>NC_044041.1:96385880-96707359 GCF_901765095.1 Microcaecilia unicolor | reverse complement strand
TCACTGGTGACGGCATGAGAAAGCAAAATGATTGTCTTCATTTTATCTGGATTGTTTAATAAAGAGAAACATAATTTTTAAAACTGGAAAATTTTAGTATGATTACATAGATATGTTTTACCGTATTCTACAATGCAAAGAATTATAGCAAATGACAGCTGAAAGATGACATCCGGCCCACTAAATATGACTAATAATTCTGTCCATATCCCAGCTGCCAATCACAGAGCAAATTTCTCCTTATCCAGGACAGTTTTTGTTTTCTTCTTTTGCATATCACCATCTTGGATAAAAGGGAACCCTAGATTTCCACTCAGTTCTCTCTGGTATGCACCTTTCCTATGCCAGCAATACCAGTGTGGCTGCTGCCTAAACATCTGCAAAGACTGCCAGATAAACTAGGTGAGTGGCTGTTTCCACTAGCACTTCTAGTTATTACACAACCTGAAGCCTACCAGGCAGACCCAGCTGCTATTTTAGTTCTGTCATCACAGTATGATCTATATAGCTACCCGTACTAGTGAGCCTTCCAGGTCCCTCCTGTAGCCTGCTAGACAGAGCTTAGTGGGTGGCATCACTCCTTTAACACCTGGTAACATAAAAGAAATCTAAATATAGAAATGCTTCATGAGACAGTGCACACTAGCTGCAATGTAAGAAAGCAAATCTACAGTGTATGTATATTCATAACTGGATCTGAACTTTAATGAACAGCAAACCTCACTGACATCACAAAGTTGTATAATTAATATTATTCTTAGCATGCATACCTCTATATAACTAGTAAGACTGAAAGTTGACCAGACGTTTGCATAGTTTAGCCTAGAGAAAGACACTAAAAGGATTTGACTCTACCTGTAACCACTCTAAAGTTAGTGATCAGCTTTGAAGTACTTTAAGCCTAATCTCATCACACTACTGACCTTTTTTCCCCTACTCACATTTGGAAGCTTGGTGCTATAATCAATACAATTTGTTAGCAGAATCTAAAATTTTACCATATTCCATGAAAAAATCCCTTCTAGTAACATAGTAAAGCATGGCAGATAAAGACCTGAATGGTCCATCCAGTCTGCCCAACAGTCACATTCAGTATCAAGATTTAAATCAACAATGAACGTGATATTATATACTTGATCATGGTCTTTCTTTGGTGTTTCTGAGACCTAGAAGTCCACCCAGCTCTGTCTTCATGTTCCAACTTCAGGAGTTGCCATCAAAGCCCACTCCAGCCTATTCAAATCTGTCTTGTCATTTGCGGGACAAAGACCGTAAAAGTCTGCCCAGCACTGTCTTCACGTTCCAAACCTCTGGAGTTTCTGTCAAAGCTCTCTCCAGTCCACCCTAAACCGGATTGCCATATGTGGAACTCAGACTGTACAAGCCAGCCCAGCACCAGCCTTAATTGATGGAGCTAGAGTCACCATCTAAGCACCACATGACATGCAAACACATATGCATCCTTTTAAGTTTTGCTTTTTATATCATTCATTTTCTAAGCAAAGATCCTGTGTGTCCATCCCACACCTTTTTGAATTCCACCACAGTTTTTATTTTCCACCACCTTCCTCAGGAGGTCATTCTAGGCATCCACCACCCTCTCCATGAAAAAGAATTTTCTGACATTATTCCTAAGTCTACCACCCTGCAACCTCAATTCATGTCCTCTAATTTTATCACTTTCCCTTCTCTGGAAAATATTTGTTTCTATATTAATACCTTTCAAGTATTTAAACATCTTTATCATATCTCCCACGTCTCTCCTCTCCTCTAGGGTATACATATTAAGGTCTTCTAGTCTCTTCTCATATGTCCTTTGCTCCAAGCCCCTTATTCTTGTCGCTTTCTTCTGGACTGCTTCAAATCTTCTTATACCTTTAGCAAGATACAGCCTCCAAAACTGAACAAAATACTTCAGGTGGGGCCTCATCAACAACTTGTACAGGGGCACCAACACCTCCTTTCTTCTGCTGGTTACACCTCTCGCTATACAGCCTAGCATCCTTCTGGCTACAGCCACCGCCTTTTTACACTGTTTCGTCGCCTTCAGATCCTCAGATACTATCATCCCAAGATCCCTTTCTCTGTCTGTGCATATCTGCATCTCACCACCTTGCAATATATGTCTCCCTTAGCATTGGATTTTAATTGCCAAACATTATACCATTCTTCTAACTTCTGCAGATCCTTTTTCATGTTCTCCACTCCCTCTGGAGTGTACACTCTGTTACACATCTATTTAAAATCTATTTTCTGAGAACCCCAGAGGATGTTCAAAATTAGGGCTAGCTCAACCATTAGGCAAGTCTAGGCAATTGTCTACAGTTGCAGCTTCCTTGGGGGGGGGGGGGGGGGGGGGGGCAGGTAGCAAAGAGCAGCTGCAGTCAAAGCAAAACAATGGATCCTGGCAGCCAAACAAGCTCAAAGAATCATCATTCATTACTGTCGCTTGCAGGAAGGTTGGGCAATTTAGTCCATTTACTCAGGCAAATGATTTTTGGAAATGATGTCCACTTAAATATATTGTGAGGTGATCATGATGATGTGCCTGAAATGTAAGTGGGGTGGAGGGGATTAGTTTAAGGCTGAAGGTTTGTCTAAGGTGACCAATACCCTTGCACCAGTCCTGTTGAGAATATAAATATATATACATAAAAAAATAATTCTGTCATGGATGTTGGTAATTATAAAATAAACCTGCTTTTAAAAGGGCTCTATACTTATGCTACTTCAAAGCAGTATTTTTGGGACAGTGAAAACACAATCAGAGAACGATGAAGTCTTTCCAAATTGTGATGCCTTTTACCCCTAAGAATGTCCAAAGGTGAGAGTGAATATAGGCATTTAAGATCAATTTGGTCATTTCTTTAGATGACCTAAGTGGTCTTAAAATCTCTACACCATCATCTCTGAAGAACTCTTACATTTGATCTAATAAGACAAATCACAATCTGCAAAGAATTCCATTTTTTTCCAGGACCATTATGGCTGCATTTGTTCTGTACAAATCAATTAACAATGCCAACTGCAAGGCTGCAGTGTGCTTTCCAAAAGTTAAGAGTGTGTATTCTTACACAGGTTGACTAGACTTCATAGGCAATAATATATACAGACAAAATACTGAGGTGGTGCCCGAGACAACTGGGACTACTGGTTTATTGGCTGTGTACAATCTTTGAGCTTAGTTGTTCTGAACATAGATTGATTTTTTTTTCTTCTTCTTCTTTTTATTAATATTATTTTTTTACCTCTAAACGATCTTCAACACCTTTACTTGTTTTTGCAAGTAAATGAGCCAACGGGCAGGGCATGAAACGGAAGCTACTGGTTTTGTAACTGCTATTTTCTGAACAGGTTTTCCTTTCTGTAGCACCCATTTGCTTCTCTTGCAAAAGCATTGTTTCCCCCCCCCCCCCCCCCCCCCAAAAAGAAAAAAAAAAAACCTACCAAGTCATTTCTCAAGCTTCTGAACAACCACTATCGGTATAAGATAGAAGGCAAGGTATTATTTGTCAGTTTCTTGTAAACACGTTTTTGAACTAGAAATCCATACTTCTGTGGTCAAAATACATGCAAACAGTAGGCCACATGCACCACGGTATCCACTGTTCAACACAAGCATCAACATGTTTTTCAGTTTACTTCTCCTGCATGTACAACCAAGAGACTCTTGGAATGAGACTTAAGAGGGGCAATGAGTAAGTCATAAAGGAAATGATTTTTTCTGTGTGATTTCAGAGGCACAGACTGCCTTGCCTGCCTCTTGAAGTGAATTTTTACACTTTTGGCTACAAAAGTGGTGGTCAATATTTTTTTTGCCAGACTTTCAGGCTTGCTTATTTCTTTATTCGAAAGACTAAGATAGGACTGAATTTATGCGGCCCAATTTATGCAGTTATCTTCTGTGGTTAAGGGCTGATTATCAGCAATTAACCACATAAGTGCCAACTCCACCCCTAGAATGACCAAAAGTTTAGTTTTGGCTCAGGCACTAATCACAAATATTCAGCAGCACTAACCAGTTAAATGTCATTGAGCATTCGCTGTTAGTTAAGGACAAGTGATTTAAATGGCCAGGAGCCTTTCCAGGACCTTTAAATTGCTTTGAAAATCAAACAGATCAAAAGCACCTTCATTTTATAGCACCAACTTACAAGTCTGAAACTTCAGATAGTCTGACATATATTTGTTGTATTTTAAAGCCTATTCTATTTTCCTGCACACTTCAGTTTTAAATCTAAACTGTTTCAATGCTCCAACATTTTTCTACATTACACTGATTGGTGGTTTATGCAACCAAACCTATTATATGCCAATGCTCCTATTTATTAAGGAGTTTCTCCTGCCTCAGAAGAGGCTGAAGGATGAAATAAAACCTTAATCAAGTACAAACTGTGATCCTTATCAAACAATAAACAAAATACATTAGAATCATAAGGTACTGTACATGCAAACAGAATGCATCACAGCGTAGTGCCTCATGCATGCAGCCACCTCCTGACAGCATGTCATGACAATTTTCAAGAAAGAATGTTATTGCTGTCATCAATTTTATCTTCATTCAGCTGTGACTGGGTAAACTGAAGCTGAGGGAAGCACGTTGCATGTTGTAGAGCAGGACTTGAACTTGTCTTCTAGGATTACACATGATTCATAGTTCTACGCTCTAGCCAACAACTCATCATTATCTACCACCTACTGATGAGTTGCAAAACTGGTTTCTGTTACCTCTATGTATCATGAGTTCAAAGCCTTGTTGATATTAAAGTACTACTGATCATCAGCCTGTGGGGGGGGGGGGGGGGGGGGGAGGGCAACATTTCATTTGAACTTGTTCCATTATTCTAACTTTGCATCACAGGGTCCTGCTGCCATAATAAATCCAGGGTGGGCTGCGAGCTGTACAAAATCACTACAGATATGTAGCAGGTCCAAACACTGCCCAGCAGCACATGATCTGTAGTGGGAGAGGGGAACACTCACTCATCTCTAGTTATGATCTCCTCATAAAAGACTGTAAAGCAAAGCAATACAGACACCTGAATTTCTGTCCCTAACATTTTGCAATTCATTATGAAGCATTCAGAATGTGTGCAAATTGGGATTATTGTGTTGTATGTGAAATTTGTGTTAGCTGATTGGGCAAATGAAATACAGAATGTATAACATCCAAAGAACATGTGACGATAACCAATACTGCCGAAAAAGAAAATCACCAGTGTATACCACCTTATATAAAACAAGACTCAAAGTTATTTGAGCACAGAAAAGCAGTAGCCTGCTGAATGTAAAGAGAGATAGACAGGAAAATCAAACCAAGAATGCCAAGCTTGTAGATCTATGCTCTAACCATTAAGCTACATGCATAGCATCCCTTTGCACTACTAGTCCAAATGTTAGTTCTACCTCACTTGGATTACTTTAACATTTTATTTCTTGGTATTGTCAATATCAGAAAAAAAAAACTGCAAATCATACAGAATACAGCTGATAGACTAACACAGATTGGATAGATATGCTAGTGTTTCAACTCATCTTAACAAACTGTACTGGCTTCCCATAGCAGAAAGACTCAGGTTCAAAGCTACTTGTTTAGTTTTTCAAATCTTACAGGGTTTCACCTTTGAACTGCTAAGACCACTTTGCTATGTTTGGTCCAGTCTAACGGACTGAAAGAACTGATCCTAATGTAACCATTTCAAAACACAATTTGAAATCAGAAGATTTTCAGCTCTCTATTCCCTGTACTTGGAGTTAAAATATGGAACTCTCTACCTATTGCCATCAGAACAGAAAAACAGCTACCTTAGCTTCAGGAAGAGGCTAAAAACCTCTCTCTTCCCAAAGACTACTTCATAACAATTCATTGACCTTCTAGTATCATCCATTATCCTTTTCTATAATGTTTTTGATCTCATGCATTACACCAATGGTCTCTAATTGTTCTCATACCTCACACTAACATTATTGGCTTTTGTCTCACCTAGAATGTAAACTGTACTAAACCCTGAAAAGGGGATATTAGCAGTATACAAGAATTGATTTGATAGTGTCTGAGCCAGGATCCTCAGTGCTGCAGTAATTAGTGATTTTGGCATGGCTTTGTCATGCATCACAAAAAGAGAATAACTGTGAGATGACTGTGAACTCCTGGCTGAGCAGTAAATTCCTGTGCAGTGATTCTATTAGAGGACTGAAGTAGGTCACTTTGTTCTTTGGCTTTTGATCAGACGCGTTCATTACGTGCCACATATAGCTGTTCAGCAGACTGCATACATAAATAGATATGGAACCCCCCACCCCCAAACTAAAAATTGTGTTAAATAGATTATGATCTGAAATATTCCCTCTGATATGGGGTTTCTTGTATCACAATATTTATCAATTCAACGGTTTCCTCCAATTCATTTGGCCTGTCACCACAATCTGAATCTGGTGCCATTTGGTCTTCCTCCCCCCTATTTTAAAGTTCTTCTCCTCTCTGCTTCCCCCTTCAAAAAACAAAATGCTTGAAGTCCTATAATTGCAATGAGTCCTCTGCTGAGGGCAACGAACCTGGGTTCCCTCAAGAACCCTATAATGATAGGCCACCAATTCAGCCATCAGATGTTGCCACTGTGCAATGAGCGTGATTCTTTCCTCTCCCCAGGGACTGTTGTGGGAGTTGTTCACATCCTCAAACCTGGCTGACCTGAGGATAAGGCAACTTGAGCTGGGAACTAAACTCAGGTGTCCCCATACAGTAGGGTGCAGGACTGCTACTGAACCACCAGTCAGGCCTTGTATCACAATCTGTGAATGTTAAATCACCATTTTCTTCTAACTTAGCAGATCAACATTTCCAGGCTCAGGAATTACTGTCTGATAAAGCCCCATCTGTGGGGTAAGCCCTAAAATTAGAAATGGGGGCTTGGAAAGAAACGTTTTTGGCTAAATAATCAACTTGAATATTTGAGTTCAAAAAGCGAGGCTACTATAGGAGACAAAACAAAAGAAATCTCCCTATTTAAATGCCAGAATCATTATCAGAGAAAAAAATAATAAACTGCTTGCAATGCAGAGTTCCTCTTCTCTCCAACCCCCCCTCCCCCACACTTTAATCAGCCACACCTATCATGTCAAGCTTGAAAGTTGTGCACACTGGTGCGTAGCACAAGATCACTGAAGAGAAAATAGAATTGTATAAAGATCATAATTTTTTCCTCTAAATTCCATTTTACTGTTTTCCTTCCTTCGGTTCTAGTGCCTCCCTAGCCTCAAATTAGCACCAAAATTCACATTTTGGTTATTCAGAAAACCAGTTCTGCATGGGGCCATCAACCCCTTCCCCAGAATCAGCTTATTATGCAGTGGTGTTTCCAAGATTCCACTGAATACGCATGACACACTCGCATACAATGGTGGTAGTGGAGTAGCAGCCTAATGGGTAGTGACGTGGCCTAAGAACCAGTGGCACCAGGTTCAATTCCCACTGCAGCTCCTTGTGGCTCTGGGCAAGTCACTTAACCCTCCACTGACCCAGGTACAAAATAAATAACTGTATATAATACATAAACCGCTTTGATTATAACCAAAGAAAAGTGGTATATCAAGTCCTTTCCCTCTTCCCTTAGTGCATGCAAACTTCTTATCCATGCTCATGGTGGATATCTTGAAAACCTATATGTCTGGGAATCCCTGAGGACAGGTTTGAGTACCCCTCTCGCTCTCTAGTGATTAGGATCGAAACAGCTCTCTCTAGAGGCAAGTTCAAGAGCTCATATACTACTATCATGCAGCGCCAGAGAGCTATATGTACTGTGACATACCTTACACCCAGGGACATTGCTACAAGTAGGCCTAGGTGGGCCATGAGCCCCCTTCACCTTAGAATTAGGCCTACCTAACCAGCTGCATCAGCACAGAGCAATGAGAGAACTAAAGGCAAAGTCAACACCATTTTGATCTGTGCATCAGAATAGGTGGTATATCAAGTGCAAATAAACTATACCAAAATGTGGGCTCTGTTTACTAAGGTGTGCTAGTGTTTTTAGCGTGCACTAAATTTTAGTCACCCATAAGTTCCTATGGGCAACTACAGCATTTAGCACGCGCTAAAAACGCTAACAAACCCTTAGCACAGCTTAATAAACAGGGTCTCTAGTGTCTCTGTTAACCTGAGGTATGACCAAAAAAAATCAGTCCTGGCTACATCTTGTCTTTAAAAAAGACGGAAGCATTAACAACTAGCATTACACACAAATACAGCATAACAATTTTTCTTTTAAAAAGCAAGCCTTAGACAATATGACAAGTAATATAACTGTCAGGTTGCTTACATGACACATAATATTCTTCTAAACTTACTGATTGCAAAAAATTACCTTCTCTTATATAAAAGGTTTGGTGCATCTTTAAAATGTATTAGATTAGTAGATTTTTTTCAAGAACTAATGCTATTGCTATTGTCCAAAGCGATCAGTTTACAGAAGAACCATTTTGGATTTCCCATTCCATTGATGCTGCTTTTTTTTTCTACCAAAGGGATGCTAAATAAGTCTTTCACCGCCTTCCTCTTCCCCAACCTACTTTTAGGCCTTTGCCCTCCCAAGACAGCATTATCCAGTGACTCAAGTTCTCTCTAGTTTAGGGCTGAAGGTTTCCTCACAAATGGACCACAGTGCCACTCTTGCACTAGTAGGAGTCACCACATCTTTCCTCCCTCTTAAGAGCTTGAGCACATTATCTCCACCCATGGCTTCTGTACCACAGTATGTACTGCAACTCTTTTTCTCTTTATAATACAACTGTATATTTTTGTAGCTTGCAAAGATTCAGGGGGTTGTTTACTAAAGCTTAGCTCGAGTTATCTGCAGCAGGGCCCATAGGAATAAAATGGGCCCTGCTGCAGATAACTCGATCTAAGCTTTAGTAAACAGGGGGGTCAGTTTGCAGATGGATTTAATTTCCTTTTCTGGTGCACAGCAAATTTATTATTTTAACAAATAATTCCTCCATCAGCTATGTAACATAAAGGGCTTCACTGAAAGTGCATTCCTTGAAGCAATATTACTGTTTGAAAAGGTATCTGCTGAAGAAAAACTCTGCACCGTTATTGCATATCAGAAGATCAGAGGACTGACTACATTACAGATAATACCAAAGAAACCTTGATAGCAATTTTTTTTCCATTCTGACAAGCTTTGAAACCGGATGAGTACAGCTTGATCTTTGCAAGATAAAGAGAGAGAGAATTCAGCAAACAGGTTGCAGGTGAGACTTGATTATCAGACTAGCCTCATTGGGCTTGCTTCATCAGATCAGACCTGTTGAGGGGACCACAGCCCACGAGCATTAACCTACACTGGTTTAGACTGGC
The DNA here is from genome assembly GCF_901765095.1 of Microcaecilia unicolor. NCBI lineage: Eukaryota > Metazoa > Chordata > Amphibia > Gymnophiona > Siphonopidae > Microcaecilia > Microcaecilia unicolor. The sequence continues at coordinate 96,698,001 of NC_044041.1, read as the reverse complement.
AAAAACGTTGCAAGTGATTTCTTTGAACTCAACAGGCCACTTCCTTCTGAAAGTCTTCAATTACTGGAAACCTGAGGACTATACCATCATATTGAAAAAAATATATATTACAATTTTAATTGCCAGGTGTGTAATTTGGCTTCCAAATTCCATTAGCAAATTTAATATTGCAGCTTAATCCCAATAGGCAGAAAGGGGAATATCTGACTGTGTTTCTAAGAAACAAAAAACAATAGGTATCTCTTAACCACACAATCCACTTATAAATAACTTTGATTTCTAATAGGACTTCTGATGGATTGATGGAACATTTCATTACTTCCCATTCAAGGGGTAATAGTTTAACCCCACCTATTACTGCTCATTTATTAAGCACTGGATATGGAAAGGGGATAGGGGAGTTGTAGGGGAAAGCTAAGTTACTGACCTGTAACAGATGTTCTCCAAGGAAAGCAGGCATATATTCTCACATGTGGGTGATGTCATCGATGAAGCCCGGTGTGGATTCTGCCATAGTGAAGTCACTTTAAAAATCTGAGGCAGTGCCCCCACCGTGCATGAACAGGTGCCTTCCTGCCCAACACTCATGTGCAGAACCAGCAGTACAATACTAAAGCTAAGAAGACAACTCTAAGGGGAGGCGGGAGAGATGTGAGAATATATGCCTGCTGTCCTCAGAGAACACCAACTACAGGTAAGCAACTTAGCTTTCTTTGAGAACGAGCAAGAATGATATTCTAACATGTGGAACTCACTAGCTGCCTGCTAACAGAGTTGGTATGAACCTGTTCCTCCTTGTTTGGTCAGTAAAATACATTACAACCTGTTTATGTGCAAACGACTACTACCTGGTTAAAAATGCAGTCTTGGAACGTTTGAGGGCGTTCCAGACTGCTTGCAATTCCAGGAGACTGATATGATGTCATTTCTCTCGTGGTGAAATGGAAGACCCTGGGTGAGATTCTGGGATACCATACACCACTGTAGAGTGGCACAGCTGTGAAGTGATTCAAATCCTGTGGCTTGGAACCACTGAGAGGAGAGGATCCACTGAGGAATTCAGAAGTGGAGTTGAGTAAATGGTGTTACATGGTCTTGCATCACAAAGTTGCTTCACTTTTTTGAAGGCATGAATAAACATGTGGATAAAGATGAGCCGGTTGTTGTAGTGTACCTAGATTGTCAGACAGCTTTTGATAAAGTTCCTCATGAGTGACTCCTGAGAAAATTAAAAGAGTCATGGGATAAAAGGAAGGGTTCGCGTGTGGATTAGGAATTGGTTATTGGACAGAAAAGAGAGGTAGGGTTAAATGGTCATTTCTCTCAATGGAGGAGGGTAAACTAAGATCTGTACTATTTAACATATCCTATATAATAAAACGCACCTGCAACATTCTGAAGCTGACTGCATGGCTGAGGCATTCCTGCTCTCTGTATCCATCTCCTGAATTGACATCACGTACTTCCGGGTTCGTCACAAGCAGAAGTGACCAACCACACGAGGTTTCTCGGCTTCAGAATGTTGGAGGTGCATTCTATTAAATAGGATTGGTCAGTTCCTTGAAGCACAGCCAGAGCTCAGCGTCCTGCACAGTAACGCTCAGACACCAGAGAGAGGGGGGGGGGGGGGCCTGACACCAGAGGGGGGGAGGTATCTCTGTCACACACACACTCTCTCTCTTACACACTCTCTCTCTCACAGTCAATGTCTTTCTCTCTCTCACACACTGTCTCTCACACACTCTATGTCTCACACTGTATCACATTCACTCTCTATGTGTCACACAGTCACTCACACACTCTCTTGGTCTCATACACTCAGTCTCACAGAGAGTCTGTGTCTCACACACACTCTCTCTCGCACACATTGTATCTGTGTGAAACACACACTCTCTCTCTCACACACTATGTCTCACATACACACTTGCACACACTCTCATTCTCACACACACACTCTCTCTCTCTCACAGACACACTCGTACCCAGACTCACTCTCTCTCTTTCATACACACACTCGCACATTCACTCTCTCTCTCACACACAGTCACTCTCACATGCACTGTCTCAAACATACACACTCCGAGGAAAACCTTGCTAGCGCCCGTTTCATTTGTGTCAGAAACGGGCCTTTTTTACTAGTTTATAAATGATATGGAAATCGGAACGAGTGAGGTGATCAAATTTGCAGATGATACAAAACTATTCAAGGTTATTAAAACACGTGCAGACTATGAAATGTTGAAGGAAGACCTTAGGAAATAGGAAGACTGGGCTTCCAAATGGCAGATGAAATTTAATGTGGAAAATGCAAGATGATGCACATTGGAAAGAATAATCTGAATCATAGTTATCTGACGCTAGGGTCCAGCTTGGGGGTCAGCACTCAACAAAAAGATCTGGGTGTTGCTGTAGATAATATACTGAAATCTTCTGCTCAGTGTGCGGCGGTGGACAAAAAAGCAAACAGGATGCTAGGAAATATTAGGGATGGTGAATAAGACCAAAAATACTATAATGCCTTTGTATCGCTCCATGGTGCGTCTGCACCTTGAGTATTGTGTTCAGTTCTGATCGCCGTATCTCAAAACAGATATAGCGGAATTAGAAAAGGTTCAAAGAAGAGCAATGAAAATGATAAAGAGGATGAAACTCCTCTCTTATGAGGAAAGGCTAAAGAGGTTAGGGCTCTTCAGCTTGGAAAAGAGATGGATGAGGGGAGATATGATTGAGGGCTACAAAATCCTGAGTGGTGTAGAACGAGAAGAAGTAAATTGATTTTTTACTCATTCCAAAAGTACAAAGACTAGGGGACATTTGAGGAAGTTACATGGAAATACTTTTAAAACAAATAGGAGGAAATATTTTTTCATCAATGAACAGTTAAGCTCTGGAACTCTTTGCCAGAGGATGTGATAACAGCGATTAGAGTATCTGGGTTTAAAAAAAGTTTGGAAAAGTTCATAGTCTGCTATTGAGACAGACATGGGAAGCAACTGCTTGCCCTGGGATTTGTAGTATGACATGTTGCCACAATTTGGGTTTCTGCCAGGTACTTTGTGACCTGGCTTGACCACTGTTTGGAAAACAGAATACTTGGCTAGATGGATCACTGGTCTGACCCAGTACATGGCTACTCATGTTCTTACGGACTGTTGAAGTCATGTGACCGAGTAGGTGGAGCATCTGACAAGCAGTTACCTGGGTGGATTTGTACACCTGAGTGGAGAGATGCAGTATGTTGTTTGCTCAGCCCTGAGTTGTATTGATGACAGCCCCTAATGAACTCTAAGTTCTGTACAGGATGACAATGCGATTTGGGGTAATTAATCACGAACCTGACCAATTCTAGGAGCTGTATTGTGGATAGAATGGAGGCCTGTGCTGACTGCAGGGAAGAAGCTGCCTTGATTAACCAGTCATTGAGGTAGGGGGAGGTGTGTATTCCCCACTTGTGGAGTGCTGCAGCTACTACTATGAGGAACTTCATGAAGACTTGAGGAGCCAAAGCCAAGCCGAACGGTAAGACCTTGTATTGATGTTTAAAATCATCTTTATTGTGTTTCCAAAATACAATTGAACTGAGTAAAACAAATATCTCTAAGAGATTAGTACCACTTCCCAAACAGCAAGATCATAAGTTCAAAAGGTAGCTAGGTGCTCTTGATGGTAAAAACAACCAAAAGGGCACCCACAGTTCTTGAAATTGTCTTCCAGGCCCATCCTCAAGAGTATGACTCTCCAGATATTCCACTCTCATCTGCTGTAATTAACAAAGAATTCCAGCCACCCTGCTCCTCCAGCAAAACAAGCAGAATCGCTTTCACTCCAAACAAGATGGCTTTTCGAAAATAATGCATAAAACTAGCATGTACCGGGCCCTCATAAGTGTATTGTCCAAAAAGCAGTAGAGGATTACAAGATACTGAACAGTCCCAGTAAGATATAATGGCAGACAGTACAGATCTCCAAAATTGCAAAACATGTTGACAATGCCAAAACATATGATCCAAGAATGAAGGACCTTCCACATTTTGGGCATGTGTCCTGATGCACAATTTGTACAAAGAATGCATGATGAGGGAAAATGTGCAGTCGTGGCGCAAACCTTTAGAGTAACTCTCGCAGGGACACTGATTTGCACATTTTATAAATCCCCATTGCGGATACAGTGAAAACTTGACTGGCTGGGGTACCTCCAGGACCAGATTTGGAAATCACTGAACTAGGGAACAGTCTCCATTTACTAAGAGCTGCACCTGGGGAGAGCTACTTAAGGCCCAAGCCGCTTGCAAGAACCATCCTCCAACCCCCGTGTGATCCAACACCTAAAATAGATGCTGTCGGTGCACTTCATCAAAGGATTTTGCTGCATCAAGATTGACCAGCATGGCTGGTATATCTGACATCTGACAATATGACATAGCAAGGAGAACCATTTGCACACTGAGAACAGATTAACGAGCTTTAAAGCCAACTTGCTCTGAGCAAATCAATGTGAGAAGTTGGTCTCCCAACCTAGTTACTAGTACCTGCACCAAAAGCTTCACATCTACATTAATTAACAAGATGAAACGGTACGACTCTGCCTCTTCTCGAGGTACCATAACGTAATTAATGCGATACTACCATGGAGCGGGAAAGTGCCAGAGTCCACCACAGATTGGTGATAGAATAACAATGGGCCCATGTGGCGAAACAGTGGGTTTTCTGTGCCTATGAACCATAATGTCTTGGTGATGGTATATGTATTTCTCCTAGTTGGCCAGCAGATGGTGACTGTTTTCTTTAAAGCTGTACCAGATGTGACAGTTTGTTTTTTTCTTTTTCCCGCCTGTGAAGTAATTCTTCAGTCTCAGTTTGGAAGTAAATACCTCTCTGCTGAGTCCGTGTGATCAGTTATATTCTGTAACTGGTGAGCAGCTATATTTCTTGTACTTTCCAGGTACTATTCAGGTAGTGATAAAATGTTTAGATAGTTTATAATTAATCCTATTTCAGTTACCTGTTATTGTTCCATCTGTTTTATAGTTCACTATTCAATATTTTATCAGAATAAATGTAACTGTTTGTTCGCTCTGCTTGTCTGGACTGACTAAGAATCCTGGTGGTTTGTGGTTTGGGTGTGCTTTCTGGGAACTGTGGGACCCCTGGGAGTGGGGCCTCCAGTAACCAAGAAATCACTGGAAATAATTTAAAAGCAGGAGACCCGTCCAGAGGTGGCTGTGACCCAGTTGGTACAAGGAGGGTGCTAGTGTAGAGCACAAGCGGCAGGTGCAGGTGGACCTGAGGTGTGCAGGGTTAGCCCCAGGCAGGTGACTAGGCATTTCGTGAAAGCCCACACAGTTGTAATAACTTGCAATATTCCCCTGAAAAAACGTCCAGTCCAGGTGCCGAATATGACTTTAGCTTTTCAATGGCCTGCTGCAATTCTTTTCCTTGGAAAGGAGCACAGAACAAGTTCATCTGACAAACAGGGAAGTCCCGCTTTGGTCAAAAAGGTTTCTATTAGTGCAGGATCATGGTAGGCCATTCTGCATATAAGGCGGCAAAATGATCACAAAAGTTGAGTAATTTGATCATGTCAGACCTGTGGGTTCTTGTACCAAGTAGAGCGCTGCCGAGCCCAGTACTCGGACTAGGTTCTGCTTGGTGGCCAGACAACCCCGGATTTCACCTGTGCTGACTGCCGTTCCCCAGAGGTTGAGCCCCTAGGTGCGGGCAGCCTGCAGGGCTTATGAGATGGACCAGGAAGCGGGGTGATGAACGTGACGGCCAGACAAGCAGCAGGCAAGAGAGTGATCCAGGTACTGGCAGAGTCAGTAGGCAGGCAGCAAACACAAGAGAGTAATCCAGGTACAGGCAGAGTCAGTAGGCAGGCAGCAGCAGACACGATAGTAATCCAGATACAGGCAGAGTCAGTAGGCAGGCAGCAGACACAAGAGTAATCCAGGTACAGGCAGAGTCAGTAACGAGGAACAGAGTAGAGGAGAAGCACACTACTGAGCAAGTAACACCTACCAAAGTAGAAGCTGAGGCAAAGGTAAGTTCAGTAGAAATAGTGCTGGCGTCTGACATCAGCAGAAACCAGCAGAGAAGGGAAGCTGCCATAGGACAGGAGATAACAAGGAGACAGACAAGGGCCAATGAGAGAGAGAGCCAAAAGGGAATCCAAGACAGCCAACAGGCTGGGGATCAACAGAGGGAGGAGTCCAGTAGCCCGAATGTCAGGGTTGGCCAATCCTCAGCACAGCACAGGGCGGACCGCAGGGCGAAGCCGAGGACATGGGCAGATTAAAATGGAGGGGAGTCTTGCGCTTCTGGAGGGAACCGCTGCCGCCGAGGTGGGAGAACTTGCGCTACCGAGGGAAGTCGCGCAGCAGGCAAGGGCCGCCGAGGACGTGGTGAGGAGTGTGACAGATTATGACAGTTAACTATTTTCCCCTCACTATCACATAATGCAGCAATCGTTCTAGTGCCCCACCAGGATTTGACAATACAAGCTAACATCTTCTCCGTTTTATTCCCATAAGTATGAAATCAATATTTTTGGTAAAGCATACTACGTTGAGTTTGTTGATGGATTAATGCATTTAAGGCAGTCTGTGCAGAGAGATAATTTTTTTTATTTGTTACATTTATATCTCACATTTTCCCACCTATTTGTAGGCTCAATGTGGCTTACATAGTACCGGAGAGGGGTTACAGACTCCGGTGTAAACAAATACAAAGTGATGTTGTGGTAAGATAGAGTTCATGTGGCACAGCCACACCAGGTATGTCCACTACGTTCTTTAGTTTTGTTGTGTTGCAGAGATCAGGCATTTATGTAGGGTACGCCTTTTTAAACAGGTTAGTGTTCAGTGTTTTCAAGAAGTTAGATGGAGTGGAGTAGCCTAGTGGTTAGAACACCAGTCTTGATATCCAGAGGTGGCCGGTTCAAATCCCACTGCTGCTCCTTGTGATCTTGGGCAAGTCACTTAACCCTCCATTGCCTCCGGTACAAAATTAGATTGTGAGCCCTCCAGTGTACCTGAACATACACTCACCTTGAGAAACTACTGAAAAAGGTGTGAGCAAAATCCAAATAAATAAACCATACACAAGCACGCTTCACTCTCTGAAGCTGAGCCTCCAAATAAGACCTTGTATCACAGCCCCACAGCGGAAGCAGAGGAACCTTTTGTGTGCCTGTAGAATAGGTATGTGCATGTACCCCTCCTTGAGATCTAGAGAGCAAATCCAGTTGTTGAGCTGTATCATGGGAAGAAGTGATCCCAGGTAAACCATGCAAAATGTTTGAGCAGAAACTTAAGTCTCTCATGTCGAGAATTAGTGGAACTCCTGCTGTCTTTTTTTTTTTTTTCACAAACTGTAATCTTTATTAGCACATCAAACAAAACAGTGCAAAAAGTACAAACATAAATCCCAACATCAGGTTTTTAAGCTAGAACATATCTCATGTAAATCCCAGAAAGATGTGACTGCACAAAAGACCCCCCCCCTCCCGATTGCATATAGGATATCCTAAGATCCACTATGTCCAAAGGAGGTACTACAAATTTAGTAAAAGTAACACACATATTGAAAGTTTGATAATCAGAGGTTAAAATTTACATCCTGGAACAGGCATCCATTTGGCTTGAAATTTCTTCTTTTTGCCCTGAAGCTCAGAGTTAGCTTTTTTTCAAACTTTTGAAGTTCCATACAAACAGATAAACCCTCCCTGTGAGACCTTTTTTTTTTTTTATTTGCATGAAGTCTTTATTGAACAGGATAACAGTACAATATTACCTCATACATATCAAGCAAAATAAACTACTACTATTCTTTAAACATACAAGTGTAAGATTCCTAACTCACTCCAGTACGCCATCCATTAACACCATATATTAACCTGTGTAAACTTCAATGTTTTAAAGTACATTTTCTATAACTTTTACATATCAATAAGACCTCCATCCCCACCCTCCTCCCTGTCCCCCCAACTACCCTCCCTCCCTGACCACCCAGACCCTCCCATTCATTACCATTTCTTATTTTTTTTTGTACAGTTCACAGGTTAGACAGTTATGCTTAATCCTTGGAAAAGGTTTCCCAAATGGATTGCCATCTGTTTAATTGATGTTTTCTTTCAGCAAGCAGACGCTCCATCTCACAGATATATTTCAGCTTATTAAGCCATTTTTTAATTGAAGAGACCCCGGTCTGCTTCCAGTGGGATGCTATGACTATCTTTGCCGCCCCTACAGCCTGCCGCACCAAAATCCGCTGATGCAGTTTTAGGCCTACCATCTTTGCAGTAAACAGAAAAAACTCAGGAGACCATGGAACCGCACATCCCACCCAGTTCTGCAGCCTACTATGAACTGATTTCCAAAATGCTCGTGCTTTGACACAGCTCCACCACACGTGTCCCATAGTCCCTCGTTGACCACATCCTCTTCAGCACAAGCCCGATGTGTCTGGGAAAATGCGCTGGATACAATCCGGAGTGAGATACCACCGAAACAATACTTTCACCGCATTCTCCTTGAGGGGCACATGTAGAGACACACCTACCGCCGCTCTTTCTATTCTCTACCACTCGGTCTCCCCCAGGGCCACCCCCGCTCCCTCTCCCAGCTTGTCCTGTGCAAAGTGTAGCAGGCAATCTGCGCAATAATGCTCTTGTATATATGACCTATCAGTCCCCTTGAAGAAACAGATTTAGCACAGATCTCCTCTAACTCTAGTGTTTCCCGCTGAGAGACCTGACTGACCGCTTTTGTTTTAAGGAAATGCTTAAGTTGATGATATGCAAATTCATCTCCTTCCCCGACATTGTATCTAGCCTGCAGCATCGTAAATGACAACAATGAATCTTTCTCTACTAGTTGGCCCCAGGTCTTCAATCCCCTTTTATACCACCGTGTAAAAGGTCCAACTACAGTCCCAGGTATAAACAATGGATTGAATGCTATGGGTGACATCCGTGTTAGGACACATTGCCCCTTAAGAAATAGGCTATCCCAATAGTGGAAGGTGACACATATGGATGGACACGCCCCCTCCCCCATCTCCCGAAACTTCCTAGGCAACCACATAAACGCCCCCAATGGCGTCGATCCCAGTGAATGCTGTTCCATGGACACCCACTGCCTATCAGGGTATTCCTGGTACCATTCAATAGCTGCCTTCCCCTGGGCAGCCCTATAGTACCAAGTAAGATTTGGGACACCCAGTCCCCCTCTTTTCTTATCTTGATAGAGAAGCTTACATACTAAACGTGGACGCCTGCCCAGACGAAACGCATTATAGAGTCCTGTAAGGAAGCAAGGAAACGCCTGGGCATCATCACAGGCAGTGCTTGAAACAAGTATAGCAACCTCGGCAGCACGTTCATCTTAACTATTGCTATCCGCCCAAACCAAGAGAACTCCTGGTCCCTCCATCTTTCCAGATCTGCCTTTATCTTACTAACCAGCCCCTTGTAATTAGCTGCAAATAGCTCAGAAAGATCGGATGGTATATTAACCCCCAGATATTTGATGTGTTTAGATGCCCATCTGAAAGGAGTCGATGCTTTCAAAGAGGCCACTACGTCTATCGGGAGCGTAACATTCAACGCTTCTGACTTGGTCATATTGACTTTAAACCCCGACACAGCGGAGTACTCCTTCATAAGGTGCATTAAGGTAGGGAAGGTAGTCTCCGGGCGAGTAACATACAACAGAATGTCATCCGCAAAAAGGGCCATCTTATGCTTAGTATCCGCTATTCAGGCCCCTGAAATGCCCAGGTCTGCCCGCATTCTTGCTGCAAATGGTTCGATGACCATAGCAAACAGTAGCGGTGAGAGCAGGCACCCCTGTCTTGTCCCTCTGTGCAAAGTAAACAGGGCGGAGTTACTCCCATTCACTCTGACACACGCCCTGGGAGCTACATAGCGCCCTGGGAGCTACATAGAATGCCCGAATCCACCTCCTAAATTGATCACCAAACCCCATAGCCTCCAGAACCTTGTACATAAAAGGCCAGTGGACTCTATCAAAAGCCTTTTCAGCGTCCAGGCTAAGAAGGCACAACGGCTTTTGATTTTTCTTCGCAAAAAACATAAGGTCCAGAGTACGTCTGATGTTATCCATGGCCTTACGGTGAGCCACAAATCCCACTTGGTCTGGGTGAATGAGCGCCGGCATTATAGGTCCAAGTCTATTTGCCAGTACCTTTGCCAAAATTTTGACATCTGCATTCAGAACCGAAATTGGCCGATACGAACCACAGTCCGCAGGATCCTTGTCAGGTTTGGGCAACACCGCGATCCATGCCTCCATCATAGAGGGAGGCAAGGCCCCTCCACCTCCCACCTGATTAAAGAGATCAGCAAGTAATGGTGCCAGGTCAGAGGCGAACTTCTTATAAAATTCATTTGGAAGCCCATCTAGCCCAGGGGATTTATTTGATGGTAGGCCTCTAATGGCCTTCTGTACCTCAAGTGGCGTAACTGCCTCTTCAAGCAGATCCCTATAGCTAACTGCCAAAGGTGAAAGCGTACAATTCTCCAAATATTCCTCAATATCGTCCATGGATGGGTGGATCTCCTGGGCATATAGTGCTGTGTAGAATTCCACAAAACGATTGCGGATCTGTTCAGATGTAAATAACGCTGTGTTGTGCTTGTCACGTATTTGCTTCACCGTTCGATCTACTTTTTGCCTACGCAGTTTTATTGCAAGAAGCCGGCCTGCCTTATTGGAGAATTCGTAAGCTCCTGCCCTGTACCTTGCCCGCATCATACTGAGTTGTTCTGAGTAAATAGAGTCCAACTTCATCCGTTCCCCACTCAGCTGTTGCATAATCTGGGGTGATCGATCTACCTTATGCTGACCCTCTAGTTGATGTATGCACTCCAACCAGCGTGTTATTTGTTGCCTGCGTATCCTTGCACGCTTGCTAGCAATTTGCAAAAAGTAACCCCTAGGAACAGCTTTCAGGGCATCCCAAATGGTAGCAAAAGAGGGCCCTGAATCTATATTGAGCTCTAAGTACTCTTGCAACAGTACTCGGTAACCCGCCTCCACCACTGGCTCATGCAGTAAGCTGGTATTTAAGGTCCATCTCCTATCTTTAGTTTCGGCTCTTATGGTTGGCAATGTGACCCATACTGGAGCATGGTCTGAGATTGTCGCGCTGCCCAGACCCGCTGATGGTCCCCTCTCTACCAGCGCCACATCCACAAATATGTAATCTATGCGCGAGTATGAATCATGAACTCTTGAGTGAAATGTGTAGTCTTTATCTGCCATATGTGTCAACCTCCACAGGTCTAGGGTTCCCAGGGAATGCACCATGGATTCTAAGGCTAGCGCCTCTTTCTTCCCCCCCTCAATTTTAGGAGATCCAGATCGGTCCAGAGCAGGGTTCATAACTGCATTGAAATCACCCCCCATTATTAAAGAACCCCTTACAAACCCTGCCAGGGAGCTCTTCACCTTTGCAAAAAATTCTACCTGCCCAGAGTTAGGGGCATATACCGATGCTATCGTTAAGTCAACTTGCTGAATTTGAACATGCATAAAGATAAAGCGTCCCCCCGGGTCTTTCTTAACTTCCATTACCTGCGCCCCAACAGATGAATGAATCATAATTGCCACACCACAGGTTTTGGAAGCTTCTGTGGAAGCACAATAGACTCCAGAGTAACCCGAGCAGGAGAGAAGCTTTTCGTATCTACGCCGGAGGTGTGTCTCTTGCAAAAGGACCACGTGTGGTTTGAGCTGTTGCATTTCTTTATATACGTTTTGCCATTTTTGAAGCATATTAAGGCCCTTTACATTATAGGATAATACTTTTAAGTCCATATTCATTAGTTAACTCAAGATGAGCACGTTTCTGAAATTTTCAGCTTTAACCGTGCAATCCAAATAACTACATATTTAATCGCTGTTTTCAAAACTGTCTTCTATGTCATATCCCCACTATCCCTATCCCCTGTCAACAACTCATCCCCCTCCCCCCTCCCTGCCCTTCCGCACCACCCTCTTTCCACATCCAAACACACAATGTATACCCAGCCCCCTCCATTCCACCCCCTCCCCCTTCCAGCCACCCACCAGACAATGCCTGCCGGCACTGAATGGGATTGTAGAGAAAGTAATCCACTGGCCCAACTGACCACCCGGCATCCCCCCCCCCCCCCCGCATCAATCATACACCCACATCATCATCTATAGCACATGCTTCCAACTCATTCATCGCCCATCCACCACAGCAATAATAGTTACCACTGGTGCAGTGTCCAAAGTCCAACCTGCTTTACATGTCCCAAGGCTATAGTATTACGCAAGTGTGCAAAATCCATTGCTGCTCAAGCCAAATCAGGTCCCACGCTTTGAAGACTTCTGCCCAACTCGTTTCCACTTCTGGAGCTTTGCTTGTGTAACTGGCGCCAGTCCCGCCGGTGGGGTTGCCATTGCAGTCAACCCAGCTTCATGAAGGCTTTGCCATGCTTCCTGGACTCGGCGAAACCGGAGCTGTTTGCCTCTTAGCTCGAAGCACACCGCGAAGGGAAAGCTCCAACGGTAAGTAATCTTCTCTTTTTGCAAAATCTCAAGAACAGGCTTCATAGCCCTTCTTTGCGCCAGAGTGTAGATCGATAAGTCCTGAAAGACAGTGACCCGCGCCTCATTGTATTCCAACGTGTTATTTTTCCGGGCCTGCTGCCAAACTCACTCCTTAAAAGGGTATGAAGTGAAGCGTACCACTATGTCTCGTGGTCTGTTCCCCGGAGCCTTGCCCAAAGACCGATGTGCTCGCTCGATCTGTAGTTCGCCAGGGGCGATAGTTTCGCCCAAAATCTGCTCGCACAAGGTACGTATAATGGTAGGGACATCTTCTCCGCCTCCGCTCTCCGGTACTCCGCGGAATCTCAGGTTGTGCCGACGACCCAATTTTCGAGGTCGTCTAATTTGTACTGTAGATCCTCTGCTTGTTCCGCTAAGTGGGATACTCGCTCTTCCATCGCCACAGCTGTTTCAGCCTGTTCTTCCACTCGCTCCTCCAGAGCCTCCACGCGTCCGCCCAACTCTCTCAGGTCTAGGCTAATGGCATCCACATGCTCCAAGATCTCCAAACGCGAGGCCTTGATTTCCTCCCTAATAGCCTCCAGGCACTTCGTTAAGTCCTTTAAAGAATTTTTCTTTTTTATAGCAGTACTTCGGTGGTCAGCGTGGGAGGATGCAGTATCGGAGTCAGACGATCTCCGCGTTTCTGGGGACTCGTGGCGGGACAGGCCCTTCGCCAACTGTCGAGTGGAATGTCGCTCCCCCTCTTGCTGCTGCGACCCCGATATTTTGCTCATCTTGTTCAGCAGTGTCTACGCTACCTGCCAGTGAGTCAAACTGCAAATTTTATGTTGGATGGGCCTGGATGGCAGGTCAATGGTGCAGGACAATGCAGGAGCTAGAAATTCAGGCAGCCATCTAGCCCCGTGACGTCACTTCCCTCCTCCTGTCTTTTTTGGTATGAGAAGGTAAACTGGATTAGAACCCTTGAACCCTGTCCGGTGGAGGAACTGGCTCTACCGTATTCTTCTGGAGGAGGGCAGAGAGCTCCTCTCAAAGTAATGTGATCTGGAGAGAGTTGAAAGACTCTCTTGGTGGATGATCGGGAGGTCTTTTTTCCCCCCAACGCAGAGCATAACTGTGCTATATGATACGTAGCACCTAAAGATTAGAGGTAATGAGAGGCCACCTCTATTGAAAGTGGATGAGTCTTCCTCTCAGCGGTAGGTTGCTTGGCATGGACAACTGTATGATGGCAATGCTCTCTAGGAAAGAGTAAAACTGGGTTGCTGTTTAGACCGAGAAGGGGGTCTGAGATTTTTGACCCTGCTGCTGCCTCGGACGTGAACACTGGGCGATCATTTGAGGTGGAGGAGTAGCCGCCTAATGGTTAGTGCAGTGGCCTGAGAACTAGGGGAACTGGGCTCGATTCCCACTGTAGTTCCTTGTGACTCTGGGCAAGTCACTTAACCCTCCATTGCCCCAGGTACAAAGTAAGTACCTGTATATAGTATGTAAACTGCTTTGATTGTAACCACAGAAAGGCAGTATATCAAGTCTCATCCCTACCCCCTGAGGTGAAGGAGGAGTGGAGGGTGTAGCGACACTTAGATATACAGTAACTGGAGCGTCAAAATCCTCCTGCAAATTTTCTAGAAGAGGAGGTAGCAGAAGTCTGTGGCCTGGATAGAGTTTTTATAGTGTCTGTATGTTTTTTTAAATTAGGTCAGACAGAGGAAGTGACGTCACAGCTGGCAATAGCAGCTTAGCTCGATAGCTCCCGCTTCCCACAGCTACAAAAAGCAATAATTAGCAGCCATCAGCAATATTGGACAGCCTGCAACGCGCCCTTGGAGGTGATTTATCGTGTATCGCCATGAGCAAAGCACATACGGGGTGAAATAAAGACCCTGAGAAGTCCGCAGGAGGAGGGCCTAGCAAGACGCCGAAGCGCCACGAGGCAATGGCGCAGGCCTCGCCATCGGACTCTGACTCGGCGCTATCGTTGGCAGAATCACGGAGGCCCCCCGCCAAAAAGGACGTCTCCGGCGAGCTTCAAAAGCTCCTCTACGGTATCCAGGGCGACATTCAAAAATCTAAAGAAGAAATATTGGACCGGATGGAGGTATTGAGCTCGGACCTTCGGGAGTTGGGGGGGGGGGGGGCGAGTGGAAGACGTGGAACTGCGGCTGGAAGAGCATGCGGACTCCCTGAATGCACATGCGGTGCACTTACAGGAGCTGGATCAAAAACCGAGGGTGCTAAATTATAAATTGGACGACCTCGAAAATCGGGGTAGGAGAAACAATCTCCGATTTCGCGGTGTTCCTGAAGGTGGTGAAACGGAGGATGTCAACCAAATTGTGCAAACTCTTTGCACTAACTTACTGGGGACCGAAGTGGCAGCAACAGTGGCAATAGAGCTGGACAGGGCACACAGAGCCTTAGGTCAGCGGCAGGAGAACAGACCGCGCGATGTAATCGTCCGTTTCCACAAGTATGAAGTTAATAATTGCTTGTGCCCGGAAGAAACAGGACCTGGAATTTGGGGGAGCTAAAATAACTGTTTTCCAAGATCTTTCACAGTTCACCCTGCAACAGAGGCGTCAACTGAAACCGGCTCTGGACGTTTTAATAAAAGAGCATATCACCTACAGATGGGGTTTCCCTTTCTCAGTAAACGTCACAATTAAGGGAGCCAAGCACAGAGTTAGCTCACTTGCCGAGGCCTGGGCGTCCCTGCATGCGGCTGGATTAGTGACCTCAAAGGCACCTCCGGGAGCGATGGCACCTGCAACTAAAGCGAAGTTCCAAAAATGGCAGCGGATCCCTGAGTCCACTAAGCGAAGTAACCTGAAGCGGGGAGTAGCGGCAGAGGGAACCTGACCCAGGGCGAAGCAGTCTCGTTGGGGTCTGCAATTTGAGTACAGTGCTTCTGTGGAGATTACTGGGACAACGGACACCTTTGTGATAAACCAGGGATAACAAGTTTAGAGTACTAAAGAATCGCAATGTTGTCAGTTATCCCTGGAATGTTATGTTAGAGGAAGGTTTTTCTCTGAATGTAAAACTGTTTGGAAGAGAGGGGGAATTTGTACGGGGAGATGCTATATGATGTGAGGGTTATGCATGAGAGATGGAGGGAGGGTATAATAGGGGGTACGCGGGAACATGAGGGGAGATGGGGAGTGTTTTTGACCTGTTCCTAGGCTGATTGTGTGAAAAAGGACTTAGGGAATGGTGGTAGTGGGGAGATGGCTGGGGGGGGGGGGGGGGGGCGGGGGAGCTGGGTTGTCAGGAGCACAGTGGGGTACTTTCTCTAATTCCCATCTAGGGGGTTAACCCCCCTCTGGGTGGTGGCTGGATGTGGGGGGATGAAGGACTAGGGGAGGGTAGGGGGAGGGGGAGGGGTGTAGGGATGGAGGGGCGAGACTTGCACATTTGGGGAATAGGGGGTTGCAGACATTTGTAATGGATTGGTATGTAGTGTTCACCTTAGCTTGTATTGTTTTTGTTCTGATCACTTGAAATGAGTACGGACTTGAAGGTCTTATCCTATAATGTAAAAGGACTTAATGTGCCTCAAAAAAGGCAAAAACTCTTTAAGGAGTTTCAGCAGCTGAAACCTCATATAGTAATGTTGCAGGAGACGCACCTTCGCCGGCGGCATGAGAGACTCCTCTCCCAGCCTAACTACCCTAGGGCCTATTCTGCCTCCCCTGCAGATGGCTCTAAGAAGTGCGGGGTGGCAGTGTTGTTCCATAAGATGATATCAGTCCAAATAGTGAAAGTCAAGAGGGACCCAGGTGGGCGTTTTTTGTTTTTACATATCATTATAGATCAAGTTGACATAACAATAGCCTCTATATATGCACCAAACGACCACCAGGGGGCTTTTTACACCAAGGTAAAGAACCTTTTAGCTACATTTGCCCAGGGATCCATCATTTTGGGGGGGGGGGGGGGGGGGGGGGGAGGGAGATTTCAATGGGGTCATGGATCCAAAATTAGATAGATCTGGGTCTGCTCAGCAAGTAGGGAACAAGGATTCTTTGGCTTTAGGTTCTCTGGCTCACTCCTTGGGAACTCTTGATGTTTGGAGGCTGGGTCATGCACATGTGAGAGATTATACATTCTTCTCTGCAGTGCATGCCTCATACTCACGAATCGATTATATCTTTCTTGATGTAGCCCTAGTAGAAAGAGGTCCGAGCGCAGGTATTGGCAGTGTGACGCTATCGGACCATGCGCCGGTCTGGGTTACACTGCCCAATATTAAGGCAGAGCATAAAGATAAGAGATGGACGCTCAATGCGAATGTGCTGCAAGAAAGGGAGGTTGTGGAGGGATGTAGGAAAGTGTTAAAGGAGTATTTGGAGTTGAATATGGAGTCAGGCCCTCCCCTCAGTACAGTGTGGGACGCTATGAAGGCTGTGTCTAGAGGCTACTTTCTGCAATTGGCCAGTCAGCGAGCTAAGGCCCGTAGGCATCAATTGGCTCAATGTTTGGATAGGATTCGGAAACTAGAAGAACGGCACAAGGCGTGTGGCTCTCAGGAAGTCCTGGAGGAGCTGCGCAGCCAGCGAATCCAGCTGCATTCTATCTATTCAGAGCACTTATGCCAGCTCCAATCAAGAACGAAACTTTGTTCCTATGAATTTACTAATAAGGCAGGCCGTCTTTTGGCCATACAGCTGCGAAAACAGGTGGAGAGGGCATTAACTCAGGTCCGGGGTGGTGCGGGAGATATGCTTAACACCTCAGAGGCTATACGAAGGCGTTTTAACAAATTTTACCAGGAGCTATATGATCAGGAGATTAATTCCTCTGCAGAATCCATCACAGACTACTTAGCGCAGAGTGAGCTAGCATCCTTGACAAACCAACAGCTAGCAACTCTAGATGCGCCAGTTACCCCAATTGAAATCCAAAAGGCTATCCAGAATTTACCATCTTGTAAGTCCCCAGGGTTGGATGGGCTCCCTAACGAATTTTATAAGAAATTTATCCCGGAACTAGCTCCACTTTTGGCAGACTTGTTCAATCAAATTGGGAAGGGGGAGTCCTTACCTCCTTCTATGCTTGAGGCCTGTATAGCTGTGCTTCCAAAACCAAATAAAGACCCCCTAGAGTGTGGCTCTTATCGCCCCATATCGGTCTTAAACGCAGACGTTAGCTAAGGTTCTGGCTAACAGACTGGCCCCTCTGCTTCCCACGATCATTCATCCAGATCAAGTGGGCTTTGCTCCACACAGAAAGGCAATGGATAACACAAGGCGAGTTGTAGATATTATAAGATTTAGAAGGCCTCTGTGTTTCCTTAGTCTAGACACCGAAAAGGCTTTTGATAGGGTGCAAGTTCTGGAGACATTTGGGATTGGGCCACAGTTCCAAGGGTGGATTCAAGCATTCTATAGCTCACCAAAAGCATGCATTATAGTGAACGGGGGGAACTCTGATTTGTTTACCTCACATAGAGGTACTAGGCAGGGGTGTCCTCTCTCTCCGCTGTTGTTCGCTATGGTGATGGAACCATTTGCCTCTAGGGTCAGATCAAATCCGGGGATTACTGGCATTACGATAGCGGGGAGGGAGCATAAATTGTCTTTCTTTGCTGATGATGTGCTGCTCTTTGTCCCTCGGCCTCTGACCACATTTCCTGGGCTCTTGCGGGACATTGAGGAGTACTCGGTAGTATCAGGGTTTCGAGTGAATATGTCGAAATCTGAAGCCTTAAACGTGTCGCTTCCTATGGAAACGGTGGAAGAATTAAAGTCCTTGTACGCTTTTCGGTGGGCTAATAAGAGCCTTCGATATTTGGGGGTGAACATAACGGCCAAGCTTTCAGACCTCTTTTCAGCTAACTATAAGGGAATGGCCCGGGCGTTTACAGAGGACATGGAAAGGTGGGGAGACTTGGAACTTTCCTGGTTCGGTCGTGTAGCAGCAGTTAAGATGAATGTTCTGCCGCGTCTGCTATATTTATTTCAGGCCCTCCCAATCGAGATGCCCCGCAAGTTCTTAGCTGCACTACAAGATCGTATTGTGCACTTTATATGGGCAGGCAAGAGGCCGAGATTAGCGCGGGCCTTCTTATATCAGGCAAGGAATCGGAGAGGGCTCGGGGTCCCTAACCTGAATTGATACTATCAGGCAGTGCAGACGCGTGCGGCAGTGGACTGGTTTCAGGGCCATCCCGATAGGCATTGGGTGCATACAGAACAATTTACTGTGGGTGATAGGCCCCTAGGGGTGATTATGTGGCTTCCGAGCTCCCTCAGGTCATTGGGGGAGGGCCTGTGTCCTTCTATATATACCACTCTAGCCAACTGGGATAGTCTTTTTCCACATCGTCGGTGCACACTGTCTCACCTGTCCCCTATTGCGTACAACCCATTGTTTTACCCGGGAACAGAGAGAGGTACGTTTACTAGGTGGTACGAGGGAGGGCTGCGAATGTGGGGACAACTGTTTGAGGGGGAGTCTCTTATGTCATACCCAGAAGCCCGAGAGAAATTCTCAGTAGTGGAGACTGATGAATATGCCTACCTTCAATTGCATCATTTCCTTAAAACACGGGCAGTCCGGGAAGTGATGCTTAGGGAAAGGTCAGTACTAGAGCACCTTTGTGAGGGAACGGAAATGACCAGTGGACTGATATCATGCCTCCACAATGTTATCATACAGCAAGCACCTCGATACACTCTTCATAGGAGAAGTTGGCAGCGGGAGTTGGGCATGGAGGTGGAGGAGGTGGTATGGGAGAGGATGGAGAGGGATGCTGCGAAGGTGTCGTCTCATGTTCCTTTTAAGGAGAATGCCATTAAAGTCCTATTTAGGTGGTTTATGTCACCTGATCGCTTCCAGCGCATTTACCCAGCGTTGTAGGGGTTGTGCTGGAGGAGTTGTGGGGTTAAGGGTTCTATGGGGCATGTTTGGTGGAACTGTAGGAAAATCAGGGCTTTCTGGAAAGCGGTCCGCAGCAGATTGCAGGTGTGGCTGGGAAGCCCTGTTCCATGCCACCCCCCAGTCTTTCTCTTCTCAGCAAAAGTGGTGGGATTTTCTCCCGCTCAATATCACCTTTTACGTTATGCCACATGTGCGGCTAGAATTGTCATAGTGGCATGCTGGAAACACCCTGCAGTCCCACCATTAGCTCAGTGGCTTAAGAAACTGGGGTACGTCTGTGAGATGGAAAAGTTAATAGCTGAGAGGTGTAACCAACTCAGTAGGTGGCACTCAACCTGGGATCCTTTTCTCATAACTACAAAACCTGCAGAATGATACGAGTACTAGTTGTGCAAGTCCAACAGGGAGGGGGGTAAGGGGTGGGTTAGGGGGTTGGGTGTTGTTCTATAATGTAAAAGTTCTATAAAGATTGAAGTGTTGGAGGCTTTGTTTGTACATGTACAGTGGCAAGCCAGTATACGGGTCTGGGCTTACTGGGCTGGCAATGTGGGGTTTGTGTGTTCTGCACTGATTAGTGTGTTGCTTATGCTATGTGGTATGACATTTTATGTAACATATAAGGTCCATTCCTGTTATGTTTTGTTGGACAATTGTTCTTATTTTTTCAATAAAGACTTCATATAAATAAAAAACTTAGGTCAGACAATTCCTCAACTGTGTCACCAAACAAGTTATCAACAACACAGAAGAAACCTGTCTTCGCAAAAAACAATAGTAGTCAAAAACAGCGAAGATGACGTGAAAAAAAGGGGGAATAGGAAAAAGAGAAAAATGAACAGCAAAAACACACAACACTAAAAATGAAAAATAAAAAATAAAACAGAAGACGACACAAGAAAAAATGAAAAGAATGAAAAAAATGCAATGTAGATTTATTGAGGTGATATGACTCGACACAGCTGTGTTTCGGCCCAACTGGCCTGCGTCAGGAGTCTATTTTAAAACAGAAGTGATTTAATTTTAAAACATATCGGTTATAGACCTATCAAATTACAAAAACAAAAAACAAAATATTTTTAATACAGTAAAAGTTAAAAAATAATAACAGACAATAATCTACAATAATCTTGAACTATAAACAAAAAGTTATTTAATATATAATTAACAATAAAGATATGATATTAAGGAAAAAATTTTTTAAAAAATAAAATCTTTATATATAAACTGCAATCATTGGTCTAATGCATTCTTTAAATATAATGTAGAGAAAGATAATTTTTTAAAAAAGCAATATAAAGTAATAAAAAATGACACAATACATATTGTAAATGAACTAAACATATATTCATACAACTTATGTTTTATGAATAAACACAAGTTATATATATTTTTTACATTTTTCATGGACAAACATAAGTTGTATGAATATATGTTTAGTTCATTTACAATATGTATTGTGTCATTTTTTATTACTTTATATTGCTTTTTTAAAAAATTATCTTTCTCTACATTATATTTAAAGAATGCATTAGACCAATGATTGCAGTTTATATATAAAGATTTTATTTTTTAAAAATTTTTTTCCTTAATATCATATCTTTATTGTTAATTATATATTAAATAACTTTTTGTTTATAGTTCAAGATTATTGTAGATTATTGTCTGTTATTATTTTTTAACTTTTACTGTATTAAAAATATTTTGTTTTTTGTTTTTGTAATTTGATAGGTCTATAACCGATATGTTTTAAAATTAAATCACTTCTGTTTTAAAATAGACTCCTGACGCAGGCCAGTTGGGCCGAAACACAGCTGTGTCGAGTCATATCACCTCAATAAATCTACATTGCATTTTTTTCATTCTTTTCATTTTTTCTTGTGTCGTCTTCTGTTTTATTTTTTATTTTTCATTTTTAGTGTTGTGTGTTTTTGCTGTTCATTTTTCTCTTTTTCCTATTCCCCCTTTTTTTCACGTCATCTTCGCTGTTTTTGACTACCAAACAAGTTATCTCCATGACAAGGGACATCTTCTAGAAGCCCCTGGACAGCAAATTTGAGGTCAGAGACCCTGAACCAGGAAAGATATCGCATTGCTACTCATAAAAGGTATCAATGGATTATGACAATCTAGAAGTTTCCTGTGAAGCCTGAGGAACTCACCAGGCTTCTTGGTGGTGGTGGTGGGGGGGGGGGGGGGGGGGGGGAGGAGGAAGTCTGCAAAGGAGAGAGCACTTTGTATTAGAGATTTTAAGTAAATTGTAAGAATAAAATTAATAATCTAATATGTGATTGGTTAGCACCGGTCCTAAAATGCTCTTCTGCTAAGAGTCTAATGTTCTAGCTTGTCTGCCTAGAGGAGAAGCAGCACAAGATCTTACATTGCAAGTCATTTTAAAGCAGATTCCACAACTATGGAATGTGAGGTAACTTTTAATTTTTTTTAAACCCTGTGGCATTCCTGTATCCTGTACATTGTATCAATTTTCATTGGAACAACATGAACTGTAAGTGGATCGTCCCAGCTTTTGATTAGAGTATTTGTCATAATTGCATGAAGTGGAACAGGAGGGGAGTTATAATCTAGAACTTCAAATAGTTCTGAACAAGGTTCCTCTTCTGTCTCGAATTTGAAAGGTATGGCTTGGGAAATCTCACAACGGCAGGGAAGGATATACCTTCTGGAGCAGACTTACGTCTCTCAAGTGGCGGAGAAGGATAGGATGGAATGCCATAGAACTCCTCAGCTGAATGGTCTTGTGGGTTCTGGTCTGTCCCCCAGGAGAGGTCCGTTTCGTCAAAGTACTGGTCTTGATACGTACAAGGAAGAGAGTGCTGAACTACAGCGTCAGCTCTGTGTCAAAGTGCATGAGGCAGATGAGTCTCCAGCCTGGAGAGAGTTCCTCTGCCAGTGTCGACGCATGCATCAGGCGGATTCATGGTGCCCCTGCTAGCTGGCGGCAAGTCAGTGTGCGGAATTTCTCCTGTGACTGTCTCTTCAAGTATCAGGTTGGGCTGAGGCAAACCCTGTTAGCCTGTACAGAGGTGCATGCAGTAGTTCTTGAGAGCTCCTCTTTGAGCATAGCCCTGGATTTCCTCCTGTACAGTAGGCACTCATACTGGTTGAGAAGCCATGTGGATTGCAGCCTGAGTTATAGCCTATGCAGACCTAGGAGATATCGGAGACCTCGATAAAAATGGCTGCCGGGTAGCGGACTCAGGAGCCGTTGGCTCCTGATGCCATTGTCGCTGCAGCCCGTTGGCTGGCTGTGTTTTGACCCGATTTTCTCGGTTGTGCCATTGTTAAGAACTGGGGAGTTTTGCTTGACCTCGGTCGTTTGTTTCCCTTCTTGCTGCTGGCGTCCAGCGGAGATCTGGCGCGATTGCATCGAGGGCGTGGTGGCGGATGCAGATGGGAGCGGACCGGTACCGAATCACCCATCGGGGGCCAACGCGTTACAGAGGGCTCATTTGGCCCACCGACAACGGGCATCTCTCTGTTCCTCCACGCCACTGGCTTCTTCGGCACTGTGGTTCTTTCCCCGTCGCTGGCCTGCCGCTTGGTCAGTTGTTGGCCATTGTAGGTTGTGGCGGCGCCGTTGGGTCATCTTGGAGGGTGCTGCCCTGCCGATCCCAGCTGCGAAGGCGGCCTGATTTGAATGCTCTCGGTTTCCACTTTTCTTTCAGCAGTTTATCGTTGAAGAGGTTGGAGAGTGTGTGTGTCGCTGCGCCAGTTGCCATGGGAGCAGGAGTGGTGGTTAATGGACTCCATTTCCATCAAGCAGGGTCATCTTGGTGTGTCCAGTTGATTTACCTCTCTTCCAACCAGAAGAGGCTCAGCCTACTCCTCGGATTTAACTTATGACCTGCAGTACTTCCTACCAGCATATCTACGGACCATTTTAGACTCATTTACCCTTTCCCTATTAACTACTTTCCCTGTTTCCACTATTCTATCTAATTTGATTGTAACCATATCATCTCTGATCTGGCAATAGCCATTCAGTGCATTGTAAGCCACTTTGAGCCTGCAAAATTGTGGGAAAAACGTGGGGTATAAATGTGCAAAATAAATAAATTAGCTGGAGAGAAGGAGAGCAGTCACTGAGGTATGGACGCTTCCTGTGCATCGAGCACCATCCATGCAGGGAGGTGATGGCAGAGTGCTGATGCTTCTTAGGTTTTTTAAGCTGCAGGTCTCCCAATGCATGTGGCAACACTGGATGGAGAGTCCAATGTTATATTTTGTTGATGTTGTGTTGGTGCATCCGATGTCGATGCAAGTTCTGCATGGGCTCCACCTTAACCAGGGTGGGACCAGGCTGCTGGCGTTGGCATTTAAAAAGGAGATAGAGCAGCTTTTAAACTAGAAATGGGGGGAAGGCCGACAGTCGCTCAAAAGCGCATGGTTCGGAAAAAGGTATCTTGCAAAGATACCTCACAAACAGGGAAGATAGGGTTTCTGGATAGTGAGGTTGCACAACAGACCGTGGAAGACCAGGTGACCTTAAATACAACTAAAGATCAGACAAAAGATGTCAAATCAATAGTGTCAGGTACTAAGCATCATGCAAATAAGAACAACAAACATACTCTGAAATGTCTATATGCAAATGCTAGGAGTCTAAGAAATAAGATGGGAGAGTTGGAATATATTGCACTAAACGAAAAATTGGATATAATAGGCATTACTGAGACCTGGTGGAAGGAGGATAACCAGTGGTACACTGTCATACCGGGGTACAAAGTATATCATAGTGATAGGGTGGACCGGACTGGAGGAGGGGTAGCATTGTATATTAACAAGAGCCTTGACTCAGATAGATTACAAATTCAGCAGGACACAAATCACACCTTTGAATCATAGTGGGTTGAAATTCCATGTATAAAAGGGAAAAAAAACGGTTGATAGGAGTGTACTACCGTCCGCCTCGCCAGGATGAGCAGGTAGACACAGAAATGATAAAAGAAATCAGAGACGCGAACAAAATGGGCAATGTGATAATAATGGGTGACTTCAATTATCCAAATATAGACTGGGTAATGTAACATCGGGACACGCTACAGAGATACAATTCCTTGATGAAATCAAGGACAGCTTTATGAAGCAACTGGTGCAGGAGCCGACGACAGAAGGAAAAATTCTAGACTTGGTCCTTAGTGGAGCGCATGATCTGGTGAGGGACGTTATGGTACTGGGGCCGCTTGATAACAGTGACCATAATATGATCAGTTTTGATATCGACCTTGAAGTAACTGTACACAGAAAGTCAAATACGTTAGCTTTAACTTTAAAAAAGGAGACTATGATAAAATGAGAAGAACGGTAAAAAAAAAACTTAGGGGGGCAACTGAGAGAGTAAAAACTGTACAACAGGCGTGGACGCTGTTCAAAAATACCATCCTGGAGGCCCAGGCCATACATATTCCGCAAATTAGAAAAGAAAGACGGAACTCCAAAAGACAGCCGGCCTGGTTGAAAAGTGAGGTGAAGGAAGCTATTAGGGCTAAAAGAAACGCCTTCAGAAAATGGAAGAAGGAACCGTCTGAAAATAACAAGAAGCAGCATAAGGAGTGTCAAAGCAAATGCAAGGCGCAGATAAAGAAGGCCAAGAGGGATTACGAAAAAAGATAGCATTAGAGGCAAAAAACATAGTAAAATTTTTTTTCGGTATATTAAAGCAGGAAGCCGGCAAAGAATCGGTTGGGCCGCTGGATGACCGAGGGGTAAAAGGGGGTGATCAAGGAAGATAAAGACGTTAGCGGAGAGACCTGAATGAATTCTTTGCTTCGGTCTTCACCGAGGAAGATTTGGGTGGGATACGGTGTCGGAAATGGTATTCAAGCGGACGAGTCGGAGAAAAACTTACTGACTTCACGGTAAACCTGGAGGACGTAATGGGGCAGTTCGGCAAACTGAAGAGTAGCAAATCTCCTGGACCGGATGGTATTCATCCTAGAGTACTGATAGAACTGAAAAATGAGCTTGCGGAGCTACTGCCAGTGATATGCAACTTATCCTTAAAATTGAGCGTGGTACCGGAAGATTGGAGGGTGGCCAATGTAACGCCCATTTTTTAAAAAGGCTCCAGGGGAGATCCGGGAAATTATAGACCGGTGAGTCTGACGTCGGTGCCGGGGAAAATGGTAGAGCCTATTATTAAAACAAAATTACAGAGCACATCCAAGGACATGGATTACTGAGACCGAGTCAGCACGGCTTTTGTGTGGGGAAATCTTGCCTGACCAATTTACTTCAATTCTTTGAAGGAGTAAACAAATATGTGGACAAAGGGGAGCCGGTTGATATTGTGTATCTGGATTTTCAAAAGGCGTTTGACAAGGTACCTCATGAAAGGCTACAGAGGAAATTGGAGGGTCATGGGATAGGAGGAAAAGTCCTATTGTGGATTAAAAACTGGTTGAAGGATAGGAACAGAGAGTGGGGTTAAATGGGCAGTATTCACAATGGAGGAAGGGTAGTTAGTGGGGTTCCTCAGGGGTCTGTGCTAGGATCCGCTGCTTTTTTAATATATTTATAAATGATTTAGAGATGGGAGTAACTAGCGAGGTAATTAAATTTGCTGATGACACAAAGTTATTCAAAGTCGTTAAATCGCGACAGGATTGTGAAAAATTACAAGAGGACCTTACGAGACTGGGAGACTGGGCGGCTAAATGGCAGATGAGTTTAATGTGAGCAAGTGCAAGGTGATGCATGTGGGAAAAAGAACCCGAATTATAGCTACGTCATGCAAGGTTCCACGTTAGGAGTTACGGACCAAGAAAGGGATCTGGGTGTCGTCGTCGATAACACACTGAAACCTTCTGCTCAGTGTGCTGCTGCGGCTAAGAAAGCAAATAGAATGTTGGGTATTATTAGGAAAGGTATGGAAAACAGGTGTGAGGATGTTATAATGCCGTTGTATCGCTCCATGGTGCGACCGCACCTTGAGTATTGTGTTCAATTCTGGTCGCCGCATCTCAAGAAAGATATAGTAGAATTGGAAAAGGTGCAGCGAAGGGCGACTAAAATGATATCGGGGATGGGACGACTTCCCTATGAAGAAAGACTAAGGAGGCTAGGGCTATACAGCTTGGAGAAGAGACGGCTGAGGGGAGACATGATAGAGGTATATAAAATAATGAGTGGAGTGGAACAGGTGGATGTGAAGCGTCTGTTCACGCTTTCCAAAAATTCTAGGACTAGGGGGCATGCGATGAAACTACAGTGTAGTAAATTTAAAACAAATCGGAGAAAATTTTTCTTCACCCAACGTGTAATTAAACTCTGGAATTCGTTGCCGGAGAAAGTGGTGAAGGCGGTTAACTTAGCAGAGTTTAAAAAGGGGTTGGACGGTTTCCTAAAGGACAAGTCCATAAACCGCTATTAAACGGACTTGGAAAAATCCACAATTCCAGGAATAACATGTATAGAATGTTTGTACGTTTGGGAAGCTTGCCAGGTGCCCTTGGCCTGGATTGGCCGCTGTCGTGGACAGGATGCTGGGCTCGATGGACCCTTGGTCTTTTCCCAGTGTGGCATTACTTATGTACTTATGTACTAATTAAATTTGCTGATGACACAAAGTTATTCAAAGTCGTTAACTCGCGACAGGATTGTGAAAAATTACAAGAGGACCTTACGAGACTGGGAGACTGGGCGGCTAAATGGCAGATGACGTTTAATGTGAGCAAGTGCAAGGTGATGCATGTGGGAAAAAAGAACCCGAATTATAGCTACGTCATGCAAGGTCCACGTTAGGAGTTACGGACCAAGAAAGGGATCTGGGTGTCGTCATCGATAACACACTGAAACCTTCTGCTCAGTGTGCTGCTGCTGCGGCTAGGAAAGCGAATAGAATGTTGGGTATTATTAGGAAAGGTATGGAAAACAGGTGTGAGGATGTTATAATCCCGTTGTATCGCTCCATGGTGCGACCGCACCTTGAGTATTGTGTTCAATTCAGGTCGCCGCATCTCAAGAAAGATATAGTAGAATTGGAAAAGGTGCAGCGAAGGGCGACTAAAATGATAGCGGGGATGGGACGACTTCCCTATGAAGAAAGACTAAGGAGGCTAGGGCTATTCAGCTTGGAGAAGAGACGGCTGAGGGAAGACATGATAGAGGTATATAAAATAATGAGTGGAGTGGAACAGGTGGATGTGAAGCGTCTGTTCACGCTTTCCAAAAATACTAGGACTAGGGGGCATGCGATTAAACTACAGTGTAGTAAATTTAAAACAAATCGGAGAAAATTTTTCTTCACCCAACGTGTAATTAAACTCTGGAATTCATTGCCGGAAAATGTGGTGAAGGCGGTTAGCTTAGCAGTGTTTAAAAAGGGGTTGGACGGTTTCCTAAAGGACAAGTCCACAAACCGCTACTAAACGGACTTGGAAAAATCCAAAATCCCAGGAATAACATGTATAGAATGTTTGTACGTTTGGGAAGCTTGCCAGGTGCCCTTGGCCTGGATTGGCCGCTGTCGTGGACAAGATGCTGGGCTCGATAGACCCTTGGTCTTTTCCCAGTATGGCATTACTTATGTACTTATGAGTGCCAGTGCCAAATCTCCTGCCATGCTTGATGTCGAACCAAAAATTTTTCACTCTGGACTATGTGGATTTTAAGTGTCCTCACTCGCATGCGCAGGCAGAGGCCACACTGTATGTCCCGGTGCTACAGACCCAAGCACTGAACACACCAGTTATGGGGGTCTGTGCCTGAAATGGCCCTTATTGCATCGAGTACACTCCTTAAACCCATTCAGCACCCTTGTCGACAAGGAGGGAATAATGGCCAACATTAGCTCAAAAGGCTCAATGGCCAGGGAGCTCAAGACGTTCCATACCCAAAAATGGTTGATGCTTTCTAGGCAAAAAGAAGGACTTAGAGGCCTAAGGAGATGAAAAAGAAAAATAATTTGAAAAAAAAAAAAAAATCAATAAATTGAACAAAAATAACAAGAAAAGGAAGAATTATGAGAACAAATATCCAAAAAAAGGGAAGACACCAAAAAGATAAAGTCTGACATGCTGAGGACAGATCAGAAATCCAATCTCTCTGCTCCATGGAACACGTTAGACTGCTGGTCCCACACACGAGCGTTGGGCAGGAAGGGGGCACTGCCTCAACATTTAAAAGTGACTATGCACTATAACAGTATCCACACTGGGTACAGTGGATGTTGTCACCCCACATGTGAGAATATCATGCCTGTTTTTCCTTGGAGAATTTTTGTGTTCTACTTATAGCTGGCTTTATTGGATCACTGTTCAAGATTTGTGGAAATACATTTGTTTAGCTGAGGCTGTTACGAAAAAAGAACAGACCAGTGTACTATGTTGATTGAACCAATAACATTTTCAAATAAAAGAATAAACCCTACAGACCTGCAAACATGTTTCCTATAAAATTTGAGGCTGCTTTGGTGTCCACCCGGCACTGCAAGCATTTCAGAACCCATGGACACTGCATTTTCTTTACAACAGGTGCAAAGTTGGACCAACATATCACCTGCTACGAATTCAAAATGAAATTTCCCATGCATCACCTGCAGTTTTACCCTCCTCCTGCTCAAATACAAGAATTTTACTGGCTACCTCTCTGGGTAAAATAGTTATGACATTGTTTACCACCTCCTCCCAAACAATAAAACAAGTAACAAGTAGTAGGTTCCCATATCATAAAATTTCTTTTCTCCTATATTCTTTCAGAATAGTTTACAATTTATTAAAACTTGCTATACCGCCAAAGCTGACTCACAGAACTTGACAGTTTACTACCTAAAAAATATAAAAAAATTATTAAAGCTGGAAAGGAACTACAATAATCTGGATAGGAAAGAGATAGTACCCATACAGCGAGTCGATCAAACTGACAACAGACACAGAACATATATTTAAAAGAAACAAAGGGGGAAAGATGGGCAGTCGGAAAAAATTAAGGAAAGAGAGAGAATGGTGAAAATTGATGCAGTCCTCAACCCTCTTGGCTGTGCAGGTGTAACACTTGCCTAAAGAACCAGGACTTTAAGGCAGGTTTAAAGTTTTTAAAGGATAGTTTGGACCGAACAGGGAGAGGGAGGGAGTTCTACATGGAAGAGGCCATGAAAAAGAATGCACGGTGTCAGGTAAATTTGAGTTGGGCACTCTTTGGTGATTGTTTATAGAAAGGAGCAATCTGGCAGCAGAATAGGGCATGGTGTGAGAAGCCAAATAGTCAGGGTTGATGGATTGGTATGCTTTCAAAGTGAGAGTGAGTTGCTAAAAGATAATGCGCTGTTCAATTGGAAGCTAGTGGAATTTCTGAAGTAGATGCAAGACGTGATCATATTTCTGAGCATGACAGATAAGTGTGATAGCTATATTCTGGATCATTTGGAGTTTCTTCATTAGTGACTGGGAACAGCCAAGATACATAATATTGCAATAGTCAAGTCTAGTTGTGAGTAATGAAAGAACAAGAGTGAAACATGTCTTGATCAAAATACCTTCTTAAGGAGTGTAGTTGACAGAGAACCAGAAAATGTGTCTTACTCAACTGGGATACTTGTGGGCAGAAGGTAAACTGAGAATCCAGAATGACTCCTAGATAGCAGAAAGAATCAACGGGTTGAATTGTAGTGCCAAAAAGATTTAGGGGCGTGACTGGGATGTCAGACCACCGGAGAACCAACATGCTACAGTCTTTTGCTTATTTAGTACCTATTTGTGAGTACTAAGCCAGTTGGATACTAGAAAAAGACAATCTTGAAGTGGGCTAATTTGGGGATGGTCTCATAACTACACAACACTCTTATTTAGATAGAACACTAGATTCTCAGACAGAACCCATCAACTTCCAGGCATTCTTCCCTTAGAAACATAACCCTCCATTAATGAACCCAAATGAACAACATCGCTATAAAAAGGATGACAGAAACAACTCTACAAAACAATTTAAAAAGAGAGAATGTACTTACCACTCGGTGGTTTCGGCCGTGGAGGAACATTTCTCTTAGGGGGCAGAGCTGGAGTGTCATGTTTACTTTTGAAAGGATCATCTGAGAATCCTGTTCCACCAAAGGAAGAGGAAAAAGGGTCGGAAATGGAGGCCTGGTGGGGAGAGAAAAGAGAAAACACATAGTATGGTGCAGAAACTGTTAACACCAACAGAGGGTGATCTCTCCACAGGAGAAACGAAAGCCAACACAAACGAACAGTGGATCCAAAAAAAAGTCCTCTCACAGATGGTGTTTCCTAAACAAGGTCTTTATTTCAAATTAATAAGAGTGACCCAACAGAAACTGTTATACATGTAGTGCTAGCACCAATTATGACAGAGATAAGTCTAGGTTAGTTGGAGACAAAACTAGAGTTGGATGCTCATTTTTATACTCCTGACAATAAGAAACTGTGGCTCAGCTAAATATAAATATTTTATATTTAAACAATTTTTATTGATGAATGCACATGTTAAACACTTCTATATCAATCAGTATGAATCTGGTGATGAACAATTCAAACTTATACTAATACATCTTAATTTCTATCATCAAATTTTTTGTTTTCCAAACATTGCCCCCCCTTCCCCCCTCCTTTCTTCTAATATATTTGTTAACATATTCCTGTATATTTAGAGATTCTGTGCATAACAATAGCCAATAAACTTATATGTGAAATTCTAAGAATGTACCAGATTGCAATATATGTATTGTTCAACCAAGATCCAAATAAAATATGAACTGCGGACCAAACTCTGAAGTCGCTGTTTGTTACTGCACTGCTGCACTGAGCTCCATCTCCTCCCCACCCTGTATTATAATTCAACAAGTCAACACTTTATTGGCCGCAGAGCAGGAGAAACACATCACACAATGATAATGCCCCTGTCACTATCCTGCCCCCCTAGCTCCTCCCCTTACTGTACCTACCCCCTCTTACTTCCCTCCCTTTCCCTTCCCCAGCTGAGGTATCCTCCAGAGATTAACCAACATGTAATCTATTCCCACCCCCACCCCCTGGAATCAGAGGGAATTTAGTACCATACTTCTACCCCTTGTATGTAATGACTGAATATATGGGCCCCAAATGTCCAAGAAAGTCTTCCTCATCCTAGAAGAGCCTCGCACCCCCCAGCGTTCAAAAAGCATCAGCTCATGAAATCTATTTCTCCAGTGCCAGAAATCCGGGAGAGAACTGCCCACCCACTGACTGAGAAGTAGTCGTCTACCGACCAAACAGGCCTTACGAACCAAGTGCTTCTTGGATGTGCTCTGCAAGACAAAGATCTCATACTTATCCAGCAGTATTCCTACCGGGGAACATACAATTTTAGAGCCCAGCAACAAAGACAAATAATGCAAGACAGCGGTCCAAAAATGCTGTACCTGATAACACTCCCACAAACAATGGAATAAAGATCCAGGTAACCTCCCACACTTCTCGCACAAAGGGTTTTCCACACCGCCCATCTGAAAAAGTTGAGTTTTTGTATGCTCTGTGGAGAATTCAGTATTGACATTCACGGAGGCCCGCATTACCCGTCATCTCCGGAATCCGAGAAGTCAGTATATCAAAATCCAAGGACAGTCCCGGTCTAGCTAAATCTCGAGTCCAATGCATTCCTATCAACTCTCTGTCCTTCATAAGTGGCAGTTTAAATATAAATATTTTAAATACATTAAATAGGTAAATAAATTAAATAAGCAGCAGATACACAATAACGAATGAACAACACAAACGGATTCCACATACTACCTCACAGAATGGGATAAAAGATGCAGAAGCATACTAGACGAAATAGCACCCTTACGAACAAGAACCTCATGCAGGCATAACTCCATACCATGGTTCAACGATGAACTGAAAACACAATCCAGGAAACTCAAACATGGGAAAAAATAAAAGATAAACACACACTCAATGCATGGAAACAAATACAAAGAAAATACAAATACGCAATAAGACAGACCAAAAGGTCATACTATAAAACTAAAATAGGGCCAGATTACAAAGAACCTATGAACTCATGAACAAACTACTAGACATCACAGTGGTCACTACAACCAATACAGACATCCCATCTGCAGATAAACTGGCTAAATACTTCAATGAAAAAATTGCAAACCTATGCAACACTCTACCTCAGAACAATACCGATATCGAAAACTTCATCAATGGTTTGGACCCAACCCTTGGAGAATACCCAGCTGACCGAACTTGGTCAAACTTCGCTTTCCTCACCACCGAAACAGTTACCCAGGCGATCAAAAGGTTCTCCAACACCCACTGTAAATTGGATACCTGCCCCAGCTACCTATTAATATCCGCCCCTGACCGCTTCATAGCAGACCTCACATCCCACCTAAACTACACGCTTCAACAAGGTCTGTTCCCTAAGGAAAATGGCAACATCCTACTCACCCCAATACCAAAAGATACCAAGAAAAATACAAACAAAATCATCAACTACCGCCCAGTAGCATCTATCCCACTGGTAATCAAATTGATGGAAAGCATGGTAACCAACTTACTGATTATATAAACAAATTCTCAATATTACATGAATCACAATCAGGATTCCGCCCCCTCCACAGCACTGAAACAATACTAATTACTCTCCTAGCCAAATTCAAACAGGAAATAGCAACAGGTAAAAGCATACTTCTCCTCCAATTTGACATGTCTAGTGCATTCGACATGGTAAACCATAATATACTACTAAGACTCCTAGATTACTTCAGGATTGGAGGAATATACTTAGCTGGATCAAGGGTTTACTTACCACTAGAACATATCAAGGGAAATCAAATTCAAACATATCATCACCGTGGAAAGCAGACTGCGGAGTACCTCAGGGATCACCACTATCACCGATCCTTTTCAACCTAATGATGACCCCACTAGCCAAGTCCTTATCCGACCAAGGCCATAACACTTTCATCTATGCAACGATGTCACAATATACATTTCTTACAAACATGATCTGACAGAGATCACCAACGAAATTAAGCTCAGCTTGAACATCATGAACTCATGGGCAAATGAATTTCAACTAAAACTCAATATAGAAAAAAAACACACAGTCTCATCCTCTCATCCCAATACAACGCGAACAACCCCACAAATATAAACACCCCAGATTACACCCTCCCCATCTCAGACAGCCTGAAAATCCTCGGCGTTACAATCGACTTACACTAGAGAGCCATGTGAAATCTACAACAAAGATGATGTTCCACTCAATGTGGAAACTCAAATGCGTGAAACCATTCTTCCAGAGGGAAACATTTCGCAACCAGATACAATCAAAGGTTCTAAGCCATATAGATTACTGCAATGGAATTTATGCGGGATACAAAGAACAACTCATAAAGAAACTTCAGACCGCTCAAAACACGGCAGCCAGGCTTATATTTGGAAAAACGCGATTCGAAAGCACCAAACCCCTCCGAGAAAAATTGCACTGGTTCTCAATCAAAGAACGTATTGCTTTCAAAATCTGGTTCATAAAATTATCTACAGCGAGGCCCCAGGATACATGGCAGACATCATCGACCTACCAATCAGAAACACAACCGGATCAACAAGAACATATCTAAACCTCCACTACCCAAGCTGCAAAAGACTCAAATACAAATCAACTCATGTATTCTCGCTTTTCCTATATAAGCACACAACTATGGAACGCATTACCAAAAGCCATGAAAACAACATATAACCACCTAAACTTCTGGAAATCACTAAAAACTTACCTGTTCAAAAAGGCATACCCTACCGACCCAACTGAAATGCCTGAACCCTGCAACACTATGAAACCAAAGCACGCAATGGACATAACGTAACTCTTCCTCTATACGATTCCTTAATATGTCTGTTCCACATGAACCTCATTCTATCACAACATCATTGTGTAACTGTTTATACCAGAATTGGCGAATGCCTTTACGGTACTATGTAAGCCACATTGAGGCTGCAAATAGGTGGGGAAAATGTGGGATTCAAATGTAACAAATAAATAAATAAAAATACTTCAGTTCAGAATTGATATTTCTTTTTCTAAGTGCCAAGTGTATATCACCTTGGCCATGCTGCAAAAACATGTAAAATATGATGGTGTCCTAAAGGCAGGCTTCAGCACAGTATAGAAAAACAAAATGTACAGAACATACAAACAAAACAGAAAATAAAAAGACAGTTAACCAGCCTTTGACCGCTCTCAAAATGAATGGCATGCTAGAAGGTAAAATTATGTATAATCATACCTGATAATTTTCTTTCCATTAATCATAGCTGATCAATCCATAGACTGGTGGGTTGTGTCCATCTACCAGCAGGTGGAGATAGAGAGCAAACTTTTGCCTCCCTATATGTGGTCATGTGCTGCCGGAAACTCCTCAGTATGTCGATATCAAAGCTCCATCCGCAGGACTCAGCACTTAGAGAATTACACCCACGAAGGGACACTCTGCCCAGCTCACCACCGCCGAAACGGGGGAGGGGAATTAACCCAGCTCATCCCCACACAAGTGGGGGAGGGGAATCCGTCCAGCTCATCCCCGCGGAGCGGGGGAGGGACACCACACCCGCCGATGCAGGGGGATCTGGCTTATCCTGCAACCGCAACCGCGGGAGGAGCTGACTGGCCCTAACACCGCCGAAGCGGGAAGGGTACAAAGCTGCCCTACAGCCGCACGAAGCGGGAGGGAGTGCCGGCAGAATTTTAAGTCTCAATCCAGCCCCGTAAAACGGAGGGGAGAGGAATGCAGCAGCTCACTGTAACACAAACTCGTCTTAACTCTTGAAGAATCCAAGTGAAAAAACTTGAACACGAAGTCTTTCTGAAGTAACTGAAGACTAAACTTGAACCTGAAATGCAACCAGAATAAAAACAGTACAGATATCTGGGAGGGGCTATGGATTGATCAGCTATGATTAATGGAAAGAAAATTATCAGGTATGATTATACATAATTTTACCTTCCATATCATCAAGCTGATCAATCCATAGACTGGTGGGATGTACCGAAGCAGTACTCACCCAGGGCGGGACATTGAAATCCCTGACCTCAACACTGAAGCTCCAAACCGGGCCTCCGCCCGTGCAGCCACAGTCAAACGGTAATGCTTGGAGAATGTATGAGCCGAAGCCCAAGTTGCCGCCTTGCATATCTCTTCCAAGGAGACGGATCCGGCCTCTGCCATCGAGGCCGCCTGAGCTCTTGTGGAGTGAGCCTTCAGCTGGATAGGCGGCACCTTCCCCGCGGCCACATAAGCCGCTGCAATGGCTTCCTTGACCCATCTTGCCACTGTAGGCTTAGCAGCCTGCAGACCCTTACGAGGACCTGCACACAGGACAAACAGATGATCTGACTTCCGGAAATCATTGGTCACTTCCAAGTATTTGATGATGACTCGTCTCACATCCAGATATTTAAGAGCAGAGTACTCCTCTGGGTAGTCCTCCCTACGAAAGGAAGGGAGACAGAGCTGCTGATTCACATGGAAGCGAGAAACAATCTTGGGCAGGAAGGAAGGCATTGTGCGAATAGTCACTCCTGCCTCAGTGAACTGCAGAAAAAGCTCTCGACAAGAGAGCGCCTGGAGCTCGGAAACTCTTCTGGCTGAAGTGATAGCCACCAAAAAGACTGCTTTCAACGTCAGGTCTTTCAGAGATGCCCTCGACAAGGGTTCAAAAGGCGGCTTCTGCAATGCTCTTAGCACCAGGTTGAGATTCCACGCAGGCACCACTGAGTGCAGAGGAGGGCGCAGGTGATTAACTCCCTTGAGAAAGCGCACCACATCTGGCTGCGAAGCCAGGGAAACACCCTTCAGGCGGCCCCTGAAGCAAGCCAGAGCCGCTACCTGGACTTTAAGAGAACTGAGCGACAGGCCTTTCTCTAGACCTTCTTGCAGGAACGCCAACACTGAAGAAATTGGAGCAGTGAAGGGAGAAAGTGAGCCCGCTTCACACCACGCTGTAAAGATACGCCAAACCCTGGCGTAAGCAGTAGAAGTAGAGCGCTTCCTCGCTCTCAGCATAGTGGCGATGACCTTGTCTGAGAAGCCCTTCTTCCTCAGATGCTGCCGCTCAATAGCCAGGCCGTAAGACCAAAGGGAGAGGGATCCTCCATCACCATGGGACCCTGATGTAACAGGCCCTGCTCCACTGGCAGACGCAGAGGATCGTCGACTGAGAGCCTGATCAAGTCCGCATACCAGGGACGTCTGGGCCAATCCGGACCCACCAGGATTACCCTGCCGGGATGCTTTGCCACCCGGTCTAGCACCCTGCCCAACATGGGCCAGGGCGGGAACACATAGAGAAGCTCTTGTGTCGGCCACTGTTGGAGAAGAGCATCTACTCTCAGGGATCGAGGGTCCCGTCCTCTGCTGAAGAAGCGCGGCACTTGGCAATTGGCCGATGACGCCATCAGATCTAGGCTCGGCTGGCCCCAGCGCTTCGTGATGTCCAAGAACGCCTGAGCAGATAGCTGCCACTCTCCGGACTCCAAGGTATGGCGACTGAGAAAGTCCGCCTTGACATTCATGACTCCGGCAATGTGGGCCGCTGAAAGCTGCTCCAGGTTCGCTTCCGCCCACTGGCATAGATTCATAGCCTCCTTGGCTAGAGGGGCGCTCTTGGTACCTCCCTGGCGGTTGACATAGGCCACAGCCGTGGCATTGTCCGACAGGACCCGTACAGGCTTCCACACCAGTACCGGGATGAACTCCAAAAGCGCCAACCGAATGGCTCTGAGTTCCAGGAGGTTGATAGACCACTTTGCCTCTGCAGGAGACCAGAGCCCCTGCGCTGTCCTTCCCAAGCAGTGGGCTCCCCAGCCCGACAAAGAGGCGTCCGTCGTGACGACAATCCACTCTGGGGTCACCAGAGGCATTCCCGCAGACAATTTGTCTGTCTGCATCCACCAGCTCAGCGCCTTGCGCACTGCTGGGTCCAAGGGAAGTCGCACAGCATAATCCTCCGACATCGGAGTCCAGCGCTGCAGCAGAGAGAGTTGAAGTGGTCTCATATGAGCCCTGGCCCAGGGCACTACTTCCATCGTGGCCGTCATAGAGCCCAACAGCTGCACATAGTCCCAAGCCCGAAGAGGAGAGGCTACTAGAAACTGGTTCACCTGAGCCTGAAGCTTGACAATCCGATTGTCTGGCAGGAACACTCTGCCCACTTGGGTGTCGAATCGAACCCCCAGATACTCCAGGGACTGAGTGGGGCGCAGCTGGCTTTTCTCCCAGTTGATGATCCATCCCAGGGAGCTCAAAAGAGCAACCACCCGGTTCACAGCTTTGCCGCACTCTGCATAAGAGGGGGCTCGGATCAACCAGTCGTCCAGATAAGGATGGACTTGTACTCCTTCCTTCCTCAGGAAGGCCGCGATGACCACCATTACTTTGGAGAAGGTCCGCAGAGCAGTAGCCAACCCGAATGGGAGGGCTCTGAACTGGAAGTGTCGGCCCAGTACTGCAAAACGCAGGAAGCGTTGATGAGGAGGCCAGATGGGAATATGCAAGTACGCTTCCTTGATGTCCAAGGATGCCAGGTACTCCCCTACCTTCACTGCCGCTATAACAGAGCGGAGAGTCTCCATGCGAAAGTGCCGAACTTTCAAGGCCCGATTGACCCCCTTGAGGTCGAGGATAGGCCGGACAGAACCTCCTTTCTTTGGTACCACAAAGTAAATGGAGTAACGTCCCTTGCCAAGCTGATTTTCTGGCACCGGAACGACCGCCCCCAGGCGGATGAGATTGTCCAAGGTCTGCTGCACTGCCACAGCTTTGACCGGAGACTTGCAGGGAGAGAGTACAAACCCGTCTCTTAAGGGTCGGCAGAACTCTAGCTTGTAGCCGTCTCTGATGACTTCCAGCACCCAAGCTTCTGAAGTTATTGTGGTCCACTCGCCCAGGAACGAGGACAGCCGTCCTCCAATCTGCACTGGGGCGTGGACCAAGACCCCGTCATTGGGTACGAGACCCTGGGGGAGGACCGGAGGGAGCACCTCCGGGACGGCGGTCTCTGCGAAAGGAACGCTGCTTGGGGGAGAAGGTCCTCTTAAAGGAAGAGGAGGCAGAAGAGCCCGATCTGCCCGGGCGGTACCGACGGGCTTCCTGAAACCGTCCTCTGGAGGTACCGGGGCGAGCACTAGCTCGAGCCCTGACCTCTGGTAACTTCTTGCCCTTAGACGTGCCGAGATCGGTCACGATTTTGTCCAGCTCGACCCCAAAGAGCAGCTTGCCTTTAAAAGGCAATCTAGCCAGGCGGGATTTAGAGGCGTGGTCAGCAGACCAATGCTTCAGCCAAAGCCACCGCCGCGCAGAGATTGTCTGAGCCATGCCTTTAGCTGAGGCTCTCAAGACATCATACAGCAAGTCTGCCAAATAGGCCAAGCCCGATTCCAGGGCCGGCCAATCATCCCTCAAGGAAGAATCCGAGGGGGAAGCCCGCCGCACCATAGTCAGGCACGCCCTGGCCACATAGGAACCGCAAACTGAGGCCTGCAAATTTAAAGCAGTAGCCTCGTAGGACGACCTTAAGGCCGCCTCCAATCTTCTGTCTTGGGCGTCCTTTAGGGCCGTGCCACCTTCCACCGGCAACGCCGTTTTCTTAGTCACCGCAGTGATTAAAGAATCCACGGTAGGCCACAGATAGGCCTCACGTTCACTCACAGCCAAAGGATAGAGGCGGGACATAGCCCTAGCCACTTTAAGGCTCGCTTCTGGGACATCCCATTGAGCCGAAATTAAGGTGTGCATAGCATCATGCACGTGGAAGGTTCTAGGCGGGCGCTTCGTCCCCAGCATAATGGCAGAGCCAACAGGGGCTGAGGGAGAGACGTCCTCCGGAGAGGAAATCTTCAAAGTGTCCATGGCCTTTAGCAACAGGTTGGGCAAATCCTCTGGGCTAAAAAGCCGCGCTGCAGAGGGGTCATCCGCTCCAACCGAGCGGGGATCCGTCTCCTCCAAGGAATCCGCAAAGGACCGTTGGGAGACCTCAGACACGCTGCCCTCATCTACATCGGAGGAGACAAATTCCTCCAAGGCCTGGGAATCAACCCGAGGGCGTTTGCCTCTGGGAACCTCAACCTCTTTACCAGACGAGGGAGCAGGGGCAGCGTTGTGCATGAGGAAGGCCTGATGCAGCAGCAAAACAAACTCGGGGGAGAAACCCCCCAGACTGTGCACTTCCGCAGCCTGGGCAACAGCCCTAGACGCACCCTCAACCGGCGCTCGCAAGAGCGGGGGAGAGACATGCTGCGCATCCAAGAAGGCGTCCGGCGCGACACTCCGCGAAGGAGCCGCGCGGGAAGAACGGCTCTTAACTTTAGCCGCTTTTGTGCCGTCGCCCAAATTAAGGGCGTTCATGGCATTAATGTCTCCAACCTCAAGGGCGGCCCAAGAAGAAGCCGGCCGAGCCGCGTGGCCGGCCAAGATGGCGGAGGCGAGGAGCGGGGGATGGGCGTTTATGGCGGGAAAAACCGCCACGCCGGAGGAAGAACCGGGACATACATCGGTCACGAAACTGTCACCCAACAAGGGCGAATCAGGCTTGAAGACCCCCGCATCCCCTCTAGAAGCGCTCCAGCGATCCGGGGAGCGACCCTTTGCGCCCTCGCCCTCCGACGCCATATGCCACGAGGAGAAGAATCGGGGAACCCCCTGCCCGCTATAAAAAGGTAAAAATTACCTGCTGTCCGCTCCGAGCTGTAATGACCTGGTGTCCCAGTGAGTAGCTGCAATAGACGCTTAAATAAACGTCGAAATAAACGCCTTTAAGGACGTTCAAAATTTTTTTTTTTTTTTAACGGAGCCAGCGGGAGGGGGGAGAAAAGGAGGGACCTGGCACCACCAGGTTTGCACTTGCTCAAAAGAGCCCTCAACCCCAGGCACTCAACAAAACCTAAAAATTAGGCTTGGAGGCCTAGCCAGAGCTGCTGCTGTGTGTGACCACCACCTGCTGAGATAGAGAACATACTGAGGAGTTTCCGGCAGCACATGACCACATATAGGGAGGCAAAAGTTTGCTCTCTATCTCCACCTGCTGGTAGATGGACACAACCCACCAGTCTATGGATTGATCAGCTTGATGATATGGAAGCAGGAACTTTCTCGTGAGAAATACATATCACTTGTCTTTATCAACTTAGAAAGGCAGGACAGCCTGCAGCTCATCCTGTACAGATTGATCTTACCCATCGTTGGAAGAACAAAGCAAGAGGCCTGTGGCTGCTTCAAAGCAGTGGGTTGAAGTTATGACAACAATAAAATTACTATGAGAAGACCTGCTTAGGGCTTCTGTATAGATATGTCACAGCATTCAAAAAAATAGGGGTAGGTATTCAAAAGGATTTATCTAGATAGGAAGGGTCCTACCCAGTTAACCCTCCTGGACTGCCCCACATCCCACATTCAGTGGCACTTAATCAGCTACTGCCACTGAACATGTGCTCTGACTGAAGCAGCACTATCCAGTTATTGCCAGGGCGATGAGAGGGCAATTTTCAGTCTACCAACTAGGTAAATACCCACATAAAGTCAGAACAGCAAAAAAGCTGTCCTAACTTTATTTAGCCAGTTATCTGGACATCAGTCTGAATATTAGCCAGAACCCGGATAACTTCAGGCAGATGCCTATGACTCAGATATTCTATGCTAGTGCCTGGATTAGGCCTGGCATTGAATATGCAGGTCAGATTCAGCCCATTTCAGTCAGCACCTGCGAATTTATTAACTGCTCAATATCAGAGGGTTAGGCACTCGCTGAAGTCAGGTAAAAGCTGTCTGGCACAATTTATGCCATGAGATTAAATTAAATTCACCTTAAGCCTCAGGCCTGGACTTCTATCACATTCAGTGGTAGCAGCCACTCGTTTCCACTGAAGGACAGCTCTCTTTCCATCTAGTCATCACTAATTATTGTTCCAAGGCTTACTCTTATTTTACTGGACCACTTTTTAACGTCCCTTTAATTTACTATTTATATTCTGCATTTTTCCAAGATGGTCTCAAAGTGGCTCATGCACAAAATACAATTATTAAAACTGCTCATCTCATATAAACACCACCTATAAAATCATATACAACCCAACCAACCCTCTAACACCCTTGATACATCACCCCAATCACTCTTATTCCAACCTTTTTCTCTATCATTAGGTCTTGTACAATGCAAATTTTCCTTGCCACTGGTCAAATGAAATGCAGTCACATGCCACTTCCTTACTATATGCATTTTAGATGTTTTTCTAGACTCCATATAGTCCTAGAACCAACATGGCGTGAAGACAAGAACTGTTCTAGACCTAGTTTTCAATGAAATACAGGACTGGTGCAAGGACAGTTGTAGGACTACTTGGCAATAACGAAAATGCTATAGAACCATTTGATTTTAAAAACAAAGACAGTTACAAAAAAACAAAAAGGTAAAATCAATAACGAAAGTTAAAGTTTGCATGAGGGGTAAAGTCTGTTTAAAAATACCATTTTGAAAATGCTGATAATCTCTTTAAATGTATGAAATACATTTTAAGAGAACAACACATCTTTTTAAAAAATGGAAGGTGAGCCAAGTAAGAAAACTAGAAGAGCATAAGCACTAGCAAGTCAGGTGAAAAATTAATAAGACAACCCAAGAAAGCTTTTTTTCCCAAATTCTAATAGAACCTTATCAAAGAACCTTACTGAGACCTGGTGGAATGAGGATAACCAGTGGGACACTGTCATAACGGGGTACAAAGTATATTGTAGTGATAGGGTGGACCGGACTGGTGGATGGGTAGCATTGTATATTAACAAGAGCCTTGACTCAGATAGATTACAAATTCAGCAGGACACAAATCACACCTTTGAATCATTGTGAGTTGAAATTCCACGTATAAAAGGGAAAAGGACGGTGATAGGAGTGTACTACCGTCCGCCAAGCCAGGATGAGCAAGTAGACGCAGAAATGATAAAAGAAATCAGAGACGCAACCAAAATGGGCAATGTGATAATAATGGGTGACTTCAATTATCCAAATATAGACTGGGTAAATGTAACATCGGGACACGCTAGAGAGGTACAATTCCTTGATGAAATCAAGGACAGCTTTATGGCGCAGCTGGTGCAGGAGCAGACGAGAGAAGGAAAAATTCTAGACTTGGTCCTTAGTGGAGCGCATGATCTGGTGAGGGACGTTATGGTACTGGGGCCGCTTGATAACAGTGATCATAATATGATATCAACCTTGAAGTAACTATACACAGGAAGTCAAATATGTTAGCATTTAACTTTAAAAAAGGAGACTATGATAAAATGAGAGCGGTTAAAAAAAAACTTGGGGGGGGGGGGGGGGAACTGAGATGGTAAAAACTGTACAACAGGCATGGACACTGTTCAAAAATACCATCCTGGAGGCCCAGGCCAAACACATTCCGCATATTAGAAAAGAAAGACGGAAGTCCAAAAGACAGCCAGTGTGGTTGAAAAGTGAGGTGAAGGAAGCTATTAGGGTTAAAAGAAACGCCTTCAGAAAATGGAAGAAGGAACCGTCTGAAAATAACAAGCAGCAGCATAAGGAGTGTAAAAGCAAATGCAAGGCGCAGATAAAGAAGGCCAAGAGGGATTACGAAAAAAAGATAGCATTAGAGGCAAAAAAAAACATAGCAAAATTTTTGTTCGGTATATTAAAAGCAGGAAGCTGGCAAAAGAATCGGTTGGGCCGCTGGATGACCGAGGGGTAAAAGGAGCGATCAAGGAAGATAAAGACGTAGCGAAGAGAATGAATGAATTCTTTGCTCCGGTCTTCACCGTGGAAGATTTGGGTGGGATACCGGTGTCGTAACTGGTATTTCAAGTGGACGAGTCGGAGAAACTTACTGACTTCACGGTAAACCTGGAGGACGTAATGGGGCAGTTCAGCAAACTGAAGAGTAGCAAATCTCCTGGACCGGATGGTATTCATCCTAGAGTACTGATAGAACTGAAAAATGAGCTTGCGGAGCTACTGCTAGTGATATGCAATTTATCCTTAAAATCGAGCGTGGTACCGGAAGATTGGAGGGTGGCCAATGTAACGCCCATTTTTAAAAAAGGTTCCAGGGGAGATCCGGGAAATTATAGACCGGTGAGTCTGACATTGGTGCTGGGGAAAATGGTAGAGGCTATTATCAAAAACAAAATTACAGAGCACATCCAAGGACATGGATTACTGAGACCCAGTTAGCACGGCTTTTGTGGGGGGAAATCTTGCATGACCAATTTACTTCAATTCTTTGAAGGAGTAAACAAACATGTGGACAAAGGGGAGCTGGTTGATATTGTGTATCTGGATTTTCAAAAGGCGTTTGACAAGGTACCTCTTGAAAGGCTACAGAGGTAATTGGAGGGTCATGGGATAGGAGGAAATGTCCTATTGTGGATTAAAAACTGGTTGAAGGATAGGAAACTGAGAGTGGGGTTAAATGGGCAGCATTCACAATGGAGAAGGGTAGTTAGTGGGATTCCTCAGGGGTCTGTGCTAGGACCGCTGCTTTTTAATATATTTATAAATGATTTAGAGATGGGAGTAACTAGCGAGGTAATTAAATTTGCTGATGGCACAAAGTTATTCAAAGTCGTTAACTCGCAAGAGGATTGTGACAAATTACAGAAGGACCTTATGAGACTGGGAGACTGGGCGGCTAAATGGCAGATGGCGTTTAATGTGAGCAAGTGCAAGATGATGCATGTGGGGAAAAAAGAACCCGAATTATAGCTATGTCATGCAAGGTTCCACGTTAGGAGTTATGGATCAAGAAAGGGATCTAGGTGTCATTGTCGATAATACACTGAAACCTTCTGCTCAGTGTGCTGCTGCGGCTAGGAAAGCGAATAGAATGTTGGGTATTATTAGGAAAGGTATAGTGTGAGGATGTTATAATGCCGTTGTATCGCTCCATGGTGCGACCGCACCTTGAGTATTGTGTTCAATTCTGGTTGCCGCATCTCAAGAAAGATATAGTAGAATTGGAAAAGGTGCAGCGAAGGGTGACTAAAATGATAGCGGGGATGGGACGACTTCCCTATGAAGAAAGACTGAGGAGGCTAGGGCTTTTCAGCTTGGAGAAGAGACGGCCAAGGGGAGACATGATAGAGGTATATAAAATAATGAGTGGAGTGGAACAGGTGGATGTGAAGCGTCTGTTCACGCTTTCCAAAAATACTAGGACT
Organism: Microcaecilia unicolor; assembly: GCF_901765095.1. Taxonomy (NCBI): domain Eukaryota; kingdom Metazoa; phylum Chordata; class Amphibia; order Gymnophiona; family Siphonopidae; genus Microcaecilia; species Microcaecilia unicolor. The sequence goes on along the minus strand of NC_044041.1, from coordinate 96,653,364 downwards.
AGGGGGCATGCGATGAAACTACAGTGTAGTAAATTTAAAACAAATCGGAGACAAAAGTTTCTTCACCCAACGCATAATTAAACTCTGGAATTCGTTGCCGGAGAACGTGGTGAAGGCGGTTAGCTTAGCAGAGTTTAAAAAGGGGTTAGACGGTTTCCTAAAGGACAAGTCCATAAACCACTACTAAATGGACTTGGGAAAAATCCACAATTCCAGGAATAACATGTATAGAATGTTTGTACGTTTGAGAAGCTCGCCAGGTGCCCTTGGCCTGGATTGGCCGCTGTCATGGACAGGATGCTGGGCTAGATGGTCTTTTCCCAGTGTGGCATTACTTATGTACTTAGAAGCAAAAAGCCCATGAGGAAAATTCAACTAGACCACAGGATTTCAAAGGAGGACAAAGCAATAGCAGAAAAAGTACACTAATTCTTTGCTTCTGTCTTTACTGAAAAGAATATGTTGGGGTGATACCCATGCCAGAAATGTTATTTGAAGGTACATAAGAACATAAGAATAGCCATACTAGGTTAGACCAATGATCCATCTAGCCAGTATTCCGTTTCCAACAGTGGCCAATCCAGGTCACAAGTATCTGATGATTCAGAGGAACTGAAGGAAAAGCGAATGCTACATACCTGTAGAAGGTATTCTCCGAGGACAGCAGGCTGATTGTTCTCACTGATGGGTGACGTCCACGGCAGCCCCTCCAATCGGAACACTTTACTAGCAAAGGCCTTTGCTAGTCCTCGCGCGCCCATGCGCACCGCGCATGCGCGGCCGTCTTCCCGCCCAAACCGGCTCGTGTTCGTCAGTCCCATATGTACCAAGACAAAGACAAGGGAAGACACAACTCCAAAGGGGAGGCGGGCGGGTTTGTGAGAACAATCAGCCTGCTGTCCTCGGAGAATACCTTCTACAGGTATATAGCATTCGCTTTCTCCGAGGACAAGCAGGCTGCTTGTTCTCACTGATGGGGTATCCCTAGCCCCCAGGCTCACTCAAAACAACAAACATGGTCAATTTGGCCTCGCAACGGCGAGGACATAACTGAGATTGACCTAACAATTTATCCAACTAACTGAGACTGTAGCCTGGAACAGAATAAACATGGGCCTAGGGGGGTGGAGTTGGATTCTAAACCCCGAACAGATTCTGAAGCACTGACTGCCCGAACCGACTGTCGCGTCGGGTATCCTGCTGCAGGCAGTAATGAGATGTGAATGTGTGGACAGATGACCACGTCGCAGCTTTGCAGATCTCTTCAATAGTGGCTGACTTCAAGTGGGCCACTGACGCTGCCATGGCTCTAACATTGTGAGCCGTGACATGACCCTCAAGAGCCAGCCCAGCCTGGGTGTAAGTGAAGGAAATGCAATCTGCTAGCCAATTGGATATGGTGCGTTTCCCCACAGCCACTCCCCTCCCGTTGGGATCAAAAGAAACAAACATTTGGGCGGACTGTATGTTGGGCTGTGTCTGCTCCAGATAGAAGGCCAATGCTCTTTTGCAGTCCAATGTGTGCAGCTGACGTTCAGCAGGGCAGGAATGAGGACGGGGAAAGAATGTTGGCAAGACAATTGACTGGTTCAGATGGAACTCCGACACTACTGTCGGCAAGAACTTAGGGTGAGTGCGGAGGACTACTCTGTTATGATGAAATTTAGTGTAAGAGGCCTGGGCTATCAGGGCCTGAAGCTCACTGACTCTACGAGCTGAAGTAACTGCCACCAAGAAAATGACCTTCCAGGTCAAGTACTTCAGATGGCAGGAGTTCAGTGGCTCAAAAGGAGGTTTCATCAGCTGGGTGAGAACGACATTGAGAACCCATGACACGGTAGGAGGTTTGACTGGGGGCTTTGACAAAAGCAAACCTCTCATGAAGCGAACAACTAAAGGCTGTCCTGAGATCGGCTTACCTTCCACACGGTAATGGTATGCACTGATTGCGCTAAGGTGAACCCTTACAGAGTTGGTCTTGAGACCAGACTCAGACAAGTGCAGAAGGTATTCAAGCAGGGTCTGTGTAGGACAAGAGCGAGGATCTAGGGCCTTGCTGTCACACCAGACGGCAAACCTCCTCCATAGAAAGAAGTAACTCCTCTTAGTGGAATCTTTCCTGGAAGCAAGCAAGATGCGGGAGACACCCTCTGACAGACCCAAAGAGGCAAAGTCTACGCTCTCAACATCCAGGCCGTGAGAGCCAGAGACTGGAGGCTGGGATGCAGAAGTGCCCCTTCGTCCTGTGTGATGAGGGTCGGAAACCACTCCAATCTCCACGGTTCTTCGGAGGACAACACCAGAAGAAGAGGGAACCAGATCTGACACGGCCAAAACGGAGCAATCAGAATCATGGTGCCTCGGTCTTGCTTGAGTTTCAACAAAGTCTTCCCCACCACAGGTATGGGAGGATAAGCATACAGCAGACCTTCCCCCCAGTCCAGGAGGAAGGCATCCGATGCCAGTCTGCCGTCGGCCTGAAGCCTGGAACAGAACTGAGGGACCTTGTGGTTGGCTCGAGATGCGAAGAGATCTACCAAGGGGGTGCCCCACACCTGGAAGATCTGTCGCACTACTCGGGAGTTGAGCGACCACTTGTGAGGTTGCATAATCCTGCTCAACCTGTCGGCCAGACTGTTGTTTACGCCTGCCAGATATGTGGCTTGGAGCAACATGCCATGACGGCGAGCCCAGAGCCACATGCTGACGGCTTCCTGACACAGGGGGCGAGATCCGGTGCCCCCCTGCTTGTTGATGTAATACATGGCAACCTGGTTGTCTGTCTGAATTTGGATAATTTGGTGGGACAACCGATCTCTGAAAGCCTTCAGAGCGTTCCAGACCGCTCGTAACTCCAGAAGATTGATCTGTAGATCGCGTTCCTGGAGGGACCAGCTTCCCTGGGTGTGAAGCCCTTCGACATGAGCTCCCCACCCCAGGAGAGACGCATCCGTAGTCAGTACTTTTTGTGGCTGAGGAATTTGGAAACGGCGTCCCAGAGTCAAATTGGACCAAATCGTCCACCAATACAGGGATTTGAGAAAACTCGTGGACAGGTGGATCACGTCTTCTAGGTCCCCAGCAGCCTGAAACCACTGGGAAGCTAGGGTCCATTGAGCAGATCGCATATGAAGGCGGGCCATGGGAGTCACATGAACTGTGGAGGCCATGTGGCCCAGCAATCTCAACATCTGCCGAGCTGTGATCTGCTGGGAGATAGGCACGAGCCGTCCGAGAATCCAGCAGAGCTCCTATGAATTCGAGTCTCTGTACTGGGAGAAGATGGGACTTTGGATAATTTATCACAAACCCCAGTAGCTCCAGGAGGCGAATAGTCATCTGCATGGACTGTAGAGCTCCTGCCTCGGATGTGTTCTTCACCAGCCAATCGTCGAGATAGGGGAACACGTGTACTCCCAGCCTGCGAAGCGCTGCTGCTACTACAGCCAAGCACTTCGTGAACACTCTGGGCGCAGAGGCGAGCCCAAAGGGTAGCACACAGTACTGGAAGTGACGTGTGCCCAGCTGAAATCGCAGATACTGTCTGTGAGCTGGCAGTATCGGGATGTACGTGTAGGCGTCCTTCAAGTCCAGAGAGCATAGCCAATCGTTTTCCTGAATCATGGGAAGAAGGGTGCCCAGGGAAAGCATCCTGAACTTTTCCTTGACCAGATATTTGTTCAGGGCCCTTAGGTCTAGGATGGGACGCATCCCCCCTGTTTTCTTTTCCACAAGGAAGTACCTGGAATAGAAGCCCAGCCCTTCTTGCCCGGATGGTACGGGCTCGACCGCATTGGCGCTGAGAAGGGCGGAGAGTTCCTCTGCAAGTACCTGCTTGTGCTGGAAGCTGTAAGACTGAGCTCCCGGTGGGCAATTTGGAGGTTTCGAAGCCAAATTGAGAGTGCATCTTTGCCGGACTATTTGAAGAACCCAACGGTCGGAGGTTATCAGAGGCCACCTTTGGTGAAAAACTTTCAACCTCCCCCCGACCGGCAGGTCGCCCAGCACTGACACGTTGATGTTGGCTATGCTCTGCTGGAGCCAGTCAAAAGCTCGCCCCCTGCTTTTGCTGGGGAGCCGTGGGGCCTTGCTGAGGCACACACTGCTGACGAGAGCGCGCGCGCTGGGGCTTAGCCTGGGCCGCAGGCTGTCGAGAAGGAGGATTGTACCTACGCGTACCAGAAGAGTAGGGAACAGTCTTCCTTCCCCCATAAAAACGTCTACCTGTGGAGGTAGAAGCTGAAGGCTGCCGGCGGGAAAACTTGTCGAAAGCGGTATCCCGCTGGTGGAGCTGCTCTACCACCTGTTCGACCTTCTCTCCAAAAATATTGTCCGCTCGGCAAGGCGAGTCCGCAATCCGCCGCTGGATCCTATTCTCCAGGTCGGAGGCACGCAGCCATGAGAGTCTGCGCATCACCACACCTTGAGCAGCGGCCCTGGACGCAACATCAAAGGTATCATGTACCCTCTGGCCAGGAATTTTCTGCACGCCTTCAGCTGCCTGACCACCTCCTGAAATGGCTTGGCTTGCTCAGGAGGGAGCTTGTCCACCAAGCCCGCCAACTGCCGCACATTGTTCCGCATGTGTATGCTCGTGTAGAGCTGGTAAGACTGGATTTTGGCCACGAGCATAGAAGAATGGTAGGCCTTCCTCCCAAAGGAGTCTAAGGTTCTAGAGTCTTTGCCCGGAGGCGCCGAAGCATGCTCCCTAGAACTCTTAGCCTTCTTTAGGGCCAGATCCACAACACCAGAGTCATGAGGCAACTGAGTGCGCATCAGCTCTGGGTCCCCATGGATCCAGTACTGGGACTCGATCTTCTTGGAAATGTGGGGATTACTTAGAGGCTTGGTCCAGTTCACCAGCAATGTCTTTTTTAGGACATGATGCATGGGTACTGTGGACGCTTCCTTAGGTGGAGAAGGATAGTCCAGGAGCTCAAACATTTCAGCCCTGGGCTCGTCCTCCACAACCACCGGGAAGGGGATAGCTGTAGACATCTCCCGGACAAAGGCCGCAAAAGATAGACTCTCGGGAGGAGAAAGCTGCCTTTCAGGGGAGGGAGTGGGATCAGAAGGAAGGCCATCAGACTCCTCGTCAGAGAAATATCTGATGTCCTCCTCCTCCTCCCACGAGGCCTCACCATCGGTATCAGACACAAGTTCATGAACCTGTGTCTGAAGCCGTGCCCAGCTCGACTCCGTGGAAACACGGCCACGGTGTGAGCGTCGAGAGGTAGACTCCCTCGCCAGCACCGGCGAAGCTCCCTCCGCCGACGTCGTCGGGGAGCCTTCCTGGGAGGCGGCCGCAGTCGGTACCGCAAGCGGCACCGATGTGGGAGACCTCACCCCGGGCAAGGGGCCAGCCGGCGCCTCACTCGACGGTACCGGTGGCGCAAGCACCCCCGGTACCAGAGGGGAAGGGCGCAACAGCTCTCCCAGGATCTCTGGGAGAACGGCCTGGAGACTCTCGTGCAGGGCGGCTGTGGAGAAAGACATAGAAGCCGATGCAGGCATCGAGGTCAGAGTCTGTTCCGGGCGTGGAGGCTGTTCCGGGCTGTCCAAGGTGGAGCGCATCGACACCTGCTGAACAGAGGGTGAGCGGTCCTCCCGGTGCCGATGCCTACTGGGTGCCGACTCCCTCGGCGACCCAGAGCTCTCGGTACCGATGCGGGAAGGAGACTGGTGTCGATGCTTCTTCAACTTTTTCAAACGAAGCATGTCACCGGAACTTCCCGGTACCGACGAGGAGGACGTAGAATCCAACCGTCGCTTCCTCGGGGTCGAAGGCCGAAGAAGATCGGTCTCGGGTGGGGGGGGGGCTGTACCGCAGGAGCCCTCAGGGTAGGGGGAGACCCACCCGAAGGCTCACCGCCACCAGCAGGGGAATGGACAGCCCTCACCTGCACTCCGGTTGAAGCACCACCGTCCGACGACATCAGCACTAGTGGAGGTCCCAGTACCACCGACGACAACGCAGCCTTCCGATGTCTCGGTACCGACGATGCAGAGGGTCGATGCCTCGATGCAGTCGATACAGTCGATGCCGAGGTCGGAGGTCTTGACGCTGTCGATGTCGATGCACTCGATACCCCCGGTGCTGTTGCCGACGAACAGCCCGAGAACAACACGTTCCACTGGGCCAATCTCGCTACCTGAGTCCTTTTCTGTAAAACGGCGCAAAGACTACAGGCCTGCGGGCGGTGCCCAGCCCCCAGACACTGAAGACACAACGCGTGCCTATCAGTGAGCGAGATTACCCGGGCGCACTGGGTGGACTTCTTGAAGCCGCTGGGAGACTTCGATGACATGGGTGGAAAAATCACGCCGGCGAAATCAAAACTCGTAATTGCGGTAAAGGCACCAAAAAGAGGGAGTTAAAAAACTTGAACCGAGGCCTCAAAAGGGTCTACCCCGAAAACGAAAGTAAACTTAGCGGGGCAAAAAACTAGAAGTACGGGAAGGGGAAAAAGACCGAAAAGGTCTCTCTCCAAAATCCCTTTTTTTTTTTTTAAAGCAAAAAGCTCAAAGACGCGCGAGGGTCAACTTAAGGGGCGCGAACGGCGCAAACACGACCGTCCCGAGCGCGGACTAAAGAAGACTGATGAACACGAGCCGGTTCGGTCGGGAAGACGGCCGCGCATGCGCGGTGCGCATCGGTGCGCAAGGACTAGCAAAGGCCTTTGCTAGTAAAGTGTTCCGATTGGAGGGGCTGCCGTGGACGTCACCCATCAGTGAGAACAAGCAGCCTGCTTGTCCTCGGAGAATTACTGTTAAACCAGCAGACATAAGAGTAACCTGAGAAACTAAAGAGTAACAAATCACCAGGACTTGATGGTATTCACCCCAGATTTATAGAAGAACACATGACAAAACTGCAGACTTATTTACTCTTAATCTGTAACCGATCATTAAAATTAGCCACTGTGTCTGAAAATAGGAGAGTGGCCAGTGTAATATTAATTTTTCAAAAAGGTCTTCAAGGGTGATCTGGGAAACTACAGATCAATGAGCCTGACAGGAAAAATGGCAGAAACTATTCTTAAAAAAGAAGCTCTGTCTATCCATATGTCTAGTAATTAAAGGGACATAGACCACATGGGTTTAGCAAAGGGAAGTCTTACCTTACCAATCTGTTAGATGTTTTTTTCTGAAGGTGTTAATAAGCATGTGGATAAGGATGAGTGGCAGGAGTGTAGCTACCACTGAGTGAGCCCAGTAAAAAACTCAGGGCTGCCCAATGGTAAGGATCGCCTGCTGTTGAATTAAGTGCTTGCTAATTCTTTCCTGCTCTGTCCCCCAGCATTTCTCTCCCCCCTCCCCCCACAGGCCTGGCATCTCTCTTTTTAGCTCACTTTCCATAGTTCTCAATTCACAGCAAGTTGCCAGCAGCAAAAAAAAAAAAAAAAACAGGCTGCCTCTGGCCAGCCCTGCCAGATCCTTTTCTCTGCCACATCCTGCCTTCTCTGGTGTAACTTCCTGTGAGTGGAGCTCAGCAGAGAAAAGGCTCTGATGTGGCCTGTCAGAAGTAGCCTGTTTTAATTGCTGCTGCTGGTGACCTGTGATGAAACAGTGGGTTTTCAGGCCTGTGAATAATTTCATGAAAATGTATTTCTTCTAATTGGTCAGCAGATGGCACTTGTTTTCAGTTTTAAAGCTGCTGCAGAAAAGATTACTTTCTCTTTTTCAATTTAGACTTGAGAAAGGGGAACTTGCAGTACCATTGGCCAGATAATTTCAAAGGTTGGTCTTCTGTGCTCTGATTGGTTCTGGACTTCAAATCTAGTCTGGAGGTACTGGATCTTTTTCAATCTCAGTGTGAGGGTACAGAAGAGAAACATCTCTGTCTTGAGATCCTGTTCAAGGCTTGTGAACAGTTAGGGGCCCTTTTACAAAGGTGCATAAGGGCTTATGTGCATCCAGCGCTCGCCAAATCAGCATTACCATCCAACTACTGTGTGTCCCGGACAGTAATTCTGAATTTGTCATGTGCCAAAAAGACGCAGTAGAAAATATTTTCTACCGCGTGGTACTTACCTGTCTGTAAATGGCCGTGGACGTGCGCTGCATGCCTAGTGCCCGAGTAGCAGAAGACCTTTCCGCTAAGTCAATGGGTGGCAGTAAAGTCTGGGGCCGTTTATTACCATGTAAAATGAGTTTATCTTGTTGGGCAGACTGGATGGACCGTACAGGTCTTTATCTGCCGTCATTTACTATGTACGTCCATTTTCTGGCCCCTTAAAAAAAGCCCTTTTTCCAGGACATGGCAAAAACTGGCCCAGCACGTAGCCAAAAGACGTGCTCACACTGCCGAAGGCCACCTTTTGCCGTAGATTAGTAAAAGGGCCCCTTAATTTCCTGAATTCCCCAGGTGCTACCCAGGTAGTAACAAGTGTTAGATAGTTTTAATGTTGATCCTTGTTTTGGTTATCTATTTTATCTGGTTTTTCAAATGTTCACTATTCAAATTTTTCATGATAATAAATCAATTTATTTATTAACCCTGTTTGTTCTGGTTTGTGTTTTTGGGTCGGTGGGTGATTTCTAGAAACTATAGAACCTCTGTAGTCCCAGTGTTCTAGAAATCACCGGGGAATAACATGAGAATGGGAGACTTGCACAGAGGCGAGTGGGACCCAGCTGGTGTGAGAAGGGTGCTATTATAGAGCACAAGCCCAGGTGCAGGCGAGTCTGAGCAGTGCTGGGCAGACCCATCAGGTGGCTGCAGGGCAATCCCAGGCGGGTGCTAGGCGTTTCGTGATATGACCCATCGCGGGTTTGGATGTTTCCTGATGTTTGTATTACCACTCAAGAAAGGAGGCGGCAATTTGTCTGTGCACCAAGCAGTTGATGTACTAGGTGCTACTTTTTCTTACGTTTTCCCTGTAAATGTTTGATCCAGTTTGAGAATAATGGATACATCTTTTTATCCCAAGCAGTTGAAAGCATTTCTAGAGAGTCATCAACTGGTTGTACTGCTCAGAGTTGGGATGGGGATACAGGCTGTTGTCAGACTGGATTATGGTGTAATCAGGAGTGAATGGATAGTTTAATCTATTGTTAATTTGCTTTTGATGTTTTGAAATTGTTGCTTACTTTTTCTATGGGTTTTTCTTCCTTTCTTGTGAACTTATAGGGAACTATTGTCTTATTTCTTCTTTTTATCTAACATTTTGGAGTTATTTCTAATATAGGTGATTGATTTACAGCTTATGCTTCTGAAGTTGAAAAATTTTCAATAAATAAATAAAATTAAATTTAAAAAAAGTGATGAGCATAGGAGGAGAAAATCCTAGACTACTACTTAACAAAATGATCTTGAAGTTCTTGTGGAAAATACACTGGAATCAGTTCAGTAGGGAGGATTAGAGTAGACATACTACATAGTTGTGAACCACATAGGGCAATGGTCTTCACTAGCCCCTTGTGGGGCCATGACACTGTTGAGCAGTATGTGTCAATGACATCCATCCCCACCAGCCCATCTTCAAATTTTCATTGGGGGCATCCTCAATGAGGTAGGTGTTTCCAAATGCATTCCCTTCTTCTACTGAGAAATGCCTCATCCTTCAGGCATGCAGCTATTCCCCCATCTATTTCCCCCTTTCTTTCGTGAGCTTGGTTACAGAGGCAGATAGCAGCACAATTTAAAAAAAACCAAAAAAAACCCCAGAAAAATTATGTGGGCTGCCCCAGAGGTCTCCAGGGCCTGCCACTGGCCCCAGGGCCTTGATCTGAAGAACACCGATATAGAGAGTAAAGGCGATGGTGTGTTACCTATTGTATGAGGATTGAAAATTAACGCATGGGCTCAGAGAAAAATGAAGGTTGATGTTGTCATGTGCATTATAATGCTGACGTAACCAAGCAGAAATAAATATGTTTGCTTTCAATTCAGTTTAGTATGCCACAGCGATAAAAAAAAAAATCAAATATAATTTAAGGAATTGTTTGGAAAGGAACAGAAAACAACATGGAACAGCATGCCTGATTGATCCATGGACTGCATCTTGAGTATTCTGTGTAGTTCCAGTTACCACATGTCAAAAAAGATATTAGCACTTTGAGAAAGTATAGAGAAAACTGACAAAAATGATAAAGCGGATGGAATGGCTCCCTTCTGAGTACAGGTTCAAGAGGTTAAAATTCTTCAGATTAAAAAGACTATCAAGCAAGGATACGACAAAGGTTCACAAAATTGTGTGTGGTGTAGAACATGGTGATAGGGATGGTAATTTATTTTATTTTTAAAAATACAGAGGCTTGTATTCAAAACACCGCTGTGGGAAGCAGACAAACAACTTTGTCAGGTTAAACTATCTAGACATTCAACCTGTATTACGCATAGATAAAGCTGTCCCATTAATTTAAGCCTATTATTTGGCTGACCAGAGTTACACTCAGATAAAACTGGTTCTTCAGCACTGAGAGGCAGATGATCAAAAGCAAACGCCAGCACTAGAGGCTGCTAGCGCCATACTAGCACCAGCGTTTGCTACAGCCCCATGATCAGAGCCCTCGAGTGCGTGAAACAATGCGCTCCAGGGCTCTTTGCGCAAGTAGCATGCTAATGCATGCTAAACAGGGCTTAGCACATTCATCGCCAATTATCAGTGGTCAGCGCGCCAAAATTTGGGTTGCTGGCCACGGCAAACCCTACGCCAGCTCCGAGCTGGCATTATGGTTTGCAGATCATTAGGGAGGAATGGTGAGCCCTGTCCAGCATGGCAGGCCCCCTGACGACCCCCCCCCCCCCAGGTTCAGGGAAAGCTGGAGATCCGGTGTGTCTCCAGCCCCCCCAAACCCCCGAAAAATGGTCCCCAGTGGTCCAGTGGCTGCCGGCCAAACCCCACCCCCCCCAGCGAGCAAATCCCTTATATGGTCTGTAGCCCCGTCCAGTGCATCCCAGGATGCACTGGGAGGGGCTGGGCGCCACCATTTTGCAGCGGCGTCAACCCAAGGAAGAGGAGGGAGGCAGGCTACCTCCCTCCTCCAACAAAGGTAGGGGGGCTGTGAGGGGGTTCTTTTTCACGCTGGACCACCAGGGATTTGACCAACAACGCTGGGGGGGGGGGGGGGGGGGAGCTGGGGTGGGCTGAAGATGCGCCGGATCTCCAGCCCCCCCCCCCCCGATCGCTTGTTGGGAGGGGGGGGGTTGGCCGGCGTCCACTGGACCACCAGGGATTCTGCAGACAACGCTGGGGGGGGGGGGAGTTGGGGTGGGCTGGAAGTCCGCTGGACCTCCAGCCCCCCCCCCCCCCCCCGTCGCTTGCTGGGAGGGGGAGTTTGGCTGGCAGTCACTGGACCACCAGGGACCACTTTTCGGGGGTTTGGGGGGGGCTGGAGACCCACCAGATCGCCAGCTCTCCCTGAACCTGTGGGGGGATCGTCGAAGGGACCGGAAGTCCGCCGGACCTCCAGCCCCCGTTGCTCGGGGCAGGGGTAGTCAGGGCCTGGTGGTCCCATGGACCTCCAGCCCGTGTTTGACAGGTTTGGGCTTTTGACAGCCCAGACCTGTCAAACAAGTGCGGGAGGATTGTGCCGAGCACATGCTCAGGCACAATTCGCCGCACTTCTACCCCATGATCAGAGATAATTGCGCTGCTTAAATTTGCATGCATTATCTCTGATCATAGGTCTAACAGCGCTCCGCGCTGTTCCAGTGCTATTTTTGAGCGCTGTTTGGAACAGCGCAGGGTTTTTGATCATCTGCCTGTGAATATCTGTGTTGAAAGTTCCAAGATATACCAGGACCCAGAAATGCCTCCAGGCCAATCTGTCAGTATCTTAACTAGATACAAAATTTAGCTAGATACTATTTTGTGCATGTTATGACTAGCTTGTACAAAATGGCAACAGAAAGGAGCAGTACAGATGAAGGGTACAACCAATCTTTATTAATAACATGCAAACCAAATTAGAATGCATTAGCGCTTGCTTTATCTATGGGATCCAAAGAGGAATGGAATGGATCTCCTCCTTGGGATCCCACCAGGTACTTCTGGTCACTTTTGGTCTGGCTCAGTATGGCACATCTTATGAGTATACGCTGACCTCCTCCAGGAAATATTCGTATGATCTGTAACCTACATAAAAGGATTGCATGCCAGTGTCCTCCGTTTCTCATATCTGGGACTTGGGCAGTAGTGTATACCACTGTTATCTCCAGGATGGATTCAGGATGGATTATGCAATGCCCTGTTAGAAGGGACCTGCATGCAGCTGCTCTTTTTTTATGATTATTTCAAGATTACACTGCTCTAATTATCTCCATTTCTGGCTTCCTTGAAGGAAATCTGGACAGTTTAGCTTTGAAGGCCTAAAATCTGTACTTTCTGCAAACTGCATTAGACCACTGTAGATCTTTGAATGCAAATCACTGGTTTATGCTGGCAACAGAGAACTAAAAATGATTCATGATATATGGAACCCCTTGATATCCTTTTCATGTTGTCTGAGGTCTGATGAAACGAACCTGCTGGTTGAGGCTATTATTAGACTGGTGCATACAGTTTACAAAGCTTTTTAGGTATGGAGCCCCTCTTGAGCCCCCCAACTCCCCCCCCCCCCCCCCAATAAAACACTATCAGATCATAGGAGCAAGGTTTAGGACCCTTGCATCTGCTTTGCCATATATTGAAAGCTACAGTTGCATCTGACCTATCAGCATATCCCTGAAGTTAAACAATGCACTTCTCTCAGAGAGTTAAATATTATTGCTGAAGACTGCTGCCACCTACAGGTCAAAAGTTTTACAAGCAAATCCAGTCACAAATAATGTCAAGAAGGCAGAATGTTCTAAGGGGCCAATGATTAAATCTCCAGTGCTATTCTAAATAGCATCATAAAAATAGTGCCAGAACAGCGCAGAAGTACAACGCCCTAATGCTCAAAGATAATGAGATGCAAATATAGGCGCGCTCATAGCTTTGAGCATTATAGAGGATTGTGCTTGGCACATGTGCAGATGATTTCAGCGGTAAGCTCAGCTCCTCTGTGCATGCGCTTGGTAAAACCAGAACGCGAAGCACACATTGGCGTCTGTTTTCTGCAGCCTAAATATAAGAGTTTAAAATTTTTTTTCTGGATGCTTATATTAAGATGAAAGTAACAGATGCCAATGTGGACTTTGGTTGTTTTGGGGCTTTTTTTTAAGCATTGACATTTTAAATTTTGACGCAGGACAAGACCACCAATTTGTGCTTCACATTTGGGTCAGCCATTTCTCACAACCAGTGCTCAAGGGCTTGGGATGGGATTCCTTCTGCAATCAAAACTGGTAGATGAGACAGAAAGCATCATGAAAGAAGAATGAGAGTCATAGGAAATCCTATCTTCCAACACCCTAGCACCTGCTCGGACCTGGCGTTATTTTTTACAGCGGTAAGGCACCTTTGTTTCGGGCGCTCTTTTCTGAAAGCAGTTTATTGGTTGGTTGGTTGTGATTTATTTTCCATCTTAAGTTCACAAGGCATCAAAGCCTCAAGGTGGCCAGGATTTCTCTCCCCCACCCCCTCTTTGTTCTTAGGTTAACCTTAAGGAACCAGTTTGTAGATCCTGACCTTAAAGAGCAAAAAAGGAGAATGTTGAGTGCAGGCTTTCAAGCTTAAGAAGTTACATCTGCTCTATGCCTCCTTTTTCACTGGTCTTTTAAAAGTAGAGCGATGTGAAAATTTTTCCCCTCCCTCCTGATTTCCTCTATTATTGCATATACATCACACTGAAATCTTTAAACATGTAATATTTGACAAAGAGATCCTGAGTAAATACATAATCCAATTTTTAATTAGTTAATTTAAGGAACAAATTTATCCAACACCCATATCACCCATGTGAAAAAGTACTGCTCCCTGAATTTAATAACTGGTTGCACCATCTTTAGCAGCAATAATTGCAACCAAACACTTCCTATAATTTGGTAACAATCTATCACATTGATACTGATGAATCTTAGCCCACTCTTCCTTGCAGAACTACTTTAATTCAGACACATTTTAGGTTTTCGTGCATAAACTGCTCATTTCAGGTCCTGCCACAGCATCCCTATTGGGTTAAAGTCAGGCTGGTTGAACCAATCCAAAACTTGACAAAGAAACAGAGAAAATGATGGCAGATACAGACCATATGGCCAATGCAAACTATCTACTATCCCTAAGAAATCCTACATGCTCATCCCACGCTTTCTTGAATTCAGATACAGTCTCTCTCTCCATCACCTTCACCAAGCTTTCCATAAATTTGTAACTCCTTTACTCTCGAGTCTATCCCCTTTTAATTTCATCCTACTATGCCTTCTCATTCCAGAATTTCCTTTCAGTTGAAAGAGGCTCACTTCCTTTGTATTTATGTCATAGAGATATTTAAATGTTCTGGTTGAGTAATGGTGGAGTGAGGATAGAAGTCTGAGAGCTCCAATCTCCCCTACCTTTCTTTGCAATTATCCTCCTTCATAGCTATGCTTTGGTATCGGGGTTCACATCTACTTTATTCTCTACTTTATTGAGTGGAGGAGTAGCCTAGTGGTTAGTGCAGTGGACTTTGATCCTGGGGAACTGAGTTCGAGCCCCACTGCAGCTCCTTGTGACTCTGGGCAAGTCACTTACTACTACTACTACTATTTAGCATTTCTACAGCGCTACAAGGCGTACGTAGCGCTGCACTTAACCCTCCATTGCACCTGGTACAAAATAAGTACCTGAATATATGTAAACTGCTTTGAATGTAGTTGCAAAAACCTCCGAAAGGCGGTATATCAAGTCCCATTTCCCTTTCCCCCTACTGCCCCAGCATCATCTCAGCTTAGTTGGGGGGTTTGGATGGCTGCCCGAATGACTAAAAAACAACAAGAGAAAAAACGGGCACTGGATGCTACAATGGAGGAACAGAGCAAGCCTTCACCGCCAACACCAAGCTCCGAGTGGGCAGCAGAAATAATCGCTGAAGTGAACGCTGCTTTGGAATCGTCCCTGAGTAAACAATTTCAGTGAATATTTGATAAATTAGACAATATGAATCCAGTTTTAAAAGCCTAAGACAAGCAAGTGCTTCAGCAGCGGGTTAGTAACGTTGAGGACATTCTGAGGGCTTTAGATGACCGTCGTCCTGGCGTGGATTCTAAGCTAAAGAGCCTTGAAGATAAACTAGACGAGCTAGAAAATTGTTCACGGAGAAATAACCTTTGCCTAGTTGGATTGCCCGAAAGCTCTTCTGGATTTGGAGCTGTGGACATCTTTAGAAACCTGGCTTTTGAAGTCACTTTCTCTCAGCTGTGACAACGGGGCGTTACGGGCAGAACGGGCACACCGCCTGGGATCGCGCCAGGATTCTTCTAACAAACCACAAGTAATAATCTTTAAATAACTTAATTATACTCACAAGGTGGACACTCAACAGGCGATTCGAGGTGGAAAACAACTGCTTCTAGGACTACTCCACGACTGTCTCTTTAGCGAGAAAAGTTTTTGATCAACCAAAAGATATTCTTTACCTTAGCTCATCCGGCATGACTGCAAATATTTCATAATGATGTGGCCCATCTTATGATTCTGCTTCGGAAGCTTTACACCTTGTGGATCAGCTGTCATCTTCATCAACACACAGACTTTGGCAGCAGCTTCAACGGCATGGCGAGAATGAGTAGTTGGTTTGAACTGAGAACAAGTACCTATTAATTGGAATCCAAATTTTCTACTACAGTGCAGATTGGGCTGTGTGGGATTTTCATTCCTATATTCAGTTACCCGGTGAGCTGATTTGAGGCCTTTGGTACTAGATGCTGTGAAAGATTAGGGGAGCCTGGTTCCCGGATTAGTCAGGATTATTTGGTTTTTGTTTCTTCAACAAGGAAAGCATTTGCTCCTGTGTGAACTCATTTGATCCAGCAGAAGGAATGATTTATCTTAGCTTACCCTGCTAAATTGAGACATTTCCATGATGGTGTCATCCATACATTTGACTTTGCAGTAGAAGCCATGCACTTTATGGATCTTTTGGCGCCTTCTTCTTCACATGGATCTGCCGAGCAGTGTATGCAGGGACTAGTGTTATCAGACACAGATTACCAGAGCTGACTGTATAATACTTCCTCCGCTAAGGACTTGAAAGATCTGGGAAGATCAGGGACACTAGTTTTTGTTATAGTTTGGAGCCATCACTATGCCTCTTTGCTGGTCAAGTGTTCTGTACAGAGGAGACTCTTGAGAACACTTAGTTAGGGTGTTAAAATTAGGGGTGCTTAGCTGGCTGAGAGTAGTAACAGATGGGGGAAGTACATTGTTCTTTCTTTAATTAGATAGGGAGAGGGGGGGCTCTGTGCTATATAGACGCCAGATGGGTAGTCTTGATTTCTAAGGATTGGGGACAAGTGAGGTGGCGCATTGGCATGGGGATAAGGGGTTTACTGGGTGTTAAGGGGAGGTTTTTTTTTTTTTTTCTTTTATCACTTATGTGGGGAGCTCCTCAAACTTCGGATCAGATGGTGAAGGGGATGGCCAGGGCTGGGGGGGGCGGCATTTCCTGTAGGAAACAGTTTCTTATTACCTTCTTATCACAACTCAATATAGCTTTTTGACTAAATGAGTCCTTTAGAAGTTTCTTCCTGGAATGTTGGTGGGGGGGGGGGGGGGGGGGGGGGGGGTAACCTCTTTGGTTAAAAGACAAAAAGATTTTACAATTTTTGAACAGACAGACCATTGATATTGCATTTTTGCAGAAGACCCACCTTTCCTCTGATAAACATCGAAAATTTTAGAGGTGGCGAGTAGGATCCTTACTGGAATCAATCCCCTGCATCGAGGAGGGCTGGGGTGCTTATTCTTTTTAGGAAATCCATACATGTTGAAATACACTCAGTGATTCGGGAACTGGAAGGCCGTTTTATGGTGGCCAATGTCACAATTAATAAAAAGCCCTTAACTTTATGTAATATATATACTCCAAAGTTCTATGACAAAGTTTTTTTTGATGGGTTAGTAATGACGCTTTTATCCTTTGTCACCCGAGATATAATTGTTGATGGGGATTTTAATGTGGTATTAGACCCTGCAACAGATCGCTCCCATCCCCGTGGAGATACATGGGTTCACCAGTCTAGGGGGCTGCCTGTACTCTGCGATGCCCTGAATATGGTGGACACATGGGTGGAAGTGTCGATTGTCACTCCGACAGGCTTTATGCACAGGGGTCCGAGCCCCGTGATCACGTCCCTCCAATCCGGGTGTTCACCGCCCAAACCGAACTCAGCTTTGGAGCATGTAGCTCCCTCAGGTGTATCTACACGGGCCGGGGCCAACCGTCACGTCGCCCATACTCCAGGAAGTCTGGAAGATGATTTTTTTTTAACCCTGGCATTTTACTTTCCTCCTACAGGCACCTTTTAAAGACCTCCCAAAATCACTTCATGGGAGCAATTTTCTACAACCACTGAGAGTGTTATGGAAAAATCTTTCTAAATTGTGGGGTCTACTTCCTTACCCCTCTAGATTACTTCCACTTCAGGGGAACATCCACCTCTCCCCGTGACTCACCAATGCAGTCTTTTGCAAATGGGCAACTTTTGGGATTACTCATTTGAAACATGTACTTCACACTGATGGCCCTTGTTGCCTCTGGAAACCCTGGGGGAAGGCTTTTCGGCTTCTTTGGCAGGTAAGTTTGCTGATCTTCAATTGCGCCATTATGTGGCTTCATTAGATCGTACAGCCCTGGCGGCAGATCATCATGATAAGTTAAATCTGCTTTTTGGTATAGGGCGAGAGAGATTGATTTTCGGTCTCCGCTCTTTATAAAGCTGTCCTTCAATTTTATCCCTCTAAAACGTTTTTGGTGGTGTCAGTAAGGTGGGAAGAATATTTAAATAGATCACCTCCTTTTCTCAATATTGGTAAATTAATTGCTCGTAAACTCCAGCTGTCAATAATAGCAGATTTAAGAGAATGTCAATTTAAACTTTTACGTTGTGTCTATATATCTCAGACTCAATTGTTCCACATTGGGGGGGGGGGGGGGGGGGGGATGTGGCACCCCCCCTTTGCCCAAAATGTTCTACCTGCTCCAATTCCTTTTTCCATGCTTCTTGGGGCTGGTATATTGTCCACAGATTCTGGACTCAGGTGCTCCATTACATGGAGGATTTATTAGGCATGTCTATTCCTTTATTCACTGCGGGTATTTTGTTAGATCAATATGAGGTTTTCCTCTGGGTACAGTGCGGTCCTACTCTGTTTCTTCGTAAGGCAGCTCTTTTGGGTAAGAAGTCGATTATTGTGTGTGGACAGTTTCAAATTTGCCATCTTATTGGGGTTGGAGAAATTTTCTACAAAAAAAAAAAAAAAAAGAAGTGGGCAGTGTTCTTAAACTTAAGCATACGTTTTTGGCATTTTGGGAGTCTTATATTTTTATTCTCTCCTCCAAGGCTAGGAGTTTGGTTCTTAATACTCTTTGAGAAGACCTAATGGCTGGGGCTTTGAGTCTTGGTGGTTCCCTGAGAGGAAGTAATATTTTGTTTTTCTTCTATCTTCTCTATCTTGTGTTAGTTTTGGTTTTATGGGTGTTTTGGGCTGCTGGGAAGAAGAGGGTGGGTTGATCTTTTTCAACAGATCATTGTACTTTGTAGACCTGTGGATCTAATTTTCTTCTTGGGACCTTGTTTGAGAAGAGTCTGCTTAATCAACACTATATCATTATCAAATCCTTTATTTAATAGTATGGCTTTGTTTCATTCATTCCCCAGACATATACCCTTGGAGGGTTGTATGAGTTCAGACCCCCTGTGACACTGATTTTGGTATTATAGGGAAGGTTGATGTCGAAGGGAAGGCTTTTTGGGTTGCTAACACTTTTAGCCCATAGGTTGCTATGGTTGGGTTAGCTTTGGGTTGCTTCGGTCCTTTTTCAATACAATGATTAATTCATTTAATGATTACAACTGATAAATATGGGGGGCGGGGGTAGGTGGCCTCAGAATGACATCCTATAGTATATCTCCTATCAAACTGAGCTCTCTTTTTCATCATGCACTGCCATTTCCTCCCCTCACCCTCCCCACTGACAGTTTGAACTTCGTGGGTGTGGCTTGGATCTCTTTCAGGGAGAGAAAACTAACAACTTATAGCAGCAGCTTCAGAGAGCATTTTCCATCTCACAGATAGGCTGCAGAGAATACCTTCTCCTGCTTTAGACTTAGCCTGGCCTCAGAATGACATCCTATAGTATATCTCCTATCACCTTCTCCCACTACTCCAACCAGAGTTACACCTAATCACACTGACCACCCTTCAACATCTTCTGTCCTTCTGTGACTGTTCTCTTGTGCTTGACTGCTTAAATATTTTAAATTTAAATGCTTTACTTTTTGTCTATTAGATTGTAAGCTCTTTGAGCAGGGACTGTCTTTCTTCTGTGTTTGTACAGCGCTGCGTACACTTTGTAGCGCTCTAGAAATGTTAAATAGTAGTAGTAGTAGGTTTCAGAAATGAGGGTGGGGGGTCTGATTTATAGTCATCCTTGTTAAAATCTTTGACTTTGCTCTGTAAGAATAAATCCTTTGCTGTCTGTTGTGCTCTTACGTTGGTTCAATAAAACAGAGTTAAACTTAAATATCTCAATCATGTCTCCCTTCTCCCACCTTTCTTCCAAACTATACATAATGAAGTCTAAGTCTGTACCCATACATTTTATGATGAAGATCACTGATTATTTCAGTAGCCACCTGCAGTCATTCAGATGTCTCGCTACATAACTGGAGTATGTTTCAGCTTACAGAGTTCAACTTTTGACTCGTCTGTCCTTAGAACATTCTCCAAAAAAGTTTCGAGGTCATTCAGGTGTGTTTCTGCAAATGTGAGACGAACACTGATGGTACTCTTGGATAGCAGTGGTTTCCACCTTGCTACTCTTCCATGAATCCCATTTTTGCCCTGTCGTTTTCTAGCTTTGGCTGAGGCTAGAGAGGCCAGCAGTTCTTTGGATGTTCTTCTGGGATGTTTTGTGACTTACATAGTAACAAAGTAGATGACGGCAGAAAAAGACCTGCATGGTCCATCTAGTCTGCCCAACAAGATAAACTCATATGTGCTACTTCTTGTGTATACCTTACCTTGATTTGTATCTGCCATTTTCAGGACACAGACCGTAGAAGTCTTGCCCAGAACTAGCCCCATTTACAGGACACAGACCGTAGAAGTCTTGCCCAGAACCAGCCCCGCCTCCCAATCTCGGCTAAGCTTCTGAGGATCCATTCCTTCTGCACAGGATTCCTTTATGTTTATCCCACGCATGCTTGAATTCCGTTACCGTTTTCATCTCCACCACCTCCCTCAGGAGGGCATTCCAAGTATCTACCACTCTCTCCGTGAAAAAATACTTCCTGACATTTTTCTTGAGTCTGCCCCCCTTCACTCTCATATCATGTCCTCTCGTTCTACCGCCCTCCCATCTCCAGAAAAGGTTCGTTTGCGGATTAATACCTTTCAAATATTTGAACATCTGTATCATATCACCCCTGTTTCTCCTTTCCTCCAGGGTATACATGTTCAGGTCCGCAAGTCTCTCCTCATTCGTCTTGTAACGCAAATCCCATACCATTCTCGTAGCTTTTCTTTGCACCGCTTCCATTTTTTTTTACATCCATAGCAAGGTACGGCCTCCAGAACTGAACACAATACTCCAGGTGGGGCCTCACCAACGACATATACAGGGGCATCAACACCTCTTTTCTTCTGCTGGTCACACCTCTCTCTATACAGCCTAGCAACTTTCTGGCTACGGCCACCGCCTTGTCACTCTGTTTCGTCGCCTTCAGATCCTCAGATACTATCACCCCAAGATCCCTCTCCCCGTCTGTAACTATCAGACTCTCCCCACCTAACACATACTTCTCCCGTGGATTTCTACTCCCTAAGTGCATCACTTTGCATTTCTTCGCATTGAATTTTAATTGCCAAACCTTAGACCATTCTTCTAGTTTCCGCAGATCCTTTTTCATGTTTTCCACTCCCTCCCCGATGTCCACTCTGTTACAAATCTTAGTATCGTCCGCAAAAAGGCAAACTTTACCTTCTAACCCTTCGGCAATGTCACTCACAAATATATTGAACAGAATCGGTCCCAGCACCGATCCCTGAGGCATTCCACTACTCACCTTCCCCTCCTCCGAGCGAATTCCATTCACCACCACCCTCTGGTTTCTGTCCGTCAACCAGTTCTTAATCCAGTTCATCACTTCAGGTCCTATCTTTAACCTGTCCAGTTTATTCAAGAGCCTCCTGTGGGGAACCGTGTCAAAAGCTTTGCTGAAATCTAAGTAGATTACGTCCATAGCACGTCCTTGATTCAATTCTCCAGTCACCCAGTCAAAGAATTCAATGAGATTCGTTTGACACGATTTCCCTTTGGTAAAAACATGTTGTTTCGGATCTTGCAACTTATTGGCTTATTGACTTGCTGAATGAGTTGTCACTGTGCCCTTGAAGTAACTGAGAAGTGCGTTGTCACTGTGCCCTTGAAGTAACTGAGAACTGCCCACTCCTGAGAAGATTCACTATAGTTCCAAGTCTTCTCCATTTGGACATAATGGCTCTCCACTGTGGTTCGGTAGAGTCCCAGAGCTTTAGAAATGGCTTTCCAGACTCATATTTCAGCAACTCTTTTTCTCATCTCTTCTAGAATTTCCTTTGATTATGAACAGCATTTTTGTAGAAACTTTGTGGTAACTACTTAATCTCAAGATAAGGTTCAATATATATAGTAAGATTTAGGTTCAACAGTGTAGGTGCAATCATGCCTGGATGTTCAGCTGAATCAAATCATTAATTAAATTTGGTCACTGGTTGACTAACTAAGGGGGCAGTTACTTTTTCATATGGGTAATATGGGTATTGGATAATTTTGTTACATCTTGTTTAAAGGTCAGAAACCATTCAGTGCAACATTTATGCAATAGGGGAAATCACAAGGGGGAGAAACCTGTTTCATATCAGTGGTGTAGCTAGGCCTGAATGGGCCCAAGTTGGAAAAGTTAAGATGGGCACCTATAACAATCTCTCTCCCAAGGTAGTGGTGACTGACGAGAGGGAAAAGACCCCTTCAGAGCTCTAGTAACCAAACTCTGCAAAATTCACATTCCAGACCTATCTAGAAAATCTGTCATAATAAAGCAACACTAACATCCATGACTCAAATAAAAAAAACCCTACTTATAAAAGGCAGCACCCTGGACATCACCTCAGGAAGGCCAACATACAAACCCCTCCATTGCAAAACACTATGCACAAACTTATGGTAAGGTTCTGAGTGTGTTTTTGCACACCACAACACTAACTCCCAGTACTCAAAGAGCAACAACATTGTCTGTGAAAATGCAACACTTTAAATATCACACTGTGCCCTAAAACACCAATACATCACCTAGTGTGAAAACAGAATAAACAAGACTGCTGCAAATCTCTACACAAAAACTGCATGCTAAAAAAATACCACACATGCAAAACACAGACCCTCAACACATATGTTACTGTCTGTGGTCCCTTGTTTCAGAGATGCGAAGGCAAAAAAACCAACTGGAAACCTCAAGTAGTCAGACTCTGCATATACAGCAATACTAGAGAAATGGAACCCAACATTTTCTTCTACATTTGTTGGCTGAGCATTTTATTTTTCCATTTGCTTTGATCCCAGTGTCCCTTCTCATTATCTCTGTGTCTCCTGTTTTTGCAAGATCTCCTGTTCACATGGCATTTCTTCACTCGCCATCCCTATCTGTCCTTTCCAGAATTTTCCCTCTCTCTGTCCCTATTCTCCCCCCATACTCAGCATCTCTCCTCTATATCCTTATTTAGCCCTGTATTATATCTCCGTCCAGAATCCCTTTTCTCCCACATCTCCCATCCCAGGGCCAGTCTCCCTCTCTCTCCTCTCTCTCCCCTGCCTGCCCCCCCCCCCCCAATGGTTTAACATCTGTCCCTCTTCTTCTCCCCCACCCCCAATATTTCTCTCTCTCTCTCTTCCCTCCACCTTGTTTGGTATCTCTTCTCCTCTCTTCCCCATTTCCCCTGATACAATTTCTTTCTCCTCACTCTGCAGTTCCAGCATTTCCACCCTCCCCACCTGGGTGGTTTAGCATATCTCCCTTCCCTTATTCCCCACTGGATCTCTGGCATTTCTCCCTCCCCTCATAGTCCTCTAAATTCATGTGGGTCAGCAGCAAATATGAAAACAGGCTGGCTCTACCCACAGCCTTCTCTCTGTTACGTCCCACCTACAGGAAGTTGCATCAGAAAAGGCAGGACGTAACAGAGAGAAGGTCCCATTCACCTGAGACAGCCTGTTTTCATGCCTACCGACAACCCACATGAGTTTGGAGGACTGCGAGGGACTGGAGAGATGACAGACCTGTGGGAGGGGGAGGGAGCTGCCAGATTGTGGAGGTATGGGGTACAGAGCCTGATAGGAAGGCACCGCTTCAATAGTTAAGTGCCAGTCTCACTTAATGGAAGCTACAATCCCTGCACCACAACATATAGAGACTCCAGTTTTATCCAGGACCAATATGACTACTACAATTCCCCTGAACATGAAAGTAACCTCACCAATTCTCTCAAAAATGTTATATTGTGTCCTATAAATTGTCACAGTATTTGGCCAATGGCAAATACCCACATTTTTTTAAGACCCCAAGGACTTGTAAACTGGTAATTATAACCAGTCAGCTCTTTTTTTTTCTTTTTATTTCCTATTATTTCTTACCAGTGTTGGCACTATTCATTTAATTTATGCTCAATGCAACCCACAGGCTGTCCAACAGACAATTTGGCACATGATTGCTAGATATTACAACTCGGCCTCCTCCCCCAAAAAGGTGGTAAACTGCTGCAGTCATCCCACACCTAAGTACAAAGAGCTGCTCCAGGACAGACTCCAGGATCTCCTGTGTGGCAGCAAATGACAAAGTTTCTGGGCCACTTTCATCACCTTCTAAGATGACCACGTCACTGAAAACATAGTGTCACATTTTGTAGTATTTACCTTTGACATCTGGCTAAAATCTGCAAAGCCCTCATTGCTACTGAAGGAGCTGCTACCAAAAGGGTCTGTTGTTCCAAAAGGATCTGAAACAAGTTCAAAATATTAGCAATAAGAGTTAATTCATTTATTTCACAAAAATTAACATTACTGGCAAAACTCAGTTGCTGACCTGTATCAGATTTTCCCTAAAGACAACAGGATATCAGCCACACAAGAGGGTGGCGAGCTCATTTTATAGATAAGCAATTTAGTTTTTGTCCATTAACAAGGAGGGTGATCGGCCACATAAGTGGGAATTCCTAGTTCTGTGTTGCCTTCCAACAAAAAAGAGGAGAGGAACCAAACTACCAATGGGAAGAACATATTTTTCAAAGGGGGGGGGGTGCTTTTTCTGTTTTATTTATATACTTGCTTTCTGGAGAGTGAGAAAATAAAGACAACTCAAAATAATAAAGAAGAACCCCATGGAGAATAGAGTTGGATTCTAACTCTGAGACTGGCCAAACCTACGGTGGTGGTGGGAATCAGTAATAATAATGGGACGCAAATGTGTGAATATAGGCTATGCCACAGTCTTGCAAATCTCCTCAATAGAAGCCAGATGGAGAAATGATACAGCCATGGCTCTGACATTATGAGCCTTGACCTGCCCATCCAGTGCTAGACCCATCTGCTATCCAATGGAAATCAGTTGAAATAATGATAATGAGGTTACAGATATGTGCCCGCTGCACTAAGGTGAACCCTGACTGAGTCAGTCTTTGGGCCAGGCTGAGAAAGATGTAGAAAATAGTCAAGTGGAGTTTTTGTGGAATATGGGAAAGTCTGAGAGATGATTTAGTTACATACTCTGGCTTATTCCCACACAGGAGTGATCCAGTTCCTTCCTATTTGTTCAAGTAAAACAATTGTGTCATTATCTCTCAGGACTAGGTCAATTTTTTTGGCCATCTGATCTCTTAAAGACTTTGCAGTGTTCAGTACTGCCCTGAGTTTCAGGAAACCTGGATAAGAAAAGCTCTTAAACATAAACTACTAGGCCAAGGTTGAGGCATCTACTGTTATGATGTTTTCATATAGGGGCATACGAAATAGTAAGTCTCAAATCAAATTATCATGATCTAGACACTCTACCTGACAACACAGCAGTCTCATTTAAAACCTGTATGACCTGAAGTCACTCAGACATTAGGGTTTGTTTCATAAGGAACTATGTAAAATGTGCAACATGAACTATTGCTGCTATGTAGCCCAACATGCCCCGGGCTGTCTACTGCTAATACATGACCTTGAATTTCAATTCAGCAACTAAAGCTCTTACGAATTCCAATTAAGTGGCACAGTCAAAATTGTCTTCATATAATTTATTTGCATCTGTTAATCACAACAATCTGATTACTTGAAGCAATGTACACCGGTCCATAAAATATATAAAACGAACATGTAAAACAACCAGAAATCAAAACTACAAAAGCAACACATGGCTAATGATTAATCAATACCCATCCAAGTTTATAAAAAAAAATTAATATTGTTGGACAAGCCAAGTTTTAACTCTTTCTAAATGCCAAATAATTATCCAGCAATCTAACACATTTTATTTATTACATTTGTACCCTGCGCTTTCCCCACACATGGCAGGTTCAATGCGACTTACATAGTAACAATAAAAATAACAACAAACTCTAGGGCTTCTTTTGTGCTAGTAATGGCACTTTTTTTTCTTGCCCGCCCATTACCCATATCTCCCA
Organism: Microcaecilia unicolor; assembly: GCF_901765095.1. NCBI lineage: Eukaryota > Metazoa > Chordata > Amphibia > Gymnophiona > Siphonopidae > Microcaecilia > Microcaecilia unicolor. The sequence goes on along the minus strand of NC_044041.1, from coordinate 96,627,595 downwards.
CAGCCGCCGCCGCCGCTGCTGCTTCTCCTGATGAGGAAAGCTCCAAGGCCTTGAGCACTACATTCAGACTGTACTCAGGACAAGGGGTCAGACACATGAAACACCTCTGAAAATCAAACCACATCTAGAAAAACCACACAGGAAGCTCATTAAGTATCTGTACTTGCACAGTGCCCTTAAGGAGCAAATCACATCAACTATTTTATTTCTCCATTTCCATCTGCTGGTCGGCAGACAACACCCACAGGTTTTGGACTAGTCTGATATGGGCAATAAGGAAATAAGGTATCTGCCTAAGGCTCTCTCATCTTTCCCTTTTCCTTAGGAAAGTTCTGACACTCTATGATCTGTTTCTGGAGAATTCCATAAGAAAAACCTGAAAGGTTTCCTAATACTTTCCAAAATGGAATCTCATACTGAAGTGTAGTCCTGGACTAGGGATTTAGCAATACTCGATGACAGAAAATAAAGTAGATAGTTCTTCCCTGAAAAAGAGAAGGGCTAATATAGGAGAATCTCTCTCTCTCACTCTACCAGCAGAGTTAGAGAAGCTGCCTTAGGAATAAGAGATGTTACATACTCTGAACAGAAAGGATACCAAAGGTGGTGAATCCTAGTTATCTAGTGTATTCAAACATCTTCGCCTGTATATTGAAATATCTGTAGCTACAATGAGGGCAAAGAAAGAATTTCCCTTTAGATTCACCTGTAGGTGCTATAAGACAAGGACAAATAGTTCAGGAAAAAAATAAACTTCTGCTCACAAGCTTCTCCCAAGCAGCCAGATCTCAAAGGGATTAACCAAGAGATTTGAAGCACACACACACACACACAAAAATAAATAAATAAAAAATACTTGGAAGTCCTACAGAAAAGCCTGCTGGTTAGACTCATCCAATGTACGGCTGAAACAAATGCTTCACGGAAGGCGCACGCCATAATGGCCGTTCCCTCAGCAGATGATGATTGGGAACTGCAGGCCCGACCATCTGGAGCAAAAACCTCTAACTTGTTTAAAACCACTTTCCTGCTCGCTAGAGGGCTTCCCTTCGGTTCGCAGTACAAAAGGTTTCACTGTGGTTAAAGGTGCTGCTTTCAGAAGCATATTGCCTGTCTGCACTCTGGGTGTCACATTCAGCAGGCTCCACTGGGGCCTCCAAATTACTATGACCATGATTCTCTTCAGGTGCACTGGCCACACTAGAAATCAAAGCCGGTGTTGTGGCCTAATGCAGCTGGAAGGCATTACTTTCAAACTTCCCAAAACGAATTCATCTGGTTTCACAAGGTCCATCGGGGCTAGCAAAAGCCAAAAGGACTCACTTCTGAACCTTAGATCTGAACAGTCCATTAATAGCTTACTGCAGGTAACATAATACTCTCCAGTTCTGTCCTCAAAAATTATTTGAAATAATTTTTTATTGTAACATGACAGCAGGAGAACAATTGCACATATTTACAGGTCACAGATACCTTCTGACACCCGCTGTCCATACTGAGAGATTCCAAGAATGACTACAAACATTTTCACCCTTAAACCCACCCCTTCCCTCTCTCCCCCCACTTGTGATGCATGGAAGCCTGACTGCCTTCAATGGAATATCTGATTTCTAGCAGCAGGCTGCAGAATAGAACCAAAGCGCTCCGCTCCCAACAATGGCGAAAACGTTGCCTGAGGACGTGGAGGCCTCTGAAAAATTCTGAGCCTCCATAACCAGCAAAGAAGTCATTTGTGTCTGCAAAAATGAAAAATCAGGGGTCGAGGGCTCCCTCCACTGTTGCAAAACAGTCTTTTTTGCCATCAGCACCAGTCTCTGGAAAACGTCTAAGAGGCCCAGGGGTGTGGGTGTTGGTAATTGATAGTCTTCAAACATAACCTAGGGGCTCTTGTAGAGGGAGCATCCCCACAGTGCCTCAGACTCACGCAACACTTCTGCCCAAAAAGCCCTGTTTTCTGGGACACATCCAGAACATATGGTCCAGTGAAGCCAGGGTATTCAGGCACCGTGGGCACTCTTCCGAGTTCGCAAATCCTGCCTTGTGTGCTCATCGCGGCGAGATGTAGAGCCTCAAAAGAAATTTGTACTGTATTTCCTACAGTTGGGCATTGCAGGTGGTTCTATATATCTGGTGCAAGCAGGTTTGGATGTGCTAGCTGGACAGTTGTGTTGACAAGTCTAAGTTCCAATTCCTAGCCAGCCGTGCATAATCCAACTCTGATGAAGACTCCTGCAGATACTTGTGATGAAAGGCTAAAGGCACCAAGTTCTGAGTTCAGTGTGAGTGCTTCGCTCAGTGTCTCCTGAACATCTTCACACAAGTCTTCCCAAGGCAAACTGTTCACATAATGCTGTAGTTGAAAATGGGCAAAAGAGTCTGTGGGGGGCAGTTGATAACGAGTGCTCTGCACCTCAAAGGGTTGCAGTTTACCATCCTCCGTAAGCAGCTGGAACAGGTACTGAATCTCCAGAGTCTCCCAACGAGCAAACACCAATGAATCAGTTCCTGTAGGAAAGTCTGGGTCTGTCGATTGCCAAAAAAGGAGTTGCCGCTGCCAAGAAGTGGTGGCGTCTGCACAGCCATCTCCAGACTGCTCGTGCTGCGCGAATAAACAGGCTATAACGTAGCTGTGTTGGGGAGCGCTTCGGTACTGTGTGTATCTGCCAGGAGAAATGGGATCTGCAAAAAAGGTTAGGCTGCAGTCCAGATAAAGAAAAGTCATTTACATTTCCTGTACCAGTCATTAATATGTCTCATTGTGCAAGCTACTGTTAGGTGTCTCAAATTTAACAGGCCTAATCCCCCATGTGATTTGGGCTTCTGCAAAATTGATATGGGTAGCCGGGCCCTCTTCCCCTGCTACAGATATCCCTGCAACATTTTGTCAGTGCTTTTTCATCCCTAACCCGCAAGAACAGGACTAACATCTGAAAAACGTACAACAACTTCGGGGCCCAGATAATATTGAAGAGTGATATGCGCCCCAGCAATGAGACCAGGTAGGCTCGCCACAGGTTAAGGGTCTTCTGAAGGGAGCTCACCAAGGGACGAATGTTGCAGGCATATAGCGCGGGCAAATTGTTTGGAATAATAACACCCAGATATTTGATCCAGCCGTTCGCCCAGGAAAACAGGAAGTCCTTGTGTCACGAGCTTTGTATTGTGGGGGAAGAAGGAAGGGCCACAGACTTAGTAAAGTTCAATTTGAACCCCGAAAGAGTGCCATAGTCAGAGATCAATCGGATTAAATGAGGGATGGAGGTTTGGGGGTTTGTGAGAGTTAAAAATAAGTCATCTGCAAAGGCCATAACTTTGATCTCTTTATGTTGTATTGTGACCCCCTCCAGTGCTGCAGTGTTACATAGGGTTCCGAGAAGCGGTTCAAGCATGAGAAGGAACAATAGGGGGGAGTTACGTAGGGTTCCGAGAAGCGGTTCAAGCATGAGAAGGAACAATAGGGGGGGAAAGAGGGCACCCCTGTCTCGTACCACGAAGGATGGGAAACGAGTCAGTGCAGTGCCCATTAACTAGCAAAGCTGCTCTTGGGTCCGCATACAGCGCCGACACTGCCCTAAAGCACCAGCCCGAGACCCCTAAATAAGTGAGGGTGTCAAATAAGAATTGCCAGTGTACCCTATCAAATGCTCGCTCAGCATCCAAACTAGTCACCACCAGAGGAATCTCTTTCCATTGACAGAGGGAGAGGGCAATCAATAACTTGCAAATATTACATACAGACTGATGCCCTTTAACAAGCCAACTTGGTCCGGGTGAGCGTACTCTGGCAGCCTCTCTGCCAACCTGTTAGCCAATATCTTAGATAGCATTTTGACGACTACGTTTATAAGTGAGATTGGGCAATAGCTCCCGGGCACATCCCTGGGACGGTCTGGCTTAGGCAGGAGGCTGATTAATGCCGTGTTTTCATGTCTCAGAAATCCCTGTGTTTCAATCACCTCTTCAAGAGAGTCTACAAGGGGGCCCAGTATTTGAAGTCTGCATCATCTTATAAAACTCTCCTGTGAAACCATCTGGGCCTGGAGCAGAGTTTAATTTTAAGCCTTTAATCACTTTTTCACTTCCTTAGCAGTGAGCGGTGCATTGAGAGCGTTCACAAAGTCTCCTATAAATCTAGCCAACCCTGACCTCTCTAAGTATGCTTGGATGTCGGACAGTGCCACCCCCGTCATCTCAGGACTAGCATACAATTCCTGAAAATGGATTACAAAAGTCTCTGCCATCTCTTTCAAATTGGATATGACCCGCCCGAAGAGGTCTTTATAGCTGGTATGTGCCGGGGGCCCCCAACTCCCTGACCACCTTAGTGAACAGTGCACTCATTTTATTCCCAAATTTAAAGAATTTCCGCTTTGCTCGTAATAGCAACTGTGAGGTGTGTGCATGAATGTGAAAGTTCAAGGCTACCCTAGTGGCCTATAGAGTGTCAAAAGTAGTGACAGAGGGGCGGGCCACGTAGGACCGCTTCGCCGCCCTTAGTTTCCGCTCCGTTACTATATCATGCACTAATCGTTTTTTGCAGGCACTAACATATGCGATGAAATGGCCCCTTAGTACAGCTTTACCCATAGGCCAAAACAATATGGGGTCAGTCATATGCTCTTGATTATGCAGAACATATTCATCTCATTGTCGTTGTATGTAGGTTAGGAAGTCTCTGGAGTGATACAAATACGAGGGAAAACACCACTCCGAGTTTTGTTGCGCAGCTGGGGCCACTTCCACACCCACCCATATCAGGGCATGGTCAGAGATCTCCTCCGGGCCAATCACCACTGACACTACCTGGGGAAACAGGCCGCTACTCACAAAGAATCCAGGCGAGAAAGGGACTGGTGTGCCCGATAGATGTGCATGTAATCACGCTCCTCGGGGTGTAAAAGCCTCCATGGATCTAGCAGGCCTAAAGCCCTGCACAACCCTTGTAATTCACCTTCACCCCACCCCATTCGAGCATGTGGTACCCTAGAACGATCTAGCTCTGGGTCTAATACCATGTTCATGTCCCCCGCAACTATCAGTGGGTGGGTCGTGTATTTAAGGCATTCCTTTAGGAGGAGACTGCAAAAAGATGGTTCCCGAGGGATCGGGCCATACACCCCAACCAGCACCAGTTCCCTACCATGTAAATTTAACATTATCCCGATGTATCGGCTCTTGTCGTCTTGAAACAGTTTAGCTGTGCACTGTAGGGATTTATGTAGTAATATAGCTACACCTCCTCGCCACCCCACAGGGGGGGGAGGGAGGGGAAGAAAACCTGCCCCACCCACTGGCGTTGCAGTTTGGAATGTTCTGCCCTCGACAACCTGGTCTCCTGTAGACACAATATGCCCGCTTTATGGCATTTTAGGCCCCCAGGATTTTAGCTCTCTTTACCGGGGAAGTAATGCCCCCCACATTCCAAGATATATATCTAACGTGTCTCGTTTTCTGGGTGGCCGTCATCTAGGGGTCACAAGTCTCGACAATTTACAAAGTCCCCGTTCAACATACATCACCAGGCGCCCAGCCTCACCCAGTGGTGTCCCCGCATCCCCCACACATACACCATATATGTATCTACATTCCAATTCTACAAGATCTAGCCATAGTCCCCTCCGCTCCCATGCAGCACCCCAGTCTCCCCGTAACTCCCAATCTCCCTTACCTGTCCCACCACCCTCCTCCCTCCCATCCCCCTGTATTCCCAAAACAATTCCCACCACACGCATGTGATAAAAATAGGAGATTCACTCCGATGTTACAGGGCCCCGCACCCCAATCTGGTATAACAACAGCCTGCCAACAGTAATCTGTACATTTAGTAACTATACTTATCAGTCCAGATCCTGCCCAGATGCTCAAGTAGTGAGGGTTGCAGTCTCCCGAAAATCATTTAAACATTGTTACCTAGATTGTAAGCTTTTTGAGCAGGGACTGTCTCTCTATGTCAAATGTTCAGCGCTGCGTGCGTCTGGTAGCGCTATATAAATGCTATTAGTAGTAGTAGTTGTACTGCCTTAGGTGAATCAAATGCCTTCCACTGTCCCTGATGGAATATCTTTAACAATGCTGGGTAAAGAAGCATAAAGCGGGCTTTGAGCTCGCGTAGTTCCGTGCAAAGGAGGGGGAGAAATGGCATCTTTTCTCCTGCAACGCTACTGAGTAATCTTGATAAATCTGTACTGAAGCTCCATCATATTGGAGAGTATCTCGTTTTTGCCGAAAGCCTCGTAGGATCTCCTGTGTATACAGTTGTGCACTTTCACCACCACTGCCCGAGGCCTGTTCCCTCTTTCACGCATACGGCCCACCCGGTGCACTCTTCCCAGGCAGAGAAGGCCCATACTATCCGACAATGCAAATTCTGTGCGGAGCCACCACTCCAACAGCTCTGGAAAATTCCGGTCCGGTAGGGATTCAGATAAGCCAATCAAGCGCAAATTACTTATCCATGACCGATTCTCTAAATCGTCTATTTGAGCTTCCAAGGTTTTAACTTGTTTCTCTAGTTGCTCCACTTTTTGTCATCTCTGTCCCCGCATCTTCCGCTGCCGAAACTCTCTCCTCTAGCTCTGTGGTTCTTTTATTTGTGTCCACCAACATCGATTCTACTTTAATGAGCTGGTCAGAAAGCTTGTTCAAGCGCGGTTCTAGAGTGTGACCTACTGCTTCTGTGATTTAATGTAGCTGCGTTGTTGAGAAGGCCAAGGCCTTGGAGTGCTCAGCCGGCGCCATCTTCACAGGCCCACATTTTTCACACTCAGGCTTTTGGTTTCTCGCAGGCATTTTGCTCACAGGCGTCACCAGAAATCTGTCCATCCACTGCCTTGGGGTTTCAGCATGAAATTCTCACTGAAGACTTCTGAAGCGGCTTCTAAAAAGGATGATCGGGGTGCGGGAGCCCCAGAGAGGAATGAGCACTCGTCCGCTCCTCTCAGCACATCACGTGGACCTTGGCCTCAAAAATTATAAAAGCTTCTATCTTTTCTCTTCTTTTAAATTAAACAGAGAAAAAAAGGAAAGCAGAGATGGGAAGGGGGAGAAAGTTCAGACTCCTCTGAGCTATTCTCTATGCTCACTAGTGTATTAATTTTTTTTTTTAATATATAGGAGCTCAAGTCTCAAATCAGGCAACCCCCTGATCAACTATCAGTTCTCCAATTGGCCTAGGAGCTTATACCACTGACTAGTTCAGGAGCTGCACAGTCTGCCCATCAACATCTGCTGGAGACAGAGAAATATTGAATATCTGAGGTTGCAGGGTGCCTTTATAGGGCAGAACCCACAAGTTTTAATCTGCCTCTATCTGCTGGATGATAAGCATAACCCACAAGTTCTGGACTGGTGTGGCAAGGACACTAAGGAATTTCTGATAGAGGGTAATTAGTAGAATGCATGGCAATATGTCATTAATTTAAGTATCATGTACAGTGGTTAAAAACTGTGGGGTCAATATTCAGGTCGCAGAAGAAAGCCCAGCTAACTCCCATAGTTGAAGGACAGCCCGAATATTCAATGTCAGGCCGTTTCCGGTGACCGGCATTAAATATCCAGTTTATTTTTAGCCGTTTTAAAGTTAACCGGTTAAGCTGATATTCAAAGATAGCCAGTTAACTTTAAACCGGCTAAAGACATACTAATTATTTAAGTGGTCCAATGTGGCCGCTTACAAGAGCCGGATATGAATTGAATATTAGGGGATAGATGGCTACTTCATGGGATACAGCTGGATACTGCCTTGGATGAATCTTTCCATAAAAGCAGTTAGCAAAGCTTAGTAAATAAATTACAGGATAAGTCATCTTTACTGCTTGCCAAAAACTCTCAATGTTAACAAGCCCCCTGATATTCAAAATCATTTAACCAGCCAGGAAGGGCACCTGGTACAAATGCAATCAGATTCATCTTCTCAGAGTGTGTGCAGACAGACTTTGTAGTTACTGTAGGTGATGAAAAGCTGAGTTTATAGATTGCTTGAACTTGCAGAATCGAAGTAAGCAATGAGTCTAGCAGTATGCCAAGGTTCCTTACCTATGATTTAGCAGGGCTTTATAGTTCCAAAACGGATTCTGTCAGGTGCAAGGCTGCTTGTGTTAGGAACCAAGAGAATCTCTGTTTTACTTAAGTACATAAGTATTGCCACACTGGGACAGACCAAAGGTCGATCAAGTCCAGCATCCTGTTTCCAACAGTGGCCAATCTAGGTCACAAATACCTGGCAAGATCCCAAAAAAGCTCAATACATTTTATGCTGCTTATCCCAGAAACATTTTTAAGTCCCTTAAGCAAAATACAAATCACAACCAGGGTCTATTCACCGCTAGATAAACAATTGAAAATGTAAACAGACACTGTTAGTCCAAACACTTCTCAATTGGGGGGGGGGGAAGCCTCATAATTTCACACAGGGTTATAGTTAAGTCAACAGCAGAATGACTACCCTTTTGTGTTATTTGTAATCATAGGCAAAAAAAAAAACCCTCCTCCAAATAAATATTTTCATTAATTTTTATTTATTTATTTAGAGGAGGGGTTTTTTTTGCCTATGATTACGATTAACAAAAAAGGGTAGTCATCCCGCTGTTGACTTAACTATAACTCTGTGTGAAATTATGAGGCTCCCCCTCCCTCAACTGAGACGTGTTTCGACTAACGATGTCTATTTACATTTTCAATTGTTTATCCCAGAAATAAGCAGTGGATTGTCCCCAAATCAATTTAATAATGGTCTATGGACTTTTCCTTTAGGAAACCATCCAGACCCTTTTTAAACCCTGCTAAGCTAACCGCCTTTACCACATTCTCTGGCAACGAATTCCAGAGTTTAATTACACGTTGAGTGAAGAAACATTTTCTCTGATTCGTATTGAATTTACTACTTTGCAGCTTCATCGCATGCTCCCTAGTCCTAGTACTTTTGGAAAGAGTAAACAAATGATTCACGTCTACCCAAACCACTCCACTCATTATTTTATAGACCTCTATCATATCTCCCCCTCAGCCGTCTCTTCTCCAAGCTGAAGAGCCCTAGCTGCTTCAGCCTTTCCTCATAGGGAAGTTGTCCCATCCCTTATCATTTTTGTCGCTCTTCTCTGTACCTTTTCTAATTCCACTATATTTTTTTTGAGATGCAGCGACCAGAATTGAACACAATATTCGAGGTGCGGTTGCACCATGGAGTGATACAAAGGCATTATAACATCCTCACTTTTGTTTTCTATTCCTTTCCTAATAATACCTAACATTCTGCAGAACACTGAGCAGAGGGTTTCAATGTATCATTAACGACGACGCCGAGATCCCTTTCTTGGTTAGTGACTCCTAACATGGAACCTTGAATTACGTAGCTATAGTTTGTGTTCCTCTTTCCCACATACATCACCTTGCACTTGCTCACATTAAATGTCATCTGCCATTTAGAGGCCCAGTCTCCCAGTCTCGTAAGGTCCTCTTGTAATTTTTCACAACCCTTTTGCGATTTAATAACTTTGTGTCATCAGCAAATTTAATTACCTCACTACTTACTCCCATCTCTAGATCATTTATAAGTATGTTAAAAGCAGCGGTCCCAGCACAGACCCCTGAGGAATACCACTATCTACTCTTCTCCATTGAGAATACTGACCATTTAACCCTAATCACTGTTTTCTATCTTTTAATCAGTTTTAATCCACAATACGACACTACCTCCTAGCCCATGACTTTCCAATTTCTTCTGGAGTCTTTCATGAGGTACTTTGTCAAACGCCTTTTGAAAATCCAGATACACTATCAACTGGCTCACCTATATCCACGTTTGTTCATCCCTTTAAAGAAATGTAATAGATTAGTGAGGCAAAATTTCCCTGCACTAAATCCATTAATCCATGTTTTTGAATGTGCTCTGTAATTTTGTTCTTTATAATAGTCTCTACCATTTTGCCCGGCACCGACATCATGCTCACCGGTCTATAATTTCCTGGATCCCCTCTGGAACCTTTTTTAAATATCGGCATTACATGGGCTACCCTCCAACCTGCCGGTAACACGCTCAATTTTAAAGATAAATTACATATTACTAACAATAGTTACGCCAGTTCATTTTTCAATTCTATCAGTAGTCTGGGATGAATGCCATCTGGTCCAGGAGACTTGCTACTCTTCAATTTGTCAAATTGCCCCATTACATCCTCCAGGTTTAAAGAGATTTCATTCAGTTTCGCCGACTCGTCAGCTTTGAATACCATTTCTGGCACCGGTATCTCTCCCAAATCTTCCTCAGTGAAGACCGAAGCAAAGAAATCATTTAATCTCTCCGCTAAGGCTTTGTCCTCCCTGATTGCCCCTTTTTCCCCTTGGTCATCTAGCAGTCCAACTGATTCTTTTGCCAGCTTCTTGCTTTTAATATACCTAAAAAAAATGTTTACTATGTGTTTTTGCCTCCAACGCAATCTTTTTTTCAAAGTCCCTCTTTGCGACTTGACATTCCTTATTATTTTCAGTCGGTTCCTTCTTCCATTTTCTGAGGGACTTTCTTTTAGCTCTAATAGCTTCCTTCACCTCACTATTTAACCATGTCGGCTGTCATTTGGTCTTCCTTTCTCCTTTTTTAATACGCTGAATATATTTGGCCTTGGCTTCCAGGATGGTATTTTTGAACAGCATCCACACCTGATGTAAATTTTTGACCCTCGCAGATGCTCCTCTAAGCTTTTTTTTTCACCATTCTTCTCATTTTATCATAGTCTCCTTTTTGGAAGTTAAACGCTAACGTATTGGATTTCCTGATTATACTTGAGCTATCTGTTGTTTTTTGCCTACTTTATTTGAAAAATGGTTAGATATCACTGAACTTGCCTTTTTCTCTCTATTTTATTTTGGTGGGTTAATTTTAAAAAGGCACATTGCTTAATGTTATTTTTATAAAACTGGAGCAATATATAATCTATGTGCCTTTTAGTAGATAGACAAGAGGACATAAACCAGACTACAGGGTACAAATCTGGCTCACACAGACTATTGATCAATGCATGCTATGATCTTACTAGGATGCAGCTTTTTAATACTAACACATTCCAGCATGCTTGCCCTGATGTCTCAAGGATTTATAGTGACCTTTGCCAAATCCAACGGTCACTATTCCATCCTCCTCGACCTATCTGCCGCCTTTGACACCGTCAATCATAATTTACTTCTTGACACACTGTCCTCAATCGGGTTCCAGGGCTCCGTCCTCTCCTGGTTCTCTTCGTATCTTTCCCATCGCACCTTGAGAGTATATTCTAATGGCTCTTCTTCCACCCCCATCCCGCTCTCTGTTGGGGTTCCTCAAGGTTCTGTCCTTGGACCGCTTCTTTTCTCAATCTACACCTCTTTCCTGGGCTCGCTGATCTCATCTCATGGTTTCCAGTACCATCTCTATGCTGATGACACCCAGCTTTATCTCTCCACTCCCGACATCACGGTCGAAACCCAGGCCAAAGTTTCGGCCTGCCTTTCAGACATCGCTGCCTGGATGTCCAACCAGCATCTGAAACTGAACATGGCAAAGACTGAGCTCCTTGTCTTTCCACCCAAACCCTCTTCTCCTCTTCCTCCACTTTCCGTCTCTGTTGACAACGCCCTCATCCTCCCCGTCACTTCAGCCCGCAATCTCGGAGTCATCTTCGACTCCTCCCTCTCCTTCTCTGCCCATATCCAGCAGACAGCTAAGACCTGTCGCTTCTTCCTCTATAATACTAGCAAAATTCGCCCATTCCTCTCTGAACAGACCACCCGAACCCTCGTCCACTCGCTCGTCACCTCTCGTCTTGACTATTGCAACCTTCTTCTCACTGGCCTCCCGCTTAACCATCTATCCCCCCCCCCCCCCCCTTTCAATCAGTCCAAAACTCTGCCGCACGTCTTATCTACTGCGTGAACCGATACTCTCATATCACCCCTCTCCTCAAGTCACTTCACTGGCTCCCGATCCGCTACCGTATACAGTTCAAGCTTCTCCTTTTAACCTTCAAATGCACTCAACCTGCAGCCCCCCCATTACCTCTCTACCCTCCTCTCCCCGTATGTTCCCACCCGCAACCTCCGCGCCCAGGACAAATCACTCCTATCTGTACCCTTCTCCACCACCGCTAACTCCAGACTCCGCCCCTTCTGCCTCGCATCACCATATGCCTGGAACAGCCTCCCCGAGCCCATACGTCATGCGCCCTCCCTGCCCATCTTCAAGTCCTTACTCAAAGCCCATCTCTTCTCCCTTGCTTTTGGCGCATAACCACCTTCCCCACTCATGATACCTACACTGACTACATAGTTTGTAACCTTTAGATTGTAAGCTCTTTTGAGCAGGGACGGTCCTTCCCCATGTTAAACTTGTACAGCGCTGCGTAACCCTGGCAGCGCTATAGAAATGCTACCTAGTAGTAGTAGTAGTATTCTGTATCCTATTGCTATCCTGTTTCTAACCCACCTCTAGGCCTCAAAGCTTTCTGAGAGTCCAAATAAGAGAAAGGACTTTAAAAAAAATTCAGCTTCTCACCTGTTCCTTTTGATGTAATATTTGAGCTTGAAAAAGGATCGTTGCTCTCAAAGGGATCGGACTATATCAGAATCAATGGAAACAAAGAAGTTACTGCTTAGGCCATAACAAAAAACAACACACACAAAATATATATATATAATTTTTGTTTTTCAAACTAGTAGATAAAAGGGACAGATTATGAATATCTCCTTTCTGCCCTAACACTGAGCAGCAAATGAGCATATCTAATAATGTAAGTTCAAATTCAAAGAATCCAAGCAAAGATTTCAGAAGTTCCTAGAGCACAGGTTGCATCAGGAATTCACTGAACCTCTTTTTTACTTTGGCTCAGAGTTGTATATGTCTCTGTAAATCTGATGTTTTCAGATTGTGCTTCTCAACCACTGAATCAGGCTCAAGTATGCGCATTTTATACCACATTCACATCATATGCTAAGTGCAGGTCCTGTATATCTCAGTGAGGGAGGGGAAGACATCATGAAGTGGAACTTTGAGTGTAAAATGTTGTAATAATACTATTGGATTTTTGATTCAAAAACAATTTGATAATGAATATGACTTTTGGGCAGACTGGATGGACCATGCAGGTCTTTATCTGCTGTCATTTACTATGTTACTGTAAACCAGCTTGATGTTTTCTGAATTCTAAACAAAAATAAGAATTTGAGAAGTGTTTAGGAAAAGAGGTGCCCCTCTTCAATATACAGAGGTGCTTATACCCCCATCCTGTCCCTCCCCCCCCTCCCCCCCCCAAAAAAGTGGTCCCATCCAATCATTCCTATCCTCTCTCCAAGGGCCCTCTACTGAGATCCCTCCCTCCTTCCTACTCTCCCTTCATAGCCCATTTCTGGGTCTTCCCTCTACCTCATCTCATTTGGCTAGTACCAAGACAATTAGCAGACCTCCAGACAGAAGCAATAGTAACAGAAAAAAAAGTCTGAGACCTGTGAATCAGCTCATTCTCATGGACTCTACTGAGATTCCATCCCTCACATTGGAATTTCTTGCTAACAGGAAACCCATGTAAATGGAGAAGAGGGGCCTTGCAGAGCTTGGAAGCATGCAGTGGCTCGCAGACCCTGTGCCAGATTTCCTCAAACCACCAATAGACTGCAAACAGCCCTGATCAGCTGTTCTGGGTGGCAGGCCACTAAACTACAAATTCTCTCTTTTGGTACTACATGCTGCTAGGGAACTACGCACTGCAAGTGATGCTTAGGTGGAATTTAAGCCCTCAAAGTAGATTATAAACAAAATCTACTAAATTGAGGAAGTCAGGGAGTGGCCTGTCCACTGCTACTGGTGATGTGGTCTCTAAAAGAAAATTCATGGAGAATAGAGAAAAATAAAAAAGACAAGATTCATCCTGTACAGTAGCACACAATTTTTAACTATCCTAGAAATAAGGAAAACAGTTCTTCTACAGGAGATGTGTTAATGGCTGAGCAAGAGGCTTTCCTCCTCTTCTGTTAAAGCCAAACCAATACCCCAGTGTGTTACACAACACCACAATGACATGCCATATTTTGGGTGAAACCCAAAACTATGCCACTTTGAACACATCGGAGAAATTAGTGCCAGATCAAAGCTGAACAGGTTGTATATGGATGGATGCATTACAAATCTGAAAGGACGACTCTGAACATGTGCATGAACATTGGCACTTGCATGTATAAGTAAATCACCTACCTTTAAGGACAACGTTAATGACAGAGTAGGGTTTTTTGTAAATGGATCTGATGTAAATGGATCACCCTTTGTTTGCTTCTTAAAAAAGTCTTCGGTTGCAGAGCCTTGGAATGGGTCACTTTCTTTAAATGGGTCATCTTCAAATGGATCTAAGAACACAGTGAAGGAGACTGAACTTTATGTAGCACTGAAACCACTACAGTGTAACCAACACAGTCATTTTCAATACAGTAAATAAAAAAAGAATACAAAGGTAAGTGGCATGCACAATTTATTCCTCTTAGAGTCACCTTGCAGCCATTTGAATCCCAAGCACAATGAACTGTGATTATCAATTAAAATGTAGATTTTAGTAGCCTTGTAAATGGATGGCCTGAATTTGATCCCCAGGATGAGGGTGCTGAGGCTGCAGTGTTCATAGACCCTGTGGGGGTGAAGGAGGAAACCTCAATCATTGCTCAACAGTCAGATCTCTCACCCACTGAGGGCACCTATGTGAAAGTAAGAGGCACCTATATGAAAGTAACTAAAAGGTGCCTGATATATAACAGCAACAATAAAATTACTCTCAGTAACAGGATAATGCACAAATGCCACTGGAAAATATTATACATGTTTCTCTGCATACTGGACTATTACATAACACCAACACAGGCACCTATGTACCTTTATAAAATAAAGACTAAGATCCAGCACAAATTTACACCTGCTCCAGAGGTATAATGTGTGCATGTACTTGGTTTACATACTTATTTCTGCAAAACATGCACATACATCAGAACTCCACCCCATTCTGTCCAACTACGTCACAGGAAATGACTAGGAGAAATGTTTTCAGCACATACACTTATATGTACATAAGCAGCTATGTAGTTACATAAAAACAGGATTTGCATGTAGATTTTTTTTTTTTTAATAAAACTACTCTCTTGGTGTTCATATTAGCCATATTCTACAGCAACATTTCCAAAACTGTGGGTCATGATCCCAAATAGGGGGTCAAGAAACTCTTATTTGGGGTTGCGACCTGGGAGGGCCAAAAACACAATCATTGCCTGCAATTCCTGTCGAACTCGTGCTATAATTAGGCCTGCACAGGATACAAAGAAGGTAAGGGGATGAGAGCAGCATCAGCTGCAATGCTGCAGGAAGTCCAGAATAGCAGCATGGAGGACAAGGTAAACCTCTGGGGTCATGTGCTTTTTGTGCCCACAATAACGGGGTTACAGTCACAAAGTTTGGTAAGTGCTGTTCTAGAGGAAGCTGTGGTTTGTGGCCACTAGCTGAGGACTGTTGCTATAGTGAATTGATGGCTGTGAATGAAAGTCTATGGCACTGTAGCCCTAAAGAGGTTGGTTCTCATTGAACTGGAAGCCCAAAGGAGCAGGAAGAAACTAACTGGTACAAACACATCCAACCAGCTATTACATACTGGCCCCACTCTGTTGTGTGCTGTTTATTCATCGAATATACTACACTTATGTAGCCAAAGGATGGAGGATCTGCAAATCAACTGTATCTGAAGAAAAATAAAAACATTTGAGGAACGTCTCCCTATGTGCAAGTTCAAACCTACAAAGCAGCTTCACAGTGTACTTTATGTTAGCAGAAACACCAATCGGGCCAAACAGATCAGGCGCTCCAAAATTTCCAGCCTTACAAAGTGATTTTCAATTAACTATGTATTTAATTATTTTATTTGACTTTCTAAGCTTAGAACCTGAAAACAAAATCTTGATACAGAAACAAGGTAAATCCAAAATAATATGTTAAAGATATAAACTACAGAAGTAATCAAAAATTCCAAATCAGCCATTACCAGTCCACAATTCCAAGACACAATATCAAGAAATACAAAATTATTTAAACAAAGTAAAGCAAACACAGTAATGACAGGGCAGATCTACACCTGTAGAGAATGTAGAGGTGACGTGGGCGGCCTCAGAGGGTCCTAAAGACCACCAAACCTAGAAGTCAGAAATGCTTGTGAGCTAGCTCATACAAAATATATCATTGAGATTCCAATTTGATAAAACATTTACAGGGGAAATTTAATCAAAACAAGCCCCATTATTGCTGAATTTGAGCCCTCATCTCCAAAAACTGTTTTCTTCTCTTTTGAGTCACCTGAACTACATCCGGATAAATGAATCAAACAATCGAAAAACTTATCCTATTATGAAAAGTAATAACAAAACCCAGTCTGTTTGGTTTAAGAACAAACTTCACAACTAACGTTGCTGGAACAGTATCTTGATCATCTCCAGATATAATCTGGCCCAGAAGTTAACAGATTGATCTGTAGCTTTTTTAACCGTAGGTAGCAAATAGTATTCCTTTAGTATGAAAAAGCAAGATTTTTATTTTTTGATATCGTAAAAATACAAGAACAAAGTGTTTTAAGGGTCAATATAGGAGCCACAGAATGTACTTTGAAGAATTCACAAAACACAGGTCCTCTGATGTAAAGAAATTTTCAAGACGCCAGTCCTATGATGTATAGAGACATTGGGCTCAATATTCAGATGGCAGTGATTAGCATTTTGCTGACCACCGCCAGCATTATACCCAGAAATTCAATGCCGGGCCATGTCAAGCAAGCTCCAGCATTGAATATCCGGGTATATGGAGCCAGCAAAAACATAGCCAGTTAAGTGCGATATTCGGCACATAACCGGCTATGAACAAACACAAAGAAACCGTGCTTTATGTGGCCCTATTTATGCTATTATCTTAGCCAGTTACATGCTGGAAATAGGCAATTAAACAACTAAGTGACAACTTCACCACCGGAACACCCCCAAAATAGCTGGTTTCGGCTTGGACAATAGCCAAGCATTTTCAGCAGCACTATCCAGTTAAGTGCTGCTGAAAATGCCCGATTAGCCCCAGACAGCCGATTTAAATGGCCAGTGCCTGTCCTGGCCGTTTAATCATTTTGAATATCAGGCTCATTATTTTTAATTAAGGCAAACTGCTGATCAGGTACTTCTTTAACTTCAGTTCTTACTGTCTTCATATTTCTTTTCCAGCAAATCCACTTTCTTTTGAGATGATGTTAAAGACAAACTGAGAGGACAATAATTCAAATTTCTGAGATATAACTGGTCCAGATTAGCCAGGGCATCCCATATAATTTAAGAATACCATGCAATTTCATTCGAACTCAATGATTGCATGCTTGACTAAGAACACCAGGAAGACCAAGATGATGACACCAAGGGTACTGGCTGAATGAACATAAAACTGCCATGCAGGAATCCTAACATGATATTGAGGGATACCATAAATTTGTCTTCTAATGCTTCCAAATTAGGAACATTTTGTGTACAGGATATCAGCTCTACAGCCTATCCTTGAGCAACATTTACTGCAGAAAAAACTGACTTGGCCAAGAGAAAAGAAGAAGAATCCATGCAATAATAATACATTTTTGCTAAGCCAATTTCTGGAACCAAAGTATTCTCTTGGACCAAAACTTACCCACCACTAACCAGATGTCACAATTTTCCCAACCAGTAGAACATTCTATGCCAAAATTATTCCCCCAGTAGAGTCTCAGGTCAAACATACTCCAAGTCAAAAGCACCTCAAAAGATCCCTGCAGGATCTGAGAAAGTTTCTTTTTTTTCTTTAAGCATCATCCCATAAACCTAGCACAATATTTGGAGGTACTGAAGGAATATGCTTGATCTAGAATATGGGATTTTATTATTTCCCAGCTGTAATAGAATAACATTATCCCAAGTATAATGCATTACAAAACCCTGAATTCATAGTGCAGGGTCGTTTATTCTGGATGTCCTTGCTTTGCATGATAGGTGTTCCCACTATAGCTTCTGTCATGCTATATATTAAATAAATCAAAAACCTGTACTATCAGGCTACTAAATGCACATAAAGAAACTAAAACCTTCTACCTGATGAAGAGGTCTGCTGCTGTTCTGCAAAAGGATCATTATGGAATGGATCACCTGGTAGGAAAATGAAAATCTTGTTTTATAAAACTACTTTGAGAATCTGCTTGCTTTGTGTTGTTTTCAACAATGACCTTCAGCATTTTCAATTTCCCAATAAGAATGCAAAGATGTTGGTCACTCACTGCCTTTGAAAGGATCTGCGCCTTTAAAGGGATCTGATTTGAAAAGATCTTCTGCCTGGAATGGGTCTGCGTGCAATTCCTGGGTATCCTTGCTAAAAACTGCCTTATTCTTGAATGGATCATCCTACAAAGAAGCCAAAAGAAAAGGAACCAACATAGTCAATTGTTAAATAGCTGAAGTTGGTGGCTGGATGGCCCTATATACTGGTATGGGAAAGTGAATGCTACATACCTGTAGAAGGTATTCTCCGAGGACAGCAGGCTGATTGTTCTCACTGATGAGGTGACGTCCACGGCAGCCCCCTCCAATCGGAATCTTCACTAGCAAAGGCCTTTGCTAGCCCTCAGGCGCCGATGCGCACCGCGCATGCGCGGCCGTCTTCCCGCCCGAACCGGCTCGTGTTCGTCAGTCCCGTATGTAGCAAGACAAAGACAAGGGAAGACACAACTCCAAAGGGGAGGCGGGCGGGTTTGTGAGAACAATCAGCCTGCTGTCCTCGGAGAATACCTTCTACAGGTATGTAGCATTCGCTTTCTCCGAGGACAAGCAGGCTGCTTGTTCTCACTGATGGGGTATCCCTAGCCCCCAGGCTCACTCAAAACAACAAACATGGTCAATTGGGCCTCGCAACAGCGAGGACATAACTGAGATTGACCTAACAACTTATCCAACTAACTGAGAGTGTAGCCTGGAACAGAATAAAACATGGGCCTAGGGGGGTGGAGTTGGATTCTAAACCCCGAACAGATTCTGAAGCACTGACTGCCCGAACAGACTGTCGCGTCGGGTATCCTGCTGCAGGCAGTAATGAGATGTGAATGTGTGGACAGATGACCACGTCGCAGCTTTGCAGATCTCTTCAATAGTGGCTGACTTCAAGTGGGCCACTAACGCTGCCATGGCTCTAACATTGTGAGCCGTGACATGACCCTCAAGAGCCAGCCCAGCCTGGGTGTAAGTGAAGGAAATGCAATCTGCTAGCCAATTGGATATGGTGCGTTTCCCCACAGCCACTCCCCTCCCGTTGGGATCAAAAGAAACAAACATTTGGGCGGACTGTCTGTTGGGCTGTGTCTGCTCCAGATAGAAGGCCAATGCTCTTTTGCAGTCCAATGTGTGCAGCTGACGTTCAGCAGGGCAGGAATGAGGACGGGGGAAAAATATTGGCAAGACAATTGATTGGTTCAGATGGAACTCCGACACTACCTTCGACAAGAACTTAGGGTGAGTGCGGAGGACTACTCTATTGTGATGAAACTTGGTATAAGGAGCATGAGCTACCAGGGCCTGAAGCTCACTGACTCTACGAGCTGAAGTAACTGCCACAAGAAAATGACCTTCCAGGTCAAGTACTTCAGATGGCAGGAGTTCAGTGGCTCAAAAGGAGGTTTCATCAGCTGGGTGAGAACGACATTGAGATCCCATGACACTGTAGGAGGCTTGACGGGGGGCTTTGACAAAAGCAAACCTCTCATGAAGCGAACAACTAAAGGCTGTCCTGAGATCGGCTTACCTTCCACACGGTAATGGTATGCACTGATTGCGCTAAGGTGAACCCTTACAGAGTTGGTCTTGAGACCAGACTCAGACAAGTGCAGAAGGTATTCAAGCAGGGTCTGTGTAGGACAAGAGCGAGGATCTAGGGCCTTGCTGTCACACCAGACTGCAAACCTCCTCCATAAAAAGAAGTAACTCCTCTTAGTGGAATCTTTTCTGGAAGCAAGCAAGACACGGGAGACACCCTCCGACAGACCCAAAGAGGCAAAGTCTACGCTCTCAACTTCCAGGCCGTGAGAGCCAGAGACTGGAGGTTGGGATGCAGAAGCGCCCCTTCGTTCTGGGTGATGAGGGTCGGAAAACACTCCAATCTCCACGGTTCTTCGGAGGACAACTCCAGAAGAAGAGGGAACCAGATCTGACGCGGCCAAAACGGAGCAATCAGAATCATGGTGCCTCGGTCTTGCTTGAGTTTCAACAAAGTCTTCCCCACCAGAGGTATGGGAGGATAAGCATACAGCAGGCCTTCCCCCCAATCCAGGAGGAAGGCATCCGATGCCAGTCGGCCGTGGGCCTGAAGTCTGGAACAAAACTGAGGGACCTTGTGGTTGGCTCAAGATGCAAAGAGATCTACCAAGGGGGTGCCCCATACCTGGAAGATCCGGCGCACTACTCTGGAGTTGAGCGACCATTCGTGAGGTTGCATAATCCTGCTCAACCTGTCGGCCAGACTGTTGTTTACGCCTGCCAGATATGTGGCTTGGAGCAGCAAGCCGTAACGGCGAGCCCACAGCCACATGCTGACGGCTTCCTGACACAGGGGGCAAGATCCGGTGCCCCCCTGCTTGTTGATGTGATACATGGCAACCTGGTTGTCTGTCTGAATTTGGATAATTTGGTGGGACAGCCGATCTCTGAAAGCCTTCAGAGCGTTCCAGACCGCTCGCAACTCCAGGAGATTGATCTGTAGACCTTGTTCCTGGAGGGACCAGCTTCCCTGGGTGTGAAGCCCATCGACATGAGCTCCCCACCCCCGCAGAGACGCATCCGTAGTCAGCACTTTTTGTGGCTGAGGAATTTGGAAAGGGCGTCCCAAAGTCAAATTGGACCAAATCGTCCACCACTGCAGGGATTTGAGAAAACTCGTGGACAGGTGGATCACGTCCTCTAGATCCCCAGCAGCCTGAAACCACTGGGAAGCTAGGGTCCATTGAGCAGATCGCATGTGAAGACGGGCCATGGGAGTCACATGAACTGTGGAGGCCATGTGGCCCAGCAATCTCAACATCTGCCGAGCTGTGATCTGCTGGGACGCTCGCACCCGAGAGACGAGGGACAACAAGTTGTTGGCTCTCGTCTCTGGGAGATAGGCACGAGCCGTCCGAAAATCCAGCAGAGCTCCTATGAATTTGAGTCTTTGTACTGGGAGACGGTGGAACTTTGGATAATTTATCACAAACCCCAGTAGCTCCAGAAGGCGAATAGTCATCTGCATGGACTGTAGAGCTCCTGCCTCGGATGTGTTCTTCACCAGCCAATCGTCGAGATAGGGGAACACGTGCACTCCCAGCCTGCGAAGCGCCGCTGCTACTACAGCCAGGCACTTCGTGAACACTCTGGGCACAGAGGCGAGCCCAAAGGGTAGCACACAGTACTGGAAGTGACGTGTGCCCAGCTGAAATCACAGATACTGTCTGTGAGCTGGCAGTATCGGGGCGTGTAGGCGTCCTTCAAGTCCAGAGAGCATAGCCAATCGTTTTCCTGAATCATGGGAATAAGGGTGCCCAGGGAAAGCATCCTGAACTTTTCCTTGACCAGATATTTGTTCAGGGCCCTTAGGTCTAGGATGGGACGCATCCTCCCTGTTTTCTTTTCCACAAGGAAGTACCTGGAATAGAATCCCAGCCCTTCTTGCCCGGATGGCACGGGCTCGACCGCATTGGCGCTGAGAAAGGCGGAGAGTTCCTCTGCAAGTACCTGATTGTGCTGGAAGCTGTAGGACTGAGCTCCCGGTGGGCAATTTGGAGGCTTCGAGGCCAAACTGACGGTGTATCCGTGCCGGACTATTTGAAGAACCCACCGGTCGGAGGTTATAAGAGGCCACCTTTGGTGAAAAACTTTCAACCTCCCCCCGACCGGCAGATCGCCCGGCACGGACACGTTGATGTCGGCTATGCTCTGCTGGAGCCAGTCAAAAGCTCGTTCCCTGCTTTTGCTGGGGAGCTGTGGGGCCTTGCTGAGGCGCACGCTGCTGACGAGAGCGAGCGCGCTGGGGCTTAGCCTGGGCCGCAGGCTGTCGAGAGGGAGGATTGTACCTACGCTTACCAGAAGAGTAGGGAACAGCCCTCCTTCCCCCATAAAAACGTCTACCTGAAGAGGTAGATGCTGAAGGCTGCCGGCGGGAGAACTTGTCGAAAGCGGTATCCCGCTGGTGGAGCTGTTCTACCACCTGTTCGACTTTTTCTCCAAAAATGTTGTCCGCTCGGCAAGGAGAGTCCGTAATCCGCTGCTGGATCCTATTCTCCAGGTCGGAGGCACGCAGCCATGAGAGTCTGCGCATCACCACACCTTGAGCAGCGGCCCTGGACGCAACATCAAAAGGTATCATATACCCCTCTGGCCAGGAATTTTCTGCACGCCTTCAGCTGCCTGACCACCTCCTGAAACGGCTTGGCTTGCT
Organism: Microcaecilia unicolor; assembly: GCF_901765095.1. Classification (NCBI taxonomy): domain Eukaryota; kingdom Metazoa; phylum Chordata; class Amphibia; order Gymnophiona; family Siphonopidae; genus Microcaecilia; species Microcaecilia unicolor. Next base: position 96,605,103 of record NC_044041.1, on the reverse strand, counting down.
CAGGAGGGAGCTTGTCCACCAAGGCCGCCAACTGCCGCACATTGTTCCGCATATGGATGCTCGTGTAGAGCTGGTAAGACTGGATTTTGGCCACGAGCATAGAGGAATGATAGGCCTTCCTCCCAAAGGAGTCTAAGGTTCTGAAGTCCTTGCCCGGGGGCGCCGAAGCATGCTCTCTAGAACTCTTAGCCTTCTTTAGGACCAGATCCACCACACCAGATTCGTGAGGCAACTGAGTGCGCATCAGCTCTGGGTCCCCATGGATCCGATACTGGGATTCGATCTTCTTGGGAATGTGGGGATTAGTTAGAGGCTTGGTCCAGTTCGCCAGCAATGTCTTTTTTAGGACATGATGCATGGGTACTGTGGACGCTTCCTTAGGTGGAGAAGGATAGTCCAAGAGCTCAAACATTTCAACCCTGGGCTCATCCTCCACAACCACCGGGAAGGGGATGGCCATAGACATCTCCCGGACAAAGGCCGCAAAAGACAGACTCTCGGGAGGAGAAAGCTGCCTTTCAGGGGAGGGAGTGGGATCAGAAGGAAGGCCATCAGACTCCTCGTCAGAGAAATAGCTGATGTCCTCCGCATCCTCCCACGAGGCCTCACCATCGGTATCAGACACAAGTTCATGAACCTGTGTCTGAAGCCGTGCCCGACTCGACTCCGTGGAAACACGGCCACGGTGGGAGCATCGAGAGGTAGACTCCCTCGCCAGCACCGGCGAAGCTCCCTCCGCCGACGTCGTAGGGTAGTCCGCCTGGGAGGCGGCCGTAGCCGGTACCACAAGCGGTACCGGTACCGGGGACCTCACCTCGGGCAAGGGGCCCACCGTCACCTCACTCGACGGTACCGGGGGCGCAAGCACCCCCGGTACCAGAGAAGGGCGCAACAGCTCTCCCAGAATCTCTGGAAGAACGGCCCGGAGACTCTCGTTCAGAGCGGCTGTGGAGAAAGGCTGGGAAGCCAATGCAGGTGTCGAGGTCAGAGTCTGTTCCGGGCGTGGAGGCGGTTCCGGGCTGTCCAAGGGGGAGCGCATCGACACCTCCTGAACAGAGGGTGAGCGGTCCTCCCGGTGCTGATGCCTACTGGGTGCCGACTGCCTCGGCGACCCAAAGCTCTCGGTACCGAGATGGGAAGGAGACCGGTGACGATGCTTCTTTGATTTCTTCAAGCGAAGCATGTCACCGGAGCTTCCCGGTACCGACAAGGAGGACGTAGAATCCAACCGTCGCTTCCTCGGGGCCGAGGTCGAAGAAGGTCGATCTCAGGGGGGCTATACCGCAGGAGCCCTCAGGGTAGGGGGAGACCCACCCAAAGGCTCACCGCCACCAGCAGGGGAATGGACAGCCCTCACCTGCACTCCAGACGAAGCACCACCGTCCGACGACATCAGCAACAGCGGAAGCCTCAGTACCACCGACGTCGACGCAGCCTTTCAATGCCTCGGTACCGACGATGCAGGAGGTCGGATCCTCGATGCAGTCGATGTCGAGGTCGATGACTTCGATGCTGTCGACGCCGATGCGCTCGGTGCGTCCTGTGCTGTTGTCGTCGAAGAGCCCAAGAACAATCCGTTCCACTGGGCCAATCTCGCTACCTGAGTCCGCTTTTTCAAAAGAGCGCAAAGACTACAGGCCTGCGGGCGGTGCCCAGCCCCGAGACACTGAAGACACGACGCGTGCCTATCAGTGAGCGAGATTACCCGGGCGTACTGGGTGCACTTCTTGAAGCTGCTGGAAGACTTCGATGACATGGGTGGAAAAATCACGTCGCGAAATCAAAATTCTCGATGATGATGGAAGGCACCAAAACGAAGGGAGAAAAAACCCGTACTGAGGCCAAAAAAGCCGGTCCTGAAAGCGAAAGGAAACTTACGCGGGGCAAAAGCTGGAAGCACGGGAAAGGGGTAAAGACCGTAAAGGTCCTTCTTTTTTTTTTTTTTTTAAGCGAAAATCGCAAAGACGCGCGAGGTCAACTTGAGGGGCACGAAACGGCGCAGAACACGACTGTCCCGAGCGCGGACAAAAGAAGGCTGACGAACATGAGCCGGTTCGGGCGGGAAGACGGCCGCGCATCGGCGCGCGAGGGCTAGCAAAGGCCTTTCCTAGTGAAGATTCCGATTGGAGGGGGCTGCCGTGGACGTCACCCCATCAGTGAGAACAAGCAGCCTGCTTGTCCTCGGAGAAAGGACTGAGGATGCTGTGCAGGCAGTGCCCACAGTCCTGGTGAGAAGGGGTTGTAGAAGGAAGTCCCAGGCATTTCATGAGCACACATCTAGTGGCCAGGTACAGGGTGAACCTGTATCAAGTTCCAAAAAGGAGCTGTAAACTGTGGCCAAGGGGATGTTACTGTAATGGTTAGGATACAGCAGGCAGGTGTTCTAAAATAAAGGCATGAGGGCATACACCAGTACACAAGGAAAAAAAAAAAGAAGACAAAACATTCCCAAAACACACACACAAAAAAAAGCCAGCCCTCAGAATCACTGCCACAATATATCAAAATTGTTGGGTGCAGTGAATATTAAAATTCAGAGCAATTTATTCTAAACAACCACCCCCCCCCCCCCCCCGAAACACAAAACCCCCCAAATCTAAGAACATGGAAATGCAGTTACTATTTTAATTCATCCCTTACTATTGATTCAGAATTGCCTTTTTGTTTCTGTGGAGCTCCATCATTCATGTCTGCCAAGTTTGTCATACTTCCACTATGAATCCCATTTAGGGTGCTGTTGTATTGTTCAATATTTTTACTGACTTCCTGCTGACTCTCTTGAAGCTGAGACAACTTGCTTCTTGCCTAAATACAGAGACAGTAACAAAAATTAACAAAACTGGAAACAGGCTCAAGAAATTAAACCAAAACAGCATAAAGGAGAATTCTCTTCTGAAGATCTAAAACTTTCCCATAGCTTTGCTTTTTCTTTCCCTTTGTCTACCCTGAGTCCATGCAGTGCTGCTTGCCTGGTACCCCCACTCATGGTGAAGCCAGGCTACCCTAACAGTTCAAGAATTTGTTACCTAGGGATACAAAGGCCCAGAAACAAAACAGATAACCTCTTTTCCTCTTTTCTCAATACAAATTTATTTTGAAGGTGGAGAAAGAGAAAGTTCAAAATGTTTTTGTATCCTATTTTTTTAGGGGGGGAGGGGGTGACAAATTGCAAAGTTTTTGCCCATCCATGCAAATCTGTAGCATTCCCTAAGTCGGCCAAACAAAACCAACATTTACTCATCTCATGTCCATTAAAGAGACACCATTATCCCCTGCCAATGTGTAACAAGAACCACCCTTCCCAATAAAAACTTTATTTTACGCCAGCATTAAGACCAGCCTCACCCCAGTGGGATTTTGCTTTGCACTGTCTAGCACATTATAGACGTTGGAGTACGTGCGATACTGCTCAGAAGGAGCTGTCCATGTGGGCAGTAAAACAGTATGCCAAGTACATAGGTTATTTAAAAGTGGTCTTGAGAATGGGTGGCTCTGGTAGAGAGACGAACATTCACGAGACTCTCCCTAGTAGGCATGACGTTGTATTCTTGTAGTTTGATATAGTTTTTCTCTTGAAGATCTCTATTTAGAGGGCAGTTGGTGATGTGTGTTATTAATGGATTCTAGGTTGTTTTATCTACACAACTTCAATGAACATTTGTACATTTGGATAGGAGTGGAGATTGGGGCGTTGGGAGTAGGGGGGAAAGCTGATAAAACGCTGATGGTGGAATTGTCATATTGCTTTTGCTTTGTTAGTTATGAGACAAATGGTTGTATACCGAATTTGCTGATTGTTCTGTATGTTGGCTTTACTACATCATCAATAAAATTGTTTAAACATAAAAGTGGTCTTGATGCTGTGCCAGGAGATGGTGATCTTGGATAAATGCTTCATTAGCAGGCATTGTAGCCTTTTAAGACTTAACCTCAAAACAGAGCTCACGTTTACTATTAGGATTTCCAGGACATACTACAGAGGTTTTCAGTATGGGACACACTTCAGTCAAGTTGATACATAAAAAATTAAAATAATAACCACCCACAATACTGAAAATTATATTGCACCTGATTAATTTCTTCTTGTGTTGATTTTAAAGATTTAATTATTGTTTCTAGTTGTACTTTTCCTGCCTGGATGCTCTGTTCTAACTGAGTTTCTTCCTGCTGTAGCCTGTTTAGTTCCAGCTTTGCTCTGTTCAGTTCATCTTCCTGAGCTTTCACATCCGATTCCTGAGACTGGATCTCTGTTTTCAATGATGAAATCTATACAAAAAAACCAAAACAAATAAAACCCACTTTCTTGTCACTGTTTTATTTATTGGGATTTATTATGAAGGAATTCACCCAAGGCGGTGTACAGCAGGTACAGTTTATCATATAACTTACAATTTTATTAACAGCATAACAATAGTAGAATAACTAAGAATAAACATAAATACAATACTACTACTACTTATCATTTCTATAGTGCTACAATAAATGAGGTAAACTTGAAAACAACAAATTGAAACCTTAACAGCATTGGAATTCAAATAGAGATATAATACAATGTTAGCATAATACTAACGATACACCTAATAAGCATGTATTAGAACATTCAACTAACATAGATAGGATGCTAAAGATTTTCTGGTAAGGGAACCGCAGGTGCGGAGGACTCTGATCCACTACGTGTAGAGGAGCAAAACAGAGTAGTAATGAGACCAGCAAGAAACCTTCAGGAAGAACAGGACGACTGAGTTATGAAAGAAAAAACTTTTATTGATAGTGCCAGACACGGCACTGTGTTTCAGCCAGATGCCTGCTTCAGGGGTCTTTGTGTTCGAAATGTATCAACTGTAAATGAATGATACACTATGTATCCTGTTCAGCAGTGATCGCAGAATACCAGTGTTTCATCCTTGCCAAATACTGAGCGTCTTTTTCAAGACACCAGTGGTTTATACAACCAAGTTGTAGTCTGGTGATTTTATTATTCCAATCATCTTGTTCCCAATCTTTGGTTCTGCTTTCTTGTCTGTACTCTTAACTTTGTTTCCAGGGCCTCCTTTCCATTTGCAATTTCTTTTCTAACTTCCTGCCCTATGTCTGTTTGGTTCTTATCTTACACATTCAGCTGTCTTCAATTTCTCTGCCTCCTTCTCAAAACTATATTGTTTTCCCTCTCTCTTCCCTTCTACATATGTGCAGCCTGTCTCCCCTTTTCCTTTCCCTCCCACACATGTGCAGCCTGTCTCCCCTTTTCCTTTCCCTCCCACACATGTGCAGCCTGTCTTCCCTCCTACAAATGCAGCCTGTCTCCCCTCTTCTCTTACACATATGTGCAGCCTGTTTCTTATCTTCCCTTCCCTCCCACATGTGCAGCCTGTCTCCCCTTTTCCCTTCCCTCCCACACATGCAGCTGTCTCCCCTCTTCCCTTACACATATGTGCAGCCTGTTTCTCATCTTCCCTTCCCTCCACATGTGCAGCCTGTCTCCCCTTTTCCCTGCCCTCCCACGTGCAGCCTCTCCTTTTCCCTTCCCTCCCACGTGCAGCCTCTCCTTTTCCCTTCCCTCCCCCACATGCAGCTTGTCTCCCCTTTTCCCTTCAACACATGTGCAGCCTGTCTCCCTTTTTCCCTTCCCTCCCACACGTGCAACCTGTCTCCCCTTTTCCCTTCCCTCCCACACGTGCAGCTCGTCTCCCCTTTTCCCTTCCACATATATGCAGCCTGTCTCTCCTTTTCCCTTCCACATATATGCAGCCTGTCTCCCCCTTTCCCTTCCACATATGTGCAACCTGTCTACTCTTTTCCCTTCCCTCCCACATATGTGCAGCCTGGCTCCCCTTTTCCCTTCCCTCCCACATGTGCAGACTGTCTCCCTTCCCTCCCACATATCTGTAGCCTGTCTCCTCTCTGTTTCGGGTCTAATCTCCTCTCCTACCTTCCTCCACCCACTCCTCAGGCCTCTCTCTCCTCTCTGCTCTGATTCTATCAAACTTTATGTTGCCAGCAGCTTAGAACATGCCTTCCTCTGGCCATCCTGAGGCATTCCCTCTGCCTTATCCCTCCTGTACAGCAAAACGGAAGTCTCGTTAGAAGAAAGGACCCCGGGGCTGGCCAGAGGAAGGCCTGTTCTAATTCCTGACAGTAACCACAAAGTTTGAAGATTGCGACAGTGGGAGGGGAAGGAGGAAGAGATCATAGGCGTCATGCGATTTGCCTGGATATCTGGAGGGGATTCCCAGACTCCCCCGCAGCACACTTAGGGAGCAGTCGCAGCACACCGGTTGAAAAATGCTGCAACAGTGGAAATGGTCCTACACATAATGCTCTCACCATCTGGGTTTCCTCCTGGCACTTCTGCCGCACATCATTCAGCATGTCTTTGAGCTTGGCCTTCTGTTGGTCCATTTCATCAAGACGATCCTGAGCATCTTGTTTCTGGGCTTCTAGTTCTTGTAAACTGTTTGTTTCCCTGTCTAGATCATTTTGCAGTTCCTAGAAAGAAAGGCCAATGCATTATTAAGTTTGAGGGCTATTTCCAAAACTACTAATACTACTACTAATCATTTCTATAGTGCTACTAGATGTACGCAGCACTGTACACATTATATGCAGGAACTTTCTCTGTACCTAGAGGGCTCACAATTGAAGTTTTTGTACCTGGGGCAATGGAGGGTAAGTGACTTGCCCAAGGTCACAAGGAGCTACAGTGGGAATCGAACTCAGATTGCCAGGATCAATGCCCGCTGCACTAACCATTAGAGTACTCCTCAAAAACCAATTTAGGCACAAGGAAGAATTTCTTGTGCAAAATTAATCACAATTGAACAAGGGCGGTGCAACTGTATTAGGTATCCAAGCCAAACCTTCAACCTTGTACCCTCTTCTCCCAATTAAGTTTTAGGTCCCTTGCCCCCCCCCCCCCCCCCAATCAAAATGATCATCCCAACACCTCAGTTCCGAGAATAATAAAGGTAAATGGGCAATTTGAAACTGCCCACTCTTCCAGCTGTTGAGCTTGTGTGATGCTAATGTTTTGCTTTGACTACAGCTGCTCTTCGACGCTCTCCAGAAACTGCTGTCCTAGGCAAGCACCTAGTCCTGCCTAATGGTTGGGCAGGCCCTGAAGCTGAGCAGCTCATGCTAGTGATGGACAAAACAATAAATAAAACTCCATCACATTCTGACATAATGGGCAGCAGTTAGAGAGACTCTTACCTGCACTTCATTGGTTTTCTGTCTAATAGATTCTTCTTTCTCTCTGATGTCCTGTTCCAGTATATACTTTTCTCTGTAAAAGAACAGTAGTATGTAGCTGTTCTCTCAGGACATTACAGTTAAGGGAAAGGAGCAATATTCAAGTTCAAAACAGTATAAAGACATCAGAAATCAAAGGAACATAGCAAATGATAGCAGACAAAAACCACTATGGCCCATCCAGTCCCAGAAAGGTGGATAGGGTTGTATCTGCTGTTTTCTGCTTACCCCCTCTCCTCTTTGATTTTAGGGTTATAAGTGCCTCAATGGGCAGGTTTCACCCCCCCCCCCCCCCCAAATGCCTTAAATGGATTTTATATGCCTAATTCTAAACAAATGTGCTTTCTGAACTGCAAGCTACTAACCTGTATTAATATATTAAGGCATGTTATTTAGCATCCATGCCATTATTCTCAGTGGGGTCTATTAACTAAGCACATAACTTGCGTTAACACAGGTCAGTAAATGAAGCCCTATTACTCCCGTAATCAGACCAGACTTGGCTCACTAAGTTTTCCCTTTGGTTGATTGCTATCCATGCCCATAGCTAGCAGGATTCTCTGTGTTGTGCTTCTATGTGCTATATGAAGACAAAGTTTAAATATTACGTTATATGTTGTGTGTGTTTTGTTTAATATTTATGTTTTATGTATATTTTATTTAGGCTTTTATTGGAATCCACCTAGATGCAGGTAGACTAGAAATGCGCTAAATGGTTGATCAGGAGTCCATCGCCTAGCTCTGGGGTTTTTTGAAATGCCAGCCCACGACATTTAGATCCCTGGCATGCTCATCCTTGCATTTTGCAATTTAAAGGTGTTTCTAGAATAGTGTGCAGGTCTCTCTCTGAAGTACCTGTATCTTGAGCAACAATTCTAAATGCCCTTACGTTGTTTATGGTTTATTGTATGAGAATCCCTGTAATCCAAATGAATCTTAACATTAGCACACATCAACTAGAAATGTCAAAAATCATTCTGACTTTCTAGACATATGATATCATTATAGTACAAAGCAATATATTTATGTGGCATTACTCTTCCTGGCATACACAAAGTTCTTATGCCATTCTTTATAAAGTAATTTCAAAAATGTAACAATGTATTAATATAATATTGTCTTCATACTGGGATAACTGTCCATATAAAGCAACTCAAACTGCACAGTACAACCAAATGTGGTTATTATGATTTACTATTAATTAGGTATTCAAACTTACCTCTGCAATTGTGCAATTTCTTGGCTAATATCATCAAGTTCTTTCACCCCTGTAAATTCCCCTGACCCCACAGAACTTGAGCTATCCTATAGAAAGTAGAAATTTTTTTTATTAGAAGTCAGCATAAATAATGAAAATTAAAGTGCAATAAAAGAAATACTCTATGAAAAGATCAGACAGGCAAAAATGTGAAAGCCAAGCGAAGCCAAGCTGCTCTACTTGCAAATGAAAAAACAAAGAATATTTATTGATTATAGTTCTAGCCTGGGTTCAACTGCATACAAATATATACAGTGGGGGAAATAAGTATTTGATCCCTTGCTGATTTTGTAAGTTTGCCCACTGACAAAGACATGAGCAGCCCATAATTGAAGGGTAGGTTATTGGTAACAGTGAGAGATAGCACATCACAAATTAAATCCGGAAAATCACATTGTGGAAAGTATATGAATTTATTTGCATTCTGCAGAGGGAAATAAGTATTTGATCCCCCACCAACCAGTAAGAGATCTGGCCCCTACAGACCAGGTAGATGCTCCAAATCAACTCGTTACCTGCATGACAGACAGCTGTCGGCAATGGTCACCTGTATGAAAGACACCTGTCCACAGACTCAGTGAATCAGTCAGACTCTAACCTCTACAAAATGGCCAAGAGCAAGGAGCTGTCTAAGGATGTCAGGGACAAGATCATACACCTGCACAAGGCTGGAATGGGCTACAAAACCATCAGTAAGACGCTGGGCGAGAAGGAGACAACTGTTGGTGCCATAGTAAGAAAATGGAAGAAGTACAAAATGACTGTCAATCGACAAAGATCTGGGGCTCCACGCAAAATCTCACCTCGTGGGGTATCCTTGATCATGAGGAAGGTTAGAAATCAGCCTACAACTACAAGGGGGGAACTTGTCAATGATCTCAAGGCAGCTGGGACCACTGTCACCACGAAAACCATTGGTAACACATTACGACATAACGGATTGCAATCCTGCAGTGCCCGCAAGGTCCCCCTGCTCTGGAAGGCACATGTGACGGCCCGTCTGAAGTTTGCCAGTGAACACCTGGATGATGCCGAGAGTGATTGGGAGAAGGTGCTGTGGTCAGATGAGACAAAAATTGAGCTCTTTGGCATGAACTCAACTCGCCGTGTTTGGAGGAAGAGAAATGCTGCCTATGACCCAAAGAACACGGTCCCCACTGTCAAGCATGGAGGTGGAAATGTTATGTTTTGGGGGTGTTTCTCTGCTAAGGGCACAGGACTACTTCACCGCATCAATGGGAGAATGGATGGGGCCATGTACCGTACAATTCTGAGTGACAACCTCCTTCCCTCCGCCAGGGCCTTAAAAATGGGTCGTGGCTGGGTCTTCCAGCACGACAATGACCCAAAACATACAGCCAAGGCAACAAAGGAGTGGCTCAGGAAGAAGCACATTAGGGTCATGGAGTGGCCTAGCCAGTCACCAGACCTTAATCCCATTGAAAACTTATGGAGGGAGCTGAAGCTGCGAGTTGCCAAGCGACAGCCCAGAACTCTTAATGATTTAGAGATGATCTGCAAAGAGGAGTGGACCAAAATTCCTCCTGACATGTGTGCAAACCTCATCATCAACTACAGAAGACGTCTGACCGCTGTGCTTGCCAACAAGGGTTTTGCCACCAAGTATTAGGTCTTGTTTGCCAGAGGGATTAAATACTTATTTCCCTCTGCAGAATGCAAATAAATTCATATACTTTCCACAATGTGATTTTCCGGATTTAATTTGTGATGTGCTATCTCTCACTGTTACCAATAACCTACCCTTCAATTATGGGCTGCTCATGTCTTTGTCAGTGGGCAAACTTACAAAATCAGCAAGGGATCAAATACTTATTTCCCCCACTGTATCATGCATATTGTAAGGAAAATGAGGGGGGTAGGGGGGAAGACAGGGCTAGAGAAAGGAGTAGATCCTATTCCCTGGAGAAGTGGAGAAAGGAAAGAGACTATAACTCCCAGCAGTCCCCGAGATGAGCATGGCCTAGAATGCGGGACCACGTTTCCCAGCAGTCCCTGATTGAGGCATACCATCGCAGCAGGGACTTCCATTCCCACCAGCCCCCGGAGGATGTTGAGAGAAGGACAAGGGCGGGAAATTGGAAAAACCTGACACAGAGAACTAGCAGAGAACTAGGCTAAGGGAAGAGGTCCTGAATCTGCCCAAGCAAGGAAAGGAGGGGCAGCTGGGAGAAGGGTGTGGGGAGGAACCCATGGACTGACAAGGGCAGAAAAGGGATAGGAAAGAGAACAGGAGGGGCCGATGGATATCTCAACTCTGGCTAAACTCAAAGGTGAGATAAAGCAGCAGCTGGGGGCTTGGTATACAGGCTGGGTGAAAAAAGGTCAAGGGTGGTTATCTCCAAAGGAGACCTGAGAAGCAGGTTTTCCCTGGCGGATCAAAGGGAGAGTGGTGGCTGGGGGATAGTGCTGGCCAAGTTGGGTGGGATTTTGAACCCTTTTTGGGGAACTGCTTTACATGAACTGTTGGGATTTTGAACCCTTTTTGGGGTACATGAAATGTTGGGATTTTGAACCCTTTTTGAGGGATCTGCTTTACAGGAACTGTTGGGGTTTGAGAAATGTTTGGGATGAACTGCTTTACAGAAACTGCTAGAAGTCTGAACCTTGTTTTGCCTTGTTGAACTACTGGGGTTGCAGATTGGCTGGGGGGTACATAAACTGATATATGGACCCTGACTGAGTTGCTGAGTCATTATTTTGAGCTTGGAGGGGGTTGCTCAAGGGATCTGAAGGGGGGGGGGGTCCGTGGTTGGGTCAGCTAGGCCCAGCATGGTGGAGCTTTCTCCCTGAGACCCTTGGCATGAAGGACCCACAACTCCTATCAGTGCGGAGAGGGTCCTAGGAGAGTGGAGCAGTGAATGAGCTTCAGCTGGATTTCCTGAAGCAGTCCCTTGACCTCAGTGGGGGAGGAGGTGTTCCCTAGGCGATCCAGAGGGAGGAGCCTTTACAATATCCATTGCAAAGATCCTGAAAACCAGACTAGCCAGGTAATCCCAGAGAATGGTTTGAAATTTAAGTGAAAGCTGAACCAAGCTGCCATAAGAAGGGTTACAACAATGAAATGCAGAAGACTAAACTACACAGTAGTATGAGCCACTACAAGTGCAATATAAAATGGTGGTTCCACTAAATCAATATTCAGTTACCCATGGACCCCATCTCTGTTCAATGTGGATCTCTTGCAGGATACGAAAACGCAACTAGACCAATGGAGTTCTTTGCCTTTATCGTTGCTAGGGAAGATAAAACGTGTATCATATGGTGCTTTTCCCACATTGGTTATATGTTCTCCAGTCTTTGCCTCTTCTACTCCTACATCGTGATCTCTATGACCTATGCAAACATTTGGTGGTCTTTCTGAGGAGGGAGAAAGCCCAAACTTCAGTAGCGTTCTCTTTTAGGCTCTTGGGGCCAGGGAGGACTAGGGGTGCAGGATCTTACAGAAATACAAACTTGTCCTTTACATCATTTCCGGGACTGGCTTTTGAGTTTGTCTACCGATTTGGCTTTGGAGAGAGCATATTTTCACCCATGGCGTCTAAATTATCTTCTCCATGCTAACTTGGAACAGATTTCAGTTCAGTTTCACAGAAGAGTGCTATTGAGGCCGCTCTGGCACTTGTGGAGAGAATTCTCTCTGTGGCAGCAGGAGCCTTCTTGTAGCATCTTCCGCCCTATACGTGGCAATGCAGAGTTTTCCCCTGGGATGACTAATGGAGCTTTCCAGCATTGGGAGCTCAAGGGTATTTTCTTATTGGAGCATCTAGTTAAAGAGGATGGGTCCTTTTGTACTTTTCAGGATCTGCGGCAGCATTACAGTCTTGACCCGTCTGATACTTTGCCTATCTTCAAAATTTCTCATTATTTGTCTTCTTTGTCTAAACTTCATTTGGCATTGAGCTTTGGTGTTCACCTTCGATTTGGGCGAGGTGGCCGGACAGTGTAAGATCTGGGTAGGCCTGTTAGGGTTGTGAGTTTATTGGCAACCAGTTGCATGATTCCTCAGCTGGTCCATAGTACAGAACTGCAGGAAATTCATTTTCAGACTGTATGTAGAGTCTATTTTTCTCAAAAACAGGCTTTGCTTGTGGGTATTGTGGATACCCCCAACTGCCCACAATGTAACCGAGCAGAGAATTCCTTTTTTCATGGTCTATGGCGATGTCAGCTGATTAAGGTCCTTCGGGATGCTATTTTCTCTTTTATCCAAACTGTTCTGGACAGCCCTGTCTGGGTCACCCTGGCTCTGTCTAGTTCAGTCAAGACTCGGGGCACGAGATCATTCAGGGAAGAGATTTTTGTGGGTAAGTCCTGTATTCTAGGGAAGAAGTGTATTCTCAGCCACCGGTTGTAGTCCTTTCCACTGTCCATCTGGTATTGGAGTAATAGGCTACATAAACTTATATTTTGGGAATCTCAAGGGGACCATTTTTCACCCAAGCGACAAAAGAGGTTTCTTGAGGTGTGGGGAGCATATCTCCAACGGCTATCTTCTAGAGCTTGTAGCCAAGTCTTAAATAAGTTTTCCATGATTTAATAGGTGGTTCCTGTGCTTTGAGGACCTCGGGCAGGGGTGGGTGGTTCAGCTGGGGGCGGGTGAGAGCATAGTTTGGTGTGGGCTTGGCGTTCTAAGGACTAAGGTTCTGGACTCAGTTCCAGCAATGTATTGACCAAATTATGGGTTTGTTTGTAGGACTGGGGAGCGGGATTGCTAAGATTGACTACTGTATGCTTACTGTTGTATTGTTATTAAGCCTCAATAAAAAGATTTCAACATAAAATGGTGGCACCGTGGCATGAAGACACAAAAGGATGTCCAAGGATCTCTAAAAATGAAACTCAAATAAGTGTTTAAAGCAGCAGTGTCTTCTACTCAAACACGTAAGTTTTATTTAAGGGAATGGAGTTAGGAGATGGGGCCCAACAATTCCTTCCTGCTCTTTTGGATTTCCAGTTCAATCAGAACTAGGGTTAGGAACTAGCACCATAAGCTTTCCTGCTTCCATAAACTTGAAGAATTTTCAATTGTAGTGACTTGGCAATAAAACTTTCTAATTAATGAAAAGGGAGCATTTATATTTGGAATAATATTTGAGACGTGCATACAGCATATACAGAGGGTACAGCTTTCTATTTGAAACTCCTGCTTAACAGGGGCAGTTTTGTCAGCGAAGTCCAAACTAAAAGGAAGTGAACATACTTTGGGGGCAGTCCACTCCTTGCTTCCTTCAGCCAAGAAATCACAATTTTTGCCAGCATCTTATATACCCATGCTATATCCACACATAAACTTTGGGACATACTTACTAAAACACGGATATTTGCATTATGATAGCACATTTAGCTTGTTATTCAGAGTAGTCAATACACCTTCTAGTGAATGGCACAGTAGAGTACTACAGTGCTAACCCTTTTAACTACACGCTTCTGGAAGTGTAGCAATGTTTCATATCATTAGTGGCATTGACAGATGGTTTAACAGAACGAAAACCACATTACATGAAAATTAGCTGATTAATATAATTTTGAGGTTGAATCAGCTTATTTAAAATACAATGTAAAATTCCATATTATTGGAAAAAAACAAAAACCCCTTTATCAGTTACATAAAAACACGTGAATTTTGCCTTAATGCAAGCTCAGCACTAAATACAGGTATTTGGTAAATAAACCCCTTAATAGCTTTTGCTATATAAACACCGCAGTGAACTTGCAAAACTCAAACTTTCTTTCTGAAGCATATAAGCACATGCATGAGACTACAATGGTACAGGGCAATCATAACAGAAGTACTAACAACCACGGTGAGGAATGCTGTTCAGCACAGAGTAATTTTATGTGAACAGATGTTTGAGAGGTTCAAGTCGGGTAAAAAAAAATCGCTGCTTGAAGTCGCTTAAGTTCAGTTAAATGTTATTCTTGAATGCTAAATTTTGAAATGAATTTGAAAGACGATTAGTAAGGAGAACATAGAAAAGTTTGAAAAAAAATTGGAAAAAATGTTACAATACATGAGATATATGGGTAGATCAACGACGATGTGAACAGCACCATGATAACATTGAGATGGTATTCCCGGATGGAGTATGTTTCAAAAACTCTGAAGATCCCTGTTTATAAACAGATTAATGTGTTGCCAATGATATAATATTACTGCTTCACTGTGGGAGTAATTACTATCTATGAATGAAATAAATTTGATAGTGTTTGGGATACTACAAAAGTTTATATAAAGGGAATCCCCACACTAAGAATTAGTTATTGTTTATTTTGTACTTGATATACATTATACTGCAAGCTGTAACCTGCCTTATTGCAATACATTTCCCATAAACAGGAACAACTAACTGTGAGACAGCCACATGGCTGCAAACTGTTTCACTTAAATTTGTTTTAATCTGCGAGATCTTCAGCACTTTGTGATGTCATAAAGCACTGTTAAAGCTGCCTTATGATTTGGTTAGTCCAGTACTGAGATGCATGAACCTTTTAGCCACACACGAGGGTGAGGTCACACATTAATAGAGCCAGCCAATGTGGATTTCTTAGCATAGAAACCTCTAGAAAGATGTTTGCGCCTGTGGAGGTATTCCTACTTACTATACCTCACCAACTGTAATAAATCCCATCAGTTACATTTTTTCCACAATTTGAAGCAAGACTATGCAGTGCATTCCCTTCGTCAGTTCAATTTTTGAGAGAAAATTAGTCATCTTCCCTCGCTGAATTTGACTTTATTAATATCTGTTTTGCCATGTCGGGCAAATATATTCATTATATGCGAGCTTCTCATGAAGTGGAGGAGTGGCCTAGTGGTTAGGGTGGTAGACTTTGGTCCTGGGGAACTGAGTTCGATTCCCACTTCAGGCACAGGCAGCTCCTTGTGACTCTGGGCAAGTCACTTAACCCTCCATTGCCCCATGTAAGCCGCATTGAGCCTGCCATGAGTGGGAAAGCGCGGAGTACAAATGTAAAAAAAAAAGAAAAAAAAATGAAGTGAGCAATTGCCCAGTTTGTGCCAGGTATCACCTCAGGTGAAAACAGAATTAAAACTCAAGAGATTTCTTCTTTAAAAAAAAAAAAAAAGATAAACTGCCTAAGAAAACTAAGACAAAATAAAATCAAAGCAACTGTGAATTGCAAGACAGATGTCAGTGATCAAACATAAGTAAATAAGCATTGCCATACTGGGATAGACCGAGACCCGTCAAGCCCAATATCCCATTTTGAACGTTGGTCGATTCAGGTCACAAGTACCTAGGAAGTTCTCAAAAGAGTAAAAAACAGATTTCATACTGCTTATCTCAGGAACAAGCAGTGGATTTTCCCAAGTCTACTTTAATAATGGTTTACGGAATCCAAACCTTTTTAAACACTGCTATGCTAACTGTTTTTACCAGTCTCTGGCACCAAATTCCAGAGTTTACACATTGAGTGAAGAAATATTTTCTCCGATTTGCCCTTAATGTTCTACATAGTAGCTTCATTGCGTGCCCCCTAGCACTTGTAATTTTAGTAAATAAGAGATTCACATCTACCCTTTCTACTCCACTCAGGATTTTATAGACCTCTATCATATCTCCCTTCAGCCTTCACTTCTCCAAGCTGAAGAGCCCTAGCCTCTTTAGCTTTTCCTCAAAGGGAAGACATCCTATCCTCTATCATTTTCGCTGACCTTCTCTGTGCCTTTTCTAATACCAGTATATCTTTTTTGAGATGAGGTAACCAGAATTGTGCACAGTATTTGAGATGCGGTTACATGGAGTGGTACAGATACAACATGGAGTGATACAGATCTCCATTCCTTTCTTAATTCCTAACAGCTGCTGCTGCACATTGAGCAGAAGGTTTCAACATATCGATGATGAAACCTAAATTCTTTTTCTGAGCAATTACATCAAACATATGAATACATTAAAATGAAGCAAATACCTACAGAAGGTGATCTCTCCACAGAAGAAATGAGAGTCAAATAAACGAACAGTGGATCTAAAAAAGAAGTCCTCTCACAAATGGTGTTTCCTAAACAAGGTCTTTATTCACATCAAATTGTTTTTATTGATTTGATGTGAATAAAGACCTTGTTTAGGAAACACCATTTGTGAGAGGAATTCTTTTTTGGACCCACTGTTCGTACATTAAAATGAAAGCATATAAAAAGTGGTGGGTTGCCAAAAAGTCCAAGTGTGCCACCACATACATTGTCCATCACACCACATATACACAACATGTTTCAGCACACTTGCTTGCTTCAGGGGCTTATTTTCAAAACTTTGGTGTAACAATGGCATCAGGGCAAAGCACCAATATCTACAGGACCAACCAAAGACACAGATGCCATGCATAACACAGTCCCCAGCACAGCCTAATATAACTAAGAATAAATCAAAATCCAGGGGAAAAAACAGCATGAAGACCAAGAAAACTGACAGAGACAGCGCAACTAATAAGTTGCTTCCTCCTGTGAATCCATCTGATGACCTGGTGCCTGTGAACCCAGTCTCTCCTCTCTCTGCCTCATTGATGCATCAACCCAATGAGCATTATGGGCAGTGCACATCATCAGTGCAGACTCACACTAAGCCACCTAAGTACTAAAGTCTGGATTATCACAGCACTAACAGTCCCTCTTGCATGATATCAGTGGTACCATAGGCCAATTGAATTTCGGTTATGGAGCTGAAACGGGCCCAAAATCCTTTTTCTGCCTGGTTTCAGTTTCAGCCAAAAGGCTACAGCCACGGTTTCAGTTCAGTGGAAGCCAAAAATTTGTGCTTTGTCCTGTTTATCTCTCCCTCTCACCTCCCATCTGAAGAGGAGTTGCCTTTCCCCCCTGCCCACCAGTAGGGGCCTACCTCAGTCTTATCTTACAATCTCTGGCATTCCATGGGTGTAGTCAGGGCAGAAGCGTTCTCCCGTCGCTGCTGCCTATGCTGGCTCTGCTCTCAAAACGGCTGTCATTACCTCTAGTGGCAATCTTGGACACTGCCGCAAGAGGTTACAGCAGCCATTTTGAGAGTAGAGCTGACATGGGTAAGAGCGACTGGGGATAATTCCTGCCCTGACTACACCACTAGACCACCAGGGATTGTAAGGTAGTCTGGTGGGGGAGGCTACTCTTTGCATTCTTTGTTTTGTGTGCGTGTAATGCAATTGTAAGTAAAGCAGTTATGATCTTGCATAGCAGTTTTATGGTAAATAGTGTGCTCCAAAATAAATGCTTTTGATACAAACGTTTAGCAGAAACTTAAGCCTGTAAATTTGGATAAACTCCTTATGAATTAGCCTCTCTGTGGAGACATGACATCAGCTGTCACTCCACCTTTTTCTTTTCCTGATTTGGATACTATTTGGCTGATCCTAAAGAATTTCCAGGCTCTGTTGGGTATGATGAAGATGCAGCATTTTAATGAAACTTGTGGCGTGCAGAAGCTAGATTCTATGAGAGAGGAATTTGTAGTGATTGTTTTCAAACACAAGTACTGGTTAGCTTATAGTGTTAGCAGGGACATGATATTACAATGAAATTATGTTTATATATTTTAAGAAATGTATTGCTCTTTATTGTAGATTTTCAGAGCATATAGTCCTCACATTCAATAATATCAATGTGCTTTTTAATTCTGGATTGTGCATCAGGCTGGTATCATGGCCGTAGTGTTTAGACCAGTGTCTGGGCTCCTTTACTGTATTTTAGTAAGAATTTATTTATTTGTTGCATTTGTATCCCACATTTTCCCACCCATTTACAGGCTCAATGTGGCTTACAATAATCCATCATGGCGAGAGCCATTCAAGAGTAAAGAAACAATTGGGTTTCTACATCATGCTTGTTCTTTAATTAAATACAAAATGGGAAACATTGCAATGCTACTTTTTCTTGTTACTGCCAGTAGTCATGATTTTTATTTATTTTTTTTACACATTCTCACAAAGGTCCTGCCTCAGAGGATATTTAACTACATCTGCACTAACTTGGGAACCTAAACATGCCAGACTTGTTGAGAAGTACCATAGTCTTACCGTGACTCTGCCGACCCGCGTTGGCAGTGCCAGCACAGTGCTGATTTCTGGAGTCAGGTCACGCTGCTGTGACAGGAGGAACTCGTTGCAAGCTCGGGGCTGCCTGACCCTCCAGCACCCTCGACATCATTTGTTCCTCCGGGACAGGAGATTTAATTCCACCAGACTTTCTCCTAGACGCTCTTACCTGCTGTGTGCGGGTCCTGAGACGCCTTTCCTGCTGCTTAAGAGAAAGGGTTCCTGCCTTGCCCTTGCATCGTTTGCAAGTGGGTTCCCGCGCAGCCGTCTGCTGCTCGTGTGAGTGGGTTCCTGCGAAGCCGTCTGCTGCTCGTGTGAGAGGGTTCCTGCGCAGCTGTTTGCTGCTTGTGTGAGTAGGTTCCCGTGCAGCTGTCTGCTGCTTGTGTGAGTTCCAGCGCAGCCGTCTGCTGCTTGTTTTGAGTGGGTTTCCCTTTTTTTTTTTTGCTTTGCCTTGTGTGAGTAGGTTCCAGTATTTGCCTTATTGCTTGTGTGAATGGGTTTCAGCCTTGTTTGCTTTGCCTCGTGTGCGTGGGTTCCTGTGCAGTTGTCCGCTGCTTGTGTGAGTTCCTGTGCAGTTGTCCGCTGCTTGAGTGAGTTCCTGTGCAGTTGTCCGCTGCTTGTGTAAGTGGGCTCCAGCCTTGTTTTGCCTTGCTTGTATGTTTGGATTTCTGTGCCGCTGTCCGCTGCTTGTGTGAGTAGGTTTCAGCCTTGTTTCACCTTGCTATTGTCTGTGTAGCTTCCAGGGCAGGATCTTGCTGCTCATGTGTGCGGGTTCCAGTACTTAGCCTTGCTTCCTATGTGCACGGGTTCCAGTTCGGCCTTTCGGCCCATCTGAGCGGGCTCCCGTTCTGTTTGATTTTCTATGTGCATGGGTTCCAGACCAGTTCGGCCTTGTGGCCCATGCATGTGGGCTTCTGTTCTGTTTGACTTTCTATGTGCATGGGTTCCAGCTTGGCTTTGTGGCCCATGTTCTGTTTGACTTCCTTGTGTCCTCGTGTTCCAGTTCCAGTGTTGCTACCTGTGGGATTAGATCCTATTGCCCTCTGGGCTTTGTCTTTGCCTGGCTGCCTGCAGCCGCCTCTTGTCTGCCTGTGAGGATTCAGTCTTTCATAGGCCTGCCTTACGTACTAAGGGCTTACTACCCAGAAAAATAGCAGAAATCTTTGATAAAACGACTCTCCCAGTCGTCAGCCTGTGCTTGCAGTTCCTGGGACTGGAGGCCTCCTGTGGGTTTAGCAGAGAGCTACCAACTGCAAGCTCTGACAATCCCCAGTGGGCCTTATCAGTTCACATTCACACAACCAAACTTTAGTTTCAGTTTCGGTCGAAACCAGGTAAGTTTCGGCAGCAGTTTCAGCAGAAAGTGGTTAGACAGTTTCGGCTGAAACAGTTTTGGTTGGCCTCTAAACAGGGGAAGCCCACAGAGTTTATCTGTACATTTAGTTCTAGTTATGACACCCAATATCTTCAGACTAGACTAAAATTTAAAATATGGAAAACTAAGTTTTAATATATTATCATTCCAGATATCACTTGGCTAGCCCAATAGCAAAAATTTTGTCTTTTCTCTGTTCAGTTTTAAAGAGTGATCTTAGATCCAATTTTCTAGAAGACTTAGACAATTTGTAATCCTAGTGGAAGTTTCATCTGGAGTTGACAATACAGGAAGAAACACTGCAATATCTGCCTAAATAAAGGTCTTATAACCTGCATTAGTTAATTTGTCACCCAGAGAATGCATCAGTAAATTGATCAGCGTGGGTGAAAGAGGTGAGCCCCAAGGCACCTCTCAGCCAGGACACCACTGGGAGGAGTGGCCTAGTGGTTAGGGTGGTGGACTTTGGTCCTGGGGAACTGAGGAACTGAGTTCGATTCCCACTTCAGGCACAGGCAGCTCCTTGTGACTCTGGTCAAGTCACTTAACCCTCCATTGCCCCATGTAAGCCGCATTGAGCCTGCCATGAGTGGGAAAGCGCGGGGTACAAATGTAACAAAAAAAAATACTCCATGAAACTTCACCTTATATGATCTTAAAGTCAAAAAAATCCACAGAGCCAGTCTGAGACCCTTCCTGAGAGCCCAATCTCACTCAGTTGAGTCTTCCATCTGCACTATCTGAACTGCTCAACATCTTCTTAAGAATACCATCTTCCAAGTGAGAATTTTCAATCACCCTTCTGCCCAGAGATCCAGGGCCCTACTATCCTCCATACACACAGATTCTGAATAAGGATTTACTTTGCACTCATCCAAAATTCTCACCCAAAGTAGTACTTGACTTTCACATAAATCAGCCTATAATCCTACCAGCTTTCTACCCTACCCTGCATGTTAACAAGGGTGACCACTGTATGCTTAACCTGGACTGCAAAAGGATATTCCAGTGTTATCTAGAGAGACCAGCTTCTACCAACAGGCTGTCTCAGTGCACTCCGCTCCATGGATAAATTCTTCTTATCTGTTCCCTTCTCCACTACTGCCAACTCCAGACTTCGCGCCTTCTGTCTCGCTGCACCCTACGCCTGGAATAAACTTCCTGAGCCCCTACGTCTTGCCCCATCCTTGGCCACCTTTAAATCTAGACTGAAAGCCCACCTCTTTAACATTGCTTTTGACTCGTAATCACTTGTAACCACTCGCCTCCACCTACCCTCCTCTCCTCCTTCCTGTACACATTAATTGATTTGATTACTTTATTTTTTGTCTATTAGATTGTAAGCTCTTTGAGCAGGGACTGTCTTTCTTCTATGTTTGTGCAGCGCTGCGTACGCCTTGTAGCGCTATAGAAATGCTAAATAGTAGTAGTAGTACAACACGAATCATCATCATCAAGCTCCAGTCACAAAACAAACTTTATCTACTTGGATTTCAGACTGCATAACCTGCTGCTATAAAGAAGCAAGCCTTTAGCCAGATAAAATTACAGCACACGGTCTTTGTTCAATGGCTACAACAAAAGCTCATTTGCAGCAAGCCTCAACACAAGACACATGTAAAGCAGCGACCTGGTCCACAATTCATACATTTGTCAAACATTACTGTCTGGATCTGCCAAGTAATTCAGATGCAATTTTTGCACAAGTGGTGTTAACCTCCTTTCCTTGAGATGCTTCAACTCTCCACCATCAATACTTTGAACTAAAAGACTAACTATATGTGATAAGTCCAGTTAAAGATATTTTATGCAACCAGAGCTTTGGAGTCTCCACTGTTGCGGAAATTTTGCAAAATGACAACTTCTTATTTAAATCAAAATACTTTACCCCCTAGTCCATCAGCAGACACTTTAGCTACTTATTTATTTTTTAGAAAAAATTGAGAGAAATACTATTTCACCTGAGCTCAATTCTACTGTTGATTTTCAAAATCAATCTAATATTGCTGTACGTCCTGCTGACAGATTTTTGGACTGACATTGCCCCTCTTACATCTCATAAAGGTAAAGGAGAAATTAGGACTTACCTTATAATTTTCTTTCCATTAGTTCTTCACACTATTCCAGGATGAGTGGTAGTTATGTCCATCGACCAGCAGGTGGAGATAAAAAATACAGAACTGAACACCACTGCACAGCTCCCTGCTAGCAGCTCAGCTCCTCAGTATCAGTCCTCAAGCAAGGAAGAAGAACCCCCAATCAGGAGCATAGTCAGCAACCAACACATCCAGCCCCAAGAAGCATTCAAAGACAAGGCCCCTGGAAAACAGGATACAAGACAGTGCATAGAGCCACCAATGAGGGTGTCCAACCATGGGAGGGCTCATGGAACAGTGTGAAGAACTAATGGAAAGAAAATTATCAGGTAAGTCCTAATTTTTCCTTCCATTACGTTCAATCCCACTATTCAAGAACGTGTGGGATGTTCAAAAGCTATCCCCACGAGGGTGGGAAGCTGAACCTGCCACACACAGAACCAACGTCCCAAATGCACCCGATGCCTGCGTGGCCCCCGCTATACCATCATGCTTACTGAAGGCAAGCAGAGAAGCCCACGCCTCTGCCCTACAAAAATCCATCGGAGAAGACAACGAAGCCTCTGCCCAAGATAGACACACGCCCAGGATTGTGTGCCTTCCAACCCGAGAATAGCCTCCCAGAATACAGGCCGAGACCACGGCCACCTTCACCCACCAGGCAAAGGAAGTCTTGGATGCCAAGAGACCCAACTGCTGTTTACCAAACTGCCCAAAAGGTCTACACGAAAGGCAGAAGATATCGAGAGCCTCGAAAAATGCAAGAGAGCCCTGCGAGAGGTATATAGCCGACTACATAAAAACCAACAAGCACTCGGGCAAGAAGGACAAAACTGCCCAAAACAAGACCCCCGCCTCAAGCACCCCAATAGCACCGAGTTCTACGCGAGATCTGTCAGGATCATCTAACATAAAATTCCATTCGGAAAAGGCATTTGAAGGGCAGCGTAAGCGACCCACACCTCTCTGAAAACTAATCACAACCATATGAGCCGCTAAAGCTCTGCCAACAACCCTGTAAGCAAGCCAGGGCTGCCACTGAAACCCACAAGGATCCCAGCGCTAGCCCTCGATACTCCCTCCTGCAAAAATACCAGGAAATGGCCCAGGGAGGAAGCAAATAACTGGCCGGCGCCAAGGAAGAAGAGCCTGCAGCAGAGAAGCCACGACTGAATCTACTAATCCTTCCTCAGCAGAGCCCTCTCAAGGGCCAGGCCGAAAGACCAAAGGGAGAAGAATCCTCCATGACCACCAGGCCCTGACAGAAGAAACCTTGAAACTGAGGTAATCGCAGTAGCTCCACAACTAGGAGCTTCATGAGATCTGCATAACACTGGAGCCATGTACAGGCTGGAGAACAGGGGAACTGTATCCCATAGGACTACCACTCTCCCCCACTCCCGGCCTAACTTCGGCAGGGGGGAAAGCGTATGGGAGTCCCTCGCTCAGACACAAACACAGCAGGGCATCTAGACCCATCTTCCCTGCGATGGCTGAAGAACCGAGGAACCGTGACATAGGAATAGGCCAAGAGAACTAAGCCCCATCAACAAATCACAAGCTGTAACGGCTGACCAACAGCTCCCACTTGCTGGAAGTCGGAGCGTGCCTGCTAAGAAGGTCGGTCCCCATGTGAGGAATCCCTCAAACAGTTGAAAGGCACAACAGGCGTCTTTGCCACGGCCAAAAACCAACTGGGCTCCCATGCCAGCCAAGTGCTAGGAGTCCCCCCCCCCTAACTAGTAGAAGAGGCCAGAGCCATAGCAATGTCCAAAAAGGCCCACACCAAAGCATTCCCAACAATGGGGCAAAAGCCTCCAGAGCTTAGAACACCACTCACAGCTCCAGAGGAAAGAGGCCAATGTGCCTCTACTGGAGACCAAGAGTCTTGTGCCAGGGGACCCCAGCCCAAGAAACTGTCCTCCATAAACCCCACTTCCCAAGGCAGGAGCGGGGACGGCCTCCCTAGGGCCAAGGACTGGGGAAGCCGCAACCACCTCAGCTCTGTCTGACCGCCAGGGGCAAGGAAGCTGAAAGCTGTAACCCTCTGAAACTGGAGACCAGTGGCTGAACAGGGCCCTATGAATTTGCCGCATCAGAGTGTAAGGTACCACTTCCAGGGCCGCTGACACAGAACTGAGGACCTGCACGAAATCCCAGGCTGGAAGCTGGGAACGAAGCAGGAGCAAAGAGTCCCATGCGGTAAGAAAGTGCCGCCCTCGTAAGAAACACTCAAGCTTACAGGGAAACCAAAAGACCACCTAAACCAGAAAGGAAAACAAAACAGGAGGCGAACCATTGTTGAAGGGGCCTCCACACAGGCTTGACAAGAGGGGGCCCGGACTAGCCAGCTGTGCAAGAGGACCCAGACTAGCCAGCTATCCAAATGCAAGAGGAAACGAAACCTCCATCTCAACAGAAAAACTGCTATGCGCACGACCTAGGAAAAAGGTTCCCGGGCCCGAGGGGAGGACAAAAGGCCGGGACCGGAACTGAAAAAGGACTGCAGAAGCAGCTTGCAGAGGGGAAGGTAATTACACCTTCCTGGTCTCAAGAGCAGAGAGAACTCTCGCTCTGAACGGATGGGAGCACACCTTGGGGTCACCATCCGAAAACAAACACCGGTGGGCCCCTTGAGATCCAGATTGGATTGCACTGCTCCCGTCTTCCTGGGAACTCCAAAATAGGAGGGGAACCGACCAGACCGCACTCAGCGGGAGGGACGGGAACAATGGCCCGAAGTGCCAGAAGCACCTCAACCGAGCTTCTGCCCTGAGCTGCCAGAACCCCCCCCCCCCCCCCCCCCCCACCACCACCACCCGACAATGAGACTGTAAGAAGACAGGAGCTACCAGCTGGGAGAACTCCAACTGGAAGCCATCACCCAGAATAACCAGCGCCAGAGCTGCAGAAAAGGTAGACCACAAGTCCCGAAAGGCCTGAAGCGGCCCCCTGTAGGGCCGGATGGACCAGCAGGCCTGGCTACATTGGGATTGCCGGGAAACAGCAGCCATGCACTCTGAGTGCCCTGCCAACTCTCCGTCCCCGGCAGAAAGATTGCCGAGCCCGAGACTGAGCCCTCTGGTCAAAGCTCTGACGATCAGACCTACACAGGGAGTCGTAATGAAACAGGGTACCTGCCGAGTCCGCAAGGCGAGCAGAGGGACAAGGAGCGTCTTCTGGAAGATGCTGGGGCCCGTTCACCCAGCTCCTGAACCAAATTGCTGGGGCCATTCCCAAAGAGAAATGTGCCTCAAAGGGGTAACCCAACCACGTAGGCCTTGGAAGTGGCAACTGCCACCCACGCCCGAAGCCAGAACTGATGCCTCGCGGAGAGCATCAATGACATGCCTGTGGCTGAACCACTAAGAATGACATACACAGTGGTCATCAGACAGGCTAAGCCCGCCTCCATCCAGGACTGAACATCTGAACTTAGCTTAGCACATGGTTTCAAGTTAAATAAGTATAAAACTAAAGTCTTATGGTTCAACCATTTAGATTCCCTTGTTGCAACCGATTTGATTCTAGCAAATAATTTGACACTGAAAGTAGACAAAGTTCCAAGAGTTATCGGGGTGCTTTTATCGGGGTCGTTCAGACCACTTTTTTCTAAGCTGCATCAATTTAGAAATACTCACTTTGTTTGTGGAAAAGCATTTTTCTATTTTAGCTCAGTCTGTAGTTCTATCTTACCTAGATTATTGCAATGGATTAAAAAAAAGATCGGATCACGACACATCTTGCTTGTTGAGCCTGCATTGGCTGCCAGTTAAGGCTTGTATTTCTTATAAATTAGCCTGCTGGGTCTATAAACCTTTTAAAGGATGCTGCCCAGAATATATAACTAAATTATTTCCATTTCCTGCTTCACCTTTGTTTTCTTGCTTCACCTTCTTCATTTTCCTTCTCGGTTAAGAATGAAATATAGAAAATTCTTTACAGTTCTCTTTTATATATCAGGTGATCAAGAACTGGAATTCATTGCCCTTAGGGATTAAAACTACGCCCACTTATTTGACTTTTCAAAAAAAGCTAAAAACTTACCTTTTTTCTGAGTTTTATCGATTTTCTTTCTAATACTGAGATTGTTTCTTTTTCTATTGTTTGTAATCCACTTTGAACCAATTTCATTAGGAGATGGTGGACTATAAATACCATGTCGTCATCATCATCGTTATATTATGAACTGATGGGATTTGTTACATTTGGTGAGGACCAGTAAGAGGGAATACATGTGCTTATTGAGAAATCTTTCTAGAGGTTTCTGTGCTAAGGGATCCACTCCAGTTGGATCCGTCAACATGTGATGCCACCCACTCACATGGCTGAAAGATCCTGTTGTCCACAGAGAACACCTATTACAGGTATGCAACTCTTGTTTTCCTAGCTTTTATGTGTAACTAGGATAACCCAGAACAAAAAGAACCAATGGGCTTCAAGATTTTCTGAGCACATTTTATGATTAAAATTTGGAATTTTCTGTGGGTAAATGGGTGTCTACTTGCAAAGAATGATTCTTTAAAAACATAGGGGGAAGGGAAGAAGGGTTGAAAATGTCCTCCCTATTTTCAAAATATTGAGCTAGTCTTGTTAAACACTGAACTATTTCTTAATATTAATATTGTATGTTAATATTGCCTTAATTGTATTTTAAAATGACAAAAAAATTTCAAGAAAAAAGTTAAAATGAAAACAACCCCCCTCCCATTGTACTATTTTAATGAGGACAGTATTCTAAGCAGCTGTACAGGTCCTAAATGGAAACTAGAGTCTCTGCAGATTGTGATGCCACTGAGGCAGTGGTGTGCTGGAGCCGGCTTGCACCGGCTCGCAAGAGCCAGTTGTTAAATTTTTTAAGATCTTGCAAGCCGGTTGTTCTGCAGGACGAGCCGGCTCCAGTAAACGAGGTAAGCATGGCAGGAGGGCGCCACAAGCCATGCTTACCCCGTTTACCTCACCTCCCACCACTGCCCTCGTTTGCCTGCACCGCCCTGGGGGGGGGGGGGGGGGCTTGAAATCGTTTTTATTACCTCCGTCGAAGCGGCCATGTCATTAAAAGCCCTGCCCGTCTCTAGCCTTCCCTTCGTGAGTTCATTCCCTCAGAGTCCCACCTTCTGACATAATTTCCTCTTTCCGTGAGGGCGGGACTCTGAGGGAACGAACTCATGAAGGGAAGGCTAGAGATGGGCTGGGCTTTCAATGACGCGGCCGCTTCGACGGAGGTAATAAAAAAAGATTTAAACCAACTGTGGCAGGAAGAAAAAGGGGGATGTTGGGGGGAGAAGAGGGCGGGTAGGTGGATATGAATGGGAGGGGAGGATGGGGGCAAAGGAGAATCGCTGGAAATGGATGGGAGCGGGAGGGGAGGGCGGGGAGAGAAGAGAATCGCTGGGTATGGATGGCTGGAGGGGGGGCAGGGGAGAGAAGAGAACTCGCTGGGTATGGATGGCTGGAGGGGGGGCAGTGGAGAGAAGAGAACTCGCTGAGTATGGATGGCTGGAGGGGGGCAGGGGAGAGAAGAGAACTCGCTGGGTATGGATGGCTGGGGGGGGGGCAGTGGAGAGAAGAGAACTCGCTGAGTATGGATGGCTGGAGGGGGGCAGGGGAGAGAAGACGCTGGGTATGGATGGCTGGGGGGGCAGGGGGGAGAAGAGAACTCGCTGGGTATGGATGGCTAGAGGGGGGGGCAGGGGGGAGAAGAGAACTTGCTGGGTATGGATGGCTGGAGGGGAGGGCAGGGGAGAGAAAAGAACTCACTGGGTAAGGATGGCTGGAGGGGGGCAGGGGAGAGAAGAGAATCAGTGGGTATGGATGGCTGGAGGGGGGCAGGGGAGAGAAGAGAATCGCTGGGTATGGATGGCTGGAGGGGGGGCAGGGGAGAGAAGAGAATCGCTGGGTATGGATGGAGGGGGGCAGGGGAGAGGAGAGTTGCTGGACATAGGTAGATGGGGACGAGGGGGCAGGAGAGTTGCTGGACATAGGTGGATGGAGGGGAGGGGGCAGGAGAGTTGCTGGACATGGGTGGATGGAGGGGAGGGAGCAGGAGAGTTGCTGGACATGGGTGGATGGAGGGGAGGGCAGGGAGTGGATGGGGGGAGGTTTGCTGGACATGGATGGATGGAGGAGGGGAGAGGAGGGTTGCTGGACATGGATGGAGGAGAGGGAAGGGAGAGAGAAGAAATGCTGGACATGGATGGAGGGGAGGGAAGAGTGAGGAAGGAGATGAGATGAGGGAAAAGGGAGAAAAACTGCACATGGATGAAGAAAACAGGCAGATGCTGCATCCACTGGACAGTCAAGTCTGCGGAGAACCCAGCTTTTACTTACGGATGTAGGGCAAGAAATTAAGAAGAAAGGCGGAAAGCAAAGAAATAAATGGAAAGGAAGCCCTGGAAATGGAGTTAAGAGGTCAGATAGCAGCAGAATCGGATACTGGGCCAGCATGATCACAAAAACAAAGTCACCAGACAACAAAGATAGAAAAAATCATTTTATTTTCATTATAGTGTTTGGAATATGTCCACTTTGAGAATCAGGTGCTCAACATTAAAAGTTTATATTTATTTATGGCATTTTATTGCACATTAAACATGAATTAGATTGGAACCTGGGATCATTTAAATTTTTTTTTCCTGGCCAGAGTAATGCATTGACCCCCCAAGGCTCTCTCCCCCTGCTATAGCCAGCTCTGCAATTTTGAGGGGGCACAGAGGTGGACGGGGGGAGGGCGCAGAGGTGGACGTGGGGGGGGGGGGGGACGCAGAGGTGGACCGGGGAGAGAGCCAGTTAAACATTTACCAGCACACCACTGCGACTGAGGCATGAGACAGCTCTTCTTGGACCTTTTGAAAGAGAACAGATCAGCTGCTAAAAATACTGAGCATTTCCTTTTCCTTCACACTTTTACGCCATTCTATCCAATCAGAAAGCAAGACTACAGGAGCCAGAGCCCCAATTCTGGACTAGCTCTCCACTTAGCTCTTTGCTTCTTTTCTAAATAAAATCATTGATCATTATGAACCACAAAGCACAGAAAGGAACTGTGATCTCCAATGCAAATTGTGATAATTATTAGAAACCACAGACCAACCCATTTATTGTGTCAAAGCAAAAAGTACAGTAGCCCTCACTCCTTTAGCTAGCTGCAAAGATGAGGCAAAAGCTAACTACTCAGCTCCTACGGTAGGGTAAAGAAAACAAGAAATTGTTACACCAGGGTTTGATTACTGCACCAACTGTTCACCAGTTTCTATAACTAACTGAAAAAATTACAAGAATACACCTTACACCAGGCAGTGTTTCCAAAATTCATGTGCAATACAAAATCCTTACTGTATGTACAAAACAAACAGCAACACACCCCAGAGAACAGCTGTTTGGAGCAAGGAGGGGAGTCACAAATGGAGAGGCATGTGTGATTCAGTGGATGAATCAGGAATAGAAACACACACACAACCTGATTTACAAACTTTTTCTCCCATTTTATGTGCTTGAAGAAAGCTTAGAGAGTAATTTTATAACCAACCACCTAATTTGTACAGGTATGTGCATAACTTATACTAATTTTCAAAGGGAAAGTATTTGTATACTTTCCTTTTGAAAACTACCCTACAAACACATACTTGCTAATTACTATGCACAAATATTTCAGAAAAATTAATGTGCACACTTTTAAAAATCTAAAAGTATTTATAAATCCAAATTCTGTCCCAACTCTGCTTTATAAGGGTATAAGTATACGTGACATGGCTATTACGCACACATTTCTTGAACCTGCATAGAACATAAGCCATTTCTAGGCATAAACCGTTTATGCTGTAATAACCTTTAAAATTGTCCTCCTAGTAAATCAGGACCATAGGATTAGGAGGTTTTGATACCTTTTAAAAACCCAAAAATCAAGATGTTGTAGCATGAGTTTGAAACCACATAGGTTCCCTTGTTCAGACATGGAAACAGAGAGAGAAGAGAAGATGGAAAAGGAGAGAGAAGGATGAAGGGGAGCTGGACGTGATCAGGAGTATGTTTTTCATTCATTTCTGACACCCCACGTAAGCACAGCTGTTCCACAGGAAGAATTACAGTGGGGGAAATAAGTATTTGATCCCTTGCTGATTTTGTAAGTTTGCCCACTGACAAAGACATGAGCAGCCCATAATTGAAGGGTAGGTTATTGGTAACAGTGAGAGATAGCACATCACAAATTAAATCCGGAAAATCACATTGTGAAAAGTATATGAATTTATTTGCATTCTGCAGAGGGAAATAAGTATTTGATCCCCCACCAACCAGTAAGAGATCTGGCCCCTACAGACCAGGTAGATGCTCCAAATCAACTCGTTACCTGCATGACAGACAGCTGTCGGCAATGGTCACCTGTATGAAAGACACCTGTCCACAGACTCAGTGAATCAGTCAGACTCTAACCTCTACAAAATGGCCAAGAGCAAGGAGCTGTCTAAGGATGTCAGGGACAAGATCATACACCTGCACAAGGCTGGAATGGGCTACAAAACCATCAGTAAGACGCTGGGCGAGAAGGAGACAACTGTTGGTGCCATAGTAAGAAAATGGAAGAAGTACAAAATGACTGTCAATCGACAAAGATCTGGGGCTCCACGCAAAATCTCACCTCGTGGGGTATCCTTGATCATGAGGAAGGTTAGAAATCAGCCTACAACTACAAGGGGGGAACTTGTCAATGATCTCAAGGCAGCTGGGACCACTGTCACCACGAAAACCATTGGTAACACATTACGACATAACGGATTGCAATCCTGCAATGCCCGCAAGGTCCCCCTGCTCCGGAAGGCACATGTGACGGCCCGTCTGAAGTTTGCCAGTGAACACCTGGATGATGCCGAGAGTGATTGGGAGAAGGTGCTGTGGTCAGATGAGACAAAAATTGAGCTCTTTGGCATGAACTCAACTCGCCGTGTTTGGAGGAAGAGAAATGCTGCCTATGACCCAAAGAACACCGTCCCCACTGTCAAGCATGGAGGTGGAAATGTTATGTTTTGGGGGTGTTTCTCTGCTAAGGGCACAGGACTACTTCACCGCATCAATGGGAGAATGGATGGGGCCATGTACCGTACAATTCTGAGTGACAACCTCCTTCCCTCCGCCAGGGCCTTAAAAATGGGTCGTGGCTGGGTCTTCCAGCACGACAATGACCCAAAACATACAGCCAAGGCAACAAAGGAGTGGCTCAGGAAGAAGCACATTAGGGTCATGGAGTGGCCTAGCCAGTCACCAGACCTTAATCCCATTGAAAACTTATGGAGGGAGCTGAAGCTGCGAGTTGCCAAGCGACAGCCCAGAACTCTTAATGATTTAGAGATGATCTGCAAAGAGGAGTGGACCAAAATTCCTCCTGACATGTGTGCAAACCTCATCATCAACTACAGAAGACGTCTGACCGCTGTGCTTGCCAACAAGGGTTTTGCCAAGAAGTATTAGGTCTTGTTTGCCAGAGGGATTAAATACTTATTTCCCTCTGCAGAATGCAAATAAATTCATATACTTTCCACAATGTGATTTTCCGGATTTAATTTGTTATGTGCTATCTCTCACTGTTACCAATAACCTACCCTTCAATTATGGGCTGCTCATGTCTTTGTCAGTGGGCAAACTTACAAAATCAGCAAGGGATCAAATACTTATTTCCCCCACTGTAAATAGTTGTAAGAAATTAACTTAATTTTTCCATTGGATGAATGATTAAGTACTATTAAATGATTTGCAAATATCTTAAAAACAGTGCATAGTATATGCTGGATAAAAATGTGGAACATTTTCCCCCGCAAGCATATAAGCTATGAAGTGAACAGCCAGAACTAGAACACTTGCAGTGATGAGATTTTGTCATTACGGTAGGCAAAAGCTACAACCCTGATGTTTGAAAAATAAAGACAAGATGCATACACAAATTTGCAAAAATTCTTGTTACACTAAATGCTGCTTTATTGCATAAAAATACCCATTAGCATTCCTGGGGAAAACTGATTACTCACACGCCGCCTTTCTGTTAGTGCTGTAATTTCACTTCCTACAGATGTTAAGTAACCCGACAGAGTCTAAGGAAACCAAAGGCAGAGCAGATAAGAGAGACTCACAATACAGAAATCCTGTAAAATCAGTTGTTTAAAAAAGTACATTCTTAAAAGGAAGCAACATGCTAGCTTTGCAGTCCTGGAGAATACTGTTTAACCACTGACTTCAAGTAAGGGTTTCTTCCATAAAATTCTAGCAAGTTGTGAAGCTGACTTTAAAAGATTTTGAACATTTTGTCCCAGTGGTGTGACGTTTGATCTGTGCATGATGTTGCTATAAATGTCAGGGGCAGATCCTTTTGATTCTTCTTTTTGTTAACATATTGTAGTGTTCACCAGAAACATCACTTTTCAAATTAAACATTGTAGATGATTGGATAGCCATATGGGCAATATTGGGGATGCAATTCCTGTAAATGCTTGAGAAAGAAGTGAGTGATTGGCAGTTGAGTAACAGATACTGTCAGTCAGGGGATTTAGCTGTTGTCCTGCAATGTCTATTAAGGAGGGATGACACACTTAGGTTTGTGGTCCACTCTTACCACAGAACACAGACTACAAAATCTTTTCTGTGGTTTTTGCAACTACATTCAATGCAGTTTATATATTATATACAGGTACTTATTTGTACCTGGGGCAATAGAGGGTTAAGTGACTTGCCCAGCCAGAGTCACAAGGAGCTGCAGTGGGAATTAAACCCAGTTCCCTACTATCAAAGTCTGCTGCACTAACCACTAAGCTACTCCTCTACTTCAAACAGGAAGACGAGCACAAAGGATGTCAAAATCAGACAAGCTACATGAACAAGAATCCCAAGCATCTGACCTTTATAGTGAATACTTTAAGACAATGATAGAGTATGATTAACATCAGTCAGTTGGAAATATGCATCATATTATGCAATACCTTTAAAATTTCCCTCAGGCTCAGAATTTGAGGCCTCCCAAGAAGCTGCAGGAACAGGGCAAAAAAGAGAAGCCACCTCCAAAGATGTGACTATCAGCTCTTCCTTCAGGAAACCCTCTCCCTTCTTAGATCTATCCCTTCTTAAAGGCACGCAGCTTGCTTCAGCGAGAAGACACCCCTAGATACATAGTCTGCCTACAGGTAAATCTGGCCCTGAATACATTATACTAGATGTCTGCCTAAAGGTAAATCCGGCCCTGTATATATTATGATACTAGATACCTTTTAATGTGTGTAAAACCTATTTTTATTGTTAATTTGTCGGGCACTGCCTGTGAAACTGGGTTTGATTCCCACTGCAGCTCCTTGTGACTGGGCAAGTCACTTAACCCTCCATTGCCCCTTGAGTACAAATAAGTATCTGTATATAATATGTAAAGTGATTTGACTGTAGTTGCAAAAAAACACAGAAAGGGGTATATCAAGTCCCATTCCCTTTCTGCATGCAGAAGACAGTGTGCAAGCTGCTCCTACAGGCAGGTTGTGAGAGGGTACCTGAAGCCAGTCGTCTGGCACAGATAATGGATGTGAGAAACATGCTGCACAGCTTCTGGCTGGATGTGGCACAGGAGGCAATTGTAATGACAAACTCAGCTTTCCAAAAGCCATTCACAACTGTAGACACTACATTCAGCATTAGAAATAGAGAAACCCCAGAGCCTGCAAAAGCACAGAGGATTTCAGCACTAGTGACTAATTCTAAACCTAAGATCTAAATTCAAATTTTATCAGACAACTTCCTTCTAGGGAACACACGGTGAGGACTGTTATATTTAAGGCTTTTGTTGAGTTTATACGCTTATGGAATTAAAGGAAGGAAGGTGGTTATGAAGACATTTACATGCAAATATGATGTGTCTAGAATTTATATATTTTGAGATGTTTTCATAAATGGACCTTGTATTTTATTTGAAAGTTGAATGTTTGTCTTTTTGTGTTTCAGGTCTATAACTATTGCAATTCAACTTGAATCCAAGGCATTTGGAAAAAGGCAGCATGCATTCCAAATTAAATTATAAAGTTTCAAATTTCAGAAGATGGTAGGCACAAGCCACAGATTCTATAAAGTTGTGTACCCAAATTTCTGACAAGCATGTAAATTTGGTCACACAAGTTATAGAATAGTACTAGTTGTGCACCTAAACTTAATTGTTAAATTAAACATCAATTAGCCTTAATCACCAACAGCCCTTAAGTGGGGTTAATTGGTGCTAATTGGAACTAATTTGTAGCTCTGCATCTAACTACACTTAAGCACTACTCTACAAACTTAGAGGCAGATGCAGCAACCAAACGTAAAAAAATCTAAATCGTTAAAGTCCCTAACGATTTTAAAATAACGAAAAATGCACCAAAAAAAAAAGGCACACATGCTGAGATCGGTATTGAAACGTACAATGTATCAAAGAATCACAATACACATCGTTAATCGGCCCCCAAATCATGCGCAGAGCAGCCAAGCGTTATGTTAGCTGCTCTGCGCATGCCACAAACAGTCAAAACACAAGCACATGGCTCCCAAATCAAAATAAAAATAGGATCGGGAGGGGGCAAGGGCGCTCATCAGGAGCGTCCTGTACGGACGGCCTTGCCCCCCCCCCCCCCCCCGCTGCTCCCCCCACCCCGAAAAAGCAAAATTCAAGCAGCCACTGCCCCCCTCCCTTCCTCACTACTCTCTCACCTCAGCTCCGCCTCCCGACATCCTCCGTCCGTGCCCCGCCCCCTTTTGGGGTCGTCGCCGCCATTCCCCTCCTCCATCGGGCCCCCCTCCCTCTTACCGGGCCCGTGCAGCGCCTCTCTCCTCTGTCCGAAGGCGCTGCACGGGCAAGAAGAAAGCCTGATGCCTGCCTTTGCCCAGCTTCGATGGCGCGTCTTTCTCCTGCTGGGCCCGCCCCTTTCTGACGTCGGTAACCTACGTAGGTTACTGACGTCAGACAGGGGCGGGCGCAGCAGGAGAAAGACGCGCCATCGCGAAGGCAGGCATCAGCTGATTCAGCTTTCTTCTTGCCCGTGCAGCGCCTTCGGACAGAGGAGAGAGGCGCTGCACGGGCCCGGTAAGAGGAAGGGGGGCCCGATGGAGGAGGGGAATGGCGGCGACGACCCCAAAAGGGGGCGGGGCACGGACGGAGGATGTCGGGAGGCGGAGCTGAGGTGAGAGAGTAGTGAGGAAGGGAGGGGGCAGGGGCTTCTAGAAGTTTGCTTTTTCGGGGTGGGGGGAGCGGCGGAAAGTGGGGAGCAGCGGGGGGGGGGGGGGCCGTCCGTACAGGACGCTCCTGATGAGCGCCCTTGCCCCCTCCCAATCCTTTTTTTATTTTATTTTTTTATGTGTTTTCTGAGGTCCTTTGGACCAATCACAGCGCTTTTAGCTCTGCTAATGCGCTGGGATTGGCTCAAAGTTTGTTTATTTTTTCACTTAACACTTTTTCCTGCCTTTTTCCTGCGTAAAGGCAATCGGAAAAGGTTAGTGCATGTCGTTTCAATGGGGTTTTCACACTAATTGCTCATCTCCATTCCGTTTTCGTTAGCTGCTACTGTCGTCGGAAAATAGGCTTAAGTGCATGGAAAGGATAGGAAATTCTTCCCTGAGGGCTCATTTAACGATGAAAAACGTTTAGTGCATCTACCTCTTAGTGCCTAAATGCTATAGCACACAACTACACAGGGGGAATGTACATGGGTAGATCAGGGACATGTTTTGCAGTAGCATACATAAATTATAGAATATCATCACTTATGCACACAACTTCCAACTTTAGTCATGACCATTTACACCAGTTTTTTACATGGCATACTTGATTGCGCCTAAAGTTAGGGATGTGCATGCCAACACAGGCAGATGGAGGCTGAGAACAAGAGACTGTGATCCTTGCCTACAAGGGTACTCTGCAGTTTTCAACTGATGGCTGCAGTCATACTCTACAGCTTCTGTGGTGCACTGGTGACAAGGGGCTCCTGGCACAGTTGGAGAGCAGTTAGACAGTGGAGCAGAGGACTCTCATTCATTTTGTCTTGAGAGCATGCCTTCACTGGGTTCAGCAAAACCATGGTCTTGTGGGAGAAGATTGGTCACAGTCTCTCGTTGACGCAGGGTGTTTAGAAGCAGGACCTGCATATGCATCAGATGCCTTATGATGAGACCTTATTAGGGTTTCAGCAAGAAATAAAGCAGTAGTTTTCCTGTGAGACATCTTCTATGGTTAAGAAATTGGTCAGCAAATTCCACCTCTAAACCTCAGATGGGCAGGCTACTCTCTCAGGAAAAACTGCTTTTCAGAGAAGATTCAGAGAAGTTAGTTAAAGACTTGTGAAATTCTAAATCTCAAAGATTGCCTGAAGACAGATACTGAGATGCTAGGTGATTTTAACCAGGTCACTCAGGCTCCTTTTAATGCTTATGTTTTCAAAGTCATCAGGCCTCCTTTTCTGGTTGACAGGAAAGGAGGTAGCCTGGAAGCTGGGGCCTCAGCTGCTTCTTTTGTTCTACCCAATGAGAGCCTGTAGTTCCACTCTTCTTCCCTTTGGATAGGCAGCTGTCTCTCCAGTTGTTTTGAGGAGTGGACCCGAATCATGTTAGACTAATGGCTCTTGGACATCATTAACAGAGGATACAAGGACCTCCTTAGAAGTGGTGCAAAAGAGACATTTATCTTCACTCTTAATAAAGCTTTGATGCTGAGAAGGCCTTTGATCATGTGTACTAGACATATCTTTTCAAAGTTCTACAGGCCTATGGTATTGGAGTTTTGTGTTTTGTTTTTGGATATGGTGCATATTCTTTACTCAAATCCTAAGGCAATTGAGTTAATGGGATATTTTCACAGCTGTTCGTGGTCTGCCAGGGTACACATCAGGGTTGCCTTTTATCTCCTCTACATTTTGTTTTGGTGTTGGACTGCCTTATTAGGGATATTTTTGTCAAATTCTGATATAAAGGGAGTAGTTGACATCAGAATTTAAAATCTCTGCATTTGCAGATGACCTCTTAGTTCATCTTTCTAACCCCAACAATCGCTTGAGGCACTTATGAAAATTTGGAGGGAATATGGTGGCCT
The DNA here is from genome assembly GCF_901765095.1 of Microcaecilia unicolor. Lineage (NCBI taxonomy): Eukaryota > Metazoa > Chordata > Amphibia > Gymnophiona > Siphonopidae > Microcaecilia > Microcaecilia unicolor. Next base: position 96,567,991 of record NC_044041.1, on the reverse strand, counting down.
CTTCTGGATTCTGCGTGAATCCACGGAAGTCCTTAGTGCTGGCCTCCTTGGAGCATGTTTGACGAGATTGGGTGGGTCATTTTCCATTGAGGTGGGCCGATTAGATCTTTTCGTTACTTGGGTGTTCGGTTATCCATGAAAACTCGTTCTATCATCTTAATATTTCTCATTTATTGGATGCTACCATGGAACATCTATCGAGCTGGAAACGTTCGCCTCTTGGGCTCCATGGAAGGATTCACCTATTTAAGATGGTGGAGTTTCCTAGATGGCTTTACACTCTGCAAATGCTTCCCCTGAAAGATTCTGAAAAAGGATATGCGCAAATTTCACAGACATATTTCCTATTTTTGTTGGGGTGGTAAAAAGCCAAGTCCCTATCTGAATGCATCTGGGTGACTGGCAGGCTGGGGGGTTTGGTCAGGCATTAGCAGATTGGTTTCTAAAAGAGAAGACTATACCCCCATTTGCATGGAGGTGGAGTTGTATGCTCCATAGCAATTTAAATTTTTGTTGCAGGTGCCCGGGGGAGGCGGGGGCCCTGCACTCTGGCCCAAGTGGCAGCATTTTACTGAATCCTTTAAGACAATTGTGGTGTGATCTCATGGGCCTTTGGGGAGTCTCACCCCACACTTCTGCACTACTGCCTATTCAATGGAATGGAAAATTTCTCTCAGGAAATGAGAATGGGAGCTTTTGATGTAGGAAAAGTTTGGAAATTTTGCGTTTGGCGCATGTTCTGCATCTGACTGGCAATTTGCTACGTCTTTCAGTACTGGGGGATGGATCTTTAGCTCAAATGGCCAACACCTCTGCTTAGCAACAACTGCAACATTATATTTTTACTCTTGATGTCGTGGCTCTGTCAGCGTGTCATAGTTCTAAGTTTATTCTCTCTTTTTGATCTACAAGGCAAGGACCACCTTTCAGTTTCAGGAATACATAAGACAATCTTGAAGTATTCTCCCTTGAAAACTACACCACACCTGGCTGATAGATTTTATTTTTTTTTTTGGTGGGGGGGGGGGGACCTACATAGGTCACTAACTACACTGGATATTACCAAGTTGAATGCCCAGATTCCAACCTTGACCATAGCAGCAGATTTAAGGGAATGCCAATTTCGGATACTGCATCGCACATATATTACTCAGCTATTTAGCATATGGAAGGGGGGGGGGGGTACTAATGTTTGCCAGAAGTGCACTCTCCACCATAACTCCTTTTTTCATGCTTTATGGGAATGTTCTAAGGTTTGACAATTTTGGACCCAGATTGTTCATTATTTGGAACATATTCTGGGGTCACCCATACCACTTCCACCACTGGCTTGTTGCTGGATAAATAGGCAGCATTGTTAGGTAAGAAATCAATCCTGAATGTCTGGACTACTCAGATTCTCCTTCTTTTTGAAGTTGGAAGAGTTTGTTATATCACACTATGTTGATGGAGAGACAAATGGTTGGGCTGCCTCATAAGAGACAAAAATTTCTTTTCAATTTGGGACCCCTATATTTCTTCCCTTCCTTTTAGGCTTGGAGTTTCATTAAACACGTAACTCCATGTTGGGTTTAGATGACTGCATTCTTCTGTTGCAAATGAATCCCCCCTGTGTGCGCTTTTTGGGGGGAGGGGGAGGAGAGTGGGAGTAAGGCTTATGTTAAGAGGCATTTTTGACTGGGGGAGAACTATAAGAGTGAAGGTCCCTCATTCTTCTCTTTGCCTTGTTGGGATGTTTCATGTCTTCTATTATATTGTTTTCTTGTCATATGCTTGGTACTTTATCTTCAAGAAAATTAATAAACAAAAATATTAAATAAACAGAAGCTACAAACTAGAATTTTATTTGTTACATTTGTATCCCACATTTTCCCACCTATTTGTAGGCTCAATGTGGCTTACATAGTACCGGAGAGGCCTTTGCAGGCTCCGGTGTGAACAAATACAGGGTGATGTTGTTGTAAGATCAAGTTCATGTGGCACAGCTACATTAGGGAATCAGAGAACGGAAAAGTTGTGTTATGTCCATTACGTGCTTTAGTTTGGTTGTGTTGCAGAGATTAGGCATTTAAGTTGGATTGGTAGGGTATGCCTTTTTAAACAGGTTGGTTTTTAGTGATTCCGGAAGTTTAGGTGGTCGTACGTCGTTTTCAAGGCTTTTGGTAATGTGTTCCACAGTTGTGTGCTTATGTATCCCATCCATTCTTAAATGCATTTAAGCAGTCTCTTTCTCAGGCCCAAGCCAAAGTAACTATAGTAAGCTCAACTTTCCAGAATCTTTTGGAGTTAGTAGATATGGCACCTGTTCTCGAGTCAACATAGGAAGGGGCAGATATTCCATTTACTTTGTGACTGCCAAAAAGGAAAGGATTTTTAGCCTATCTGGACCTCAGTGAGGTCAACAAGGCACTTAAAGTACGGGCGGGCAACAACTAAAAATTTCAATCGCGCAATTAAAAAAAGGCATGCATACTTTTCAATTTTCAAACGTTCACCCACATACCCTTTTTGAACAGATGTTCTGCATTTCTGACTAAAATCCTACTTTCTAATCTTCACATGTTAACCCAGACATCCTTTTTGAACAGATGCTCAGCATCGGTGATTAAAATCCTGCACATACTTTCAAGTTTCTAACGCTGACCCAGACATCCTTTTGGAAGGTGAACATATACTCAGCATGGCCAAGATTACCCAGCCTTGAATTTTTAAGGTTGACTGCACAGTTTTTAAAACCTTCATCACCATCATTCTCTGGTCTAGAAAGTTTAATATCTGATGGATGGGAGGATGGGGGCTGGAGCTGTACTGGGAGAGAGAGGGGTATGGCTGGCGCTGTGCTGGGGGGGGGGGTGGGGGGGTGGACAAAGCGCCAGGACCTTCAGGGAAAGGTTTTTTGGTTCTAATACACCACTTATGACTGTTCATGAGGTGTACTGTAACCAAAAAGTCTTTCCCTGAAGGGCCTGGTACTTCTCAAACCCCTCCCGGCACAGCTCCAGCTATACCCCTCTCCCTCCCCTTCCCTCACAGTAGCACATATCTACATCTCTTTCAATCAAAGTTTCAAAGAATGGGCAAACACATATGCTCAGCTTTCAGCCTTGTTCCCTGTCAGCTTTTGTTCTGAAATTGCAGCATCACCCCCCCCCCCCCCCCCCCAATATAATGAAGACCAGAGGTCCCTCGAGGTTACTGGCAAGAGAGAGTTGTGTATTAAATGAATATATTTTTTAGGAATTTATGGCTAGAAGTGAAGTTGATCACAATTATCTGACAAACTTTAATCATCGTCTGCCATCGATGCACAGTCTATCTCTGGGCAAATTAATATGGTCTTACATACTGCCTGAACCAAAGCATTTTGACCACACCAAGATGTGCCCCGAGAACAGAATGCAACAGTTTTGTACCTGAATTCCCATACTAGAATAGCTTGTTCTGCATTAGTAGATAGATGCTGAGCAGTGCATGGTAAATCCCCTTAATCCCTTCCCTCCTCCTAGCTGTTACCAAGTTCAAACCATACTGGTTGAAAAATTAAAGCACTCAAAATCAAACTTTGTAAGGGGGAGATGAAAAAGATTTAAAAGGCCTAATGGAACAAGCTAAGCATCTGCTCTACATGCTTTACAGTCCAGAGAACGGGCACAGCGTCTGCACACTTCCTCTCTTCTGTCAAGCTCTGCTGATGACCCAGAAGCCTTATTGGCATACAGAAGAAGTTGCATCGGGGGGAGGGAGCGAGATGAGGCAGAGGCATGTCTTCCAATTGGCAGCATGGTGATCAATGCCACTGCTCGAGAATGGAGATTAGGTAAATGCCAGCCAGTGTTAAAAAATTGTTCTGCATTAAAATTTTAAAGCGTTAATCGCCCACCCCTAACTCAAAGTGTTGCATTTCAGAATGGAAACCTTGCATTCAATAATTGCAACTGCATCGAGAGGGGAATTCTTAACTTCCTTGGACCTCAAGAAGGCAGGCCCATCTGCATATTCCTATTTGGCATCCTCATCAAAGATTCTTGAGATTTGCAATTCTGGGTCAACATTATGAATTTTATGTGATGCCTTTCAGACTTGTTACAGCTCCCAGGAATTTTTCCAACACATTGACAGGAGTGGCAGTCTTTCTGCGGAGAGAAACCATCAGAGTCAATCCGTATTTAGACAATTGATTGATTCAAATCGGTACAAGATTCTACAGTCTCTACAGACTGCTTCAGTCTCTAATACGACTAAAAATCATAGTAACCTAGTAAATGACGGCAGATAAAGACCTGTACAGTCCATTCAGTCTGCCCAACAAGATAAACTCATTTTACATGGTATGTGATATCTTAAACCAGAGTTTGATTTGTTCTTGCCATTTTCAGGGCACAGACCGTAGAAGTCTACCCAGCACTGTTCTTGTACTAAGTTCTGAAACTAACGTCGAAACCCCTTAAAATTTACACTCTTGCCCATCCATATCTATTCAGTCACGATCAGGGCATAGACCGTAGAAGTCTACCCAGCACCGGTTTTTCTTCACAATTACCGGCATTGCCACCAAATCTCTGCTAAGATTCCGTGGATCAACACCAAAAAGGGCAGAGTCTCTCTTTCACATCACAGGATGCTCAAATTGCAAACACGTGTTGTCTCCTGGAGTTGGGAGGGTCTTTGACTAAATGGCTACAACCACAGTAGTTTCTTGTGCTTGGGCGCATATTTGTCTACTCCAGAAGTTTCTGCTTACTTGGAGGTCCACACTAAGCCAGAGCTATGGTATTGCCTTCCTCGACTTGGAAAGCAAGAAAGTCTTGAGGTGGGGCTTCAGTCAATCAACACACTCAAAGCCGTGTCCCTGGAACCTCCAGATTAGGTGGTGATAATGAATGCCAGATTTTTCAGTTGGGATGCCCACTGACAATCTCAGGTGGCTCAGGGGACGTGATCCCCAACAAAGACATCATGGTTCATCAATCATTTATTTATTTCACATGCTTGATGTACCGCATGGGGCCTAATAAAGGCTTCAATGCAGTGTACAAAAAACAATTAAAAAAAAAAAAAGAAATGACAGAAGAAGAAGAAAAGAGAAAGAAGGCACACCACAGAGTGAGGAGGGGGAACAAGGGGAGTCAAAAAAAAAAGAGAAAGGCAGAAAGTCACAATAGCAGGGCAGATGGGAACAGTTATAATGCAAGGATGCTAATCTGAAAGAGGCAAAAGTGGGTTGATCTTGAACCTAACATGGGAGCTCATTCCAGAGTTTAGGGTCTAAATAGCTAAAGGCAGAATCTTGAGTGCTAGTGAGACAGATAAGAGATGGTGGTAGTAAGGACAGAAGATTATTATCAGCCAATCTAAGGCAACACAAGGAAGAGTAAGGAATAAGAACCCTGTTAAGATAAAGAGGGCAAAAGGGGACAGATTTATAAACCAACAATAGAATCCTGAACTTTATACGAGATGAAATAGGAAACCAGCATTCAGTTATCAGAAGAGGATTGACATGGTCAAAACGATGTGCACTATGAAGTAGTTTAACTGCTGTTGATTGAATGAGTTGCAAACACTTTATACTCTGTAAAGTTAGACCTGCAAAAAGAGAGTTATAATAGTCCAAACGTGATATAACCAGAGCCAGGGCCGGTCTTAGCAAGTGCAGGGCCCTATGCTGACCAATTTGATGGGGCCCCACCCTAGCCCTGCCCCCATCCTAACTCCACCCCCACCTAGCTCCACGGCCGGCCGGCCACCACTCCCCTCCGAGCTCCCGGGCCACTCCCTCCGAGCTCCAAGGCCCCCAGCTCCAGGGCTTCCCCCCCTAAGGCTCCCAGCTCCAAGGCCCCCCCTCCCTCCCGGTCATTTTTTTTAACACCACCCTCCAAAATCCAGTACTAGATTACAAAACACTCAGGACCTATAGAGCAATTCTACCATACCATAAGCAGTCATTTCTACGAATCACACATAGAAAAGGTAAACATCTTAAAACACTACACCACAGTGAGCACTAGAACATCAATTCACCTATTGTAAAATGAAACCAGACAGAATAGTACAGATCGTCGATCCTGCACAGTCAATGCCAACTGAAAGCCATATCTTTTTCACAAACACAGATACACCCTAATCCACTATAGAATAAGTAGTAATATTTAAACTTTCTATTTAGACAAAAATTAAACTGAACCCCCAAGATGCCAGACTCTGCATACAATGCAACACCACAGAAACAGAAAATGTCTCCTAGTACTGTGCAAAATATAAAGACAGCAGATGTAAATTTGAAAAAAAAAACCTAACAAATACCAATCACCACTTTACAAATTAACAAATAGAAATAAAACAAATATAGAACATAAAATAATACCATTTTATTGGACTAATACATTTAGCTTTCAGAGGCCAAAACATCCTTTCTCAGGTCAATATAGTATAGGACTGTTACAGTATCCTATCCTGACCTGAGGAAGGGGGTTTTGTTCTCCGAAAGTTAGCCAAAATGTATTAAAATTAGTCCAATAAAAAGATTACCTTGTTTACATGTTCTATTATAAACATTTATTAACACATCTACAATACTACTTTATCCTAGAGCAAAAAAATAAAAATATATATTTTATTTACAGTTTGTTGTCTCTGGTTTCTGCTTTCCTCATCTTCTTTTCACTGTCTTCCTTCCATCCAGCATCTGTCTTCGGTCTCTCTCTGCCATCCAGTGTCTGCCCTCTCTGCTGTCCCCTCCATCCAATGTCTGCCCTCTCTCCCTATTCCTTCCATCCACATCTGCCCTCTATCTCTGCCCCTTCCATGATCCATCCACCATCTGCCCCTGTCTGCCCTCTCTCTCTCCCCCATCCATTCACTGTCTGCCTGCCCTTTCTCTCTGCCCCTTCAATCCACAATTTGCCCTCCCTCTCCCATCCATCCAGGGTTTGCCCTCCCTCTCGCTCCCCCATCCAGGATCCGCCCCTCTCTCCGCCCCTTTTTTTCAGCCCCCAGTTCCAGCCCCTACTATCCCACCAGTCCCCCATTTCAGCCCCATCCCTTTTCTCCCACCAGTCCCGAGCTTCAGCCCCCCTGCCAACTTCTCCCTGTCCCCTTTTTAGCCCCTGCCCCTTTTCAGCCTCCAGTCCCAATACTAGCCCCCTTATCCCACCTACCCTCCCCTTTTCAGCCCCCAGTTCCAGCCCCCTTCATCCACATGCCTTGTATTAGGGCCCCCCTTTGCAAAACCATTCTCCCACCTGACCCACGCATGCCCCACTTTCCCACCAGCCCCAGGCATGGCCCCCATTTTCCAACCAGCCCCAGGCATGGCCCCCATTTTCCCACATGGCCCCTTCTTAGACCCCAGTGCCAGTCCCCTTCTCCCATCCGAGAACCCCCTCCCCAGTCCCCTTCTCCCATCCAAGAACCCCAGTCCCCTCCAACAATCCAAGAGCCCCCTCTCCACCCCCTTCTCCCATCCGTGAACCCCCTTCCCCACCTCAGTCCCCTTCTCCCATCCAAGAACCCTAGTCCCCTCCCCACCCGTCCCCTTCAACCATCCAACCAAGAACCCCCTCCCCACCCCCTTCTCCCATCCGTGAACCCCCTCCCTACCTGTCTCCTTCCCATTTGAGAACCCCCTCCCCTCCCCACCCCACCCCAGTCCCCTTCTCCCATCCAAGAACCCTAGTCCCCAACCGTCCCCTTCAACCATCCAACCAAGAACCCCCTCCCCTCCCCCTTCTTCCATCCGTGAACCCCCCCATCCTCACCTCAGTATCCTTCCCATTTGAGAACCCCCTCCCCACCCCACCCCCACCTGAGAACCCCCACCCCACACACCCTTCTCCCATCTGAGTCCCTCCCCCCCCCGACCCACCTACCAGCTCCGTTCTCCTGCCGCCCACCACCCTCAATGCCTTTAAAAAAACAATTTGGAAGCGCCAGAGGGACAGGCAGCGCCTCGCATCTGCCCTGCTACTAAAAATCTCTTCGACGTCGTGACATTGGGCCTTCCCACATTGAGTCTCGCCCTCCTCTGAGGTAACTTCCAATTACCGCGATGGCGGGCGGGACTCAATGTGGGAAGGCTCAACGTCGCGACGTCAAAGAGATTTTTAGTAGCAGGGCAGACGCGAGGCGCTGCCTGTCCCTCCAGCGCTTCCAAATTGTTTTTTTAAAGGCAGGACAGGGTGGGAGCAGCGGGAGTGGAGCACCCCCCACCCGCTGACATCCGGGGCGGACCGCCCCCACCACACTGCCGTCGCGCACGCGCACCGTTCGGAGGGAGGGAGGACTGGAGCTCGGGCGGTCGGGGCGGGGCAACCTCAGGCGCGCCGCGTGGGGACCCCCTGAGCGTGAGGCCCTATGCAGCCGCCTCGGTCGCCTCAAGACCGGCCCTGACCAGAGCATGTATAAGTGGATGTAAAAGTATGGCAGGAAGAATGGAGCAAACAGACCGAAGATGAAGAGCAAAAAGAAAGCACAAAGAAGCGAATATATGTGAGGTTTAAAGGTTGGAGCCGAGTCAAATGTAATGCCCAGAATCTTGACTGTATCCTTGAAAGGTAAGGTAATGCCATCTAGAGAAGGGGCTGGTGAGGTGGTGAAAAAAGAATGGTTTCATACTTAGAAGTATTCAGAAACAAAAGATTGGATTTCAGCCATGAGGAAACCTTGGAGAGAGAGTTATTAAGGATTGTGACAGGAAAAGTGTCTGTATAACAAAATGGAGTGCAAGAACAGTTCTGAATGACAGTGAGCAGTGGGGCTAGAAAAATATTAACAAGAGTTGGTGACAATATATAGCCTAAGGAACTCTACAGAGAAGAGGAAGAGAATCTGTGGATTCATTGTGAAAAGAGAGATGGTAAGAATGATTGGAAAGATAACTATTAAACCAGGAAAAGACAATATCAGGCTTATTTTCGAAAGAGAAGGGTGCCCATCTTTCGACACAAATCGGAAGATGGGCATCCTTCTCCCAGGGTCGCCCAAATCGGCATAATCCAAAGCCGATTTTGGACGTCCTCAACTGCTTTCCGTTGCAGGGGCGACCAAAGTTCATGGAGGCGTGTCAGAAGCATAGTGAAGGTGGGACTGGGGCATGCTTAACACATGGGCGTCCTCGAAAATAATGGATAAAAGAAGGGCATCCCTGATGAGCACTTGGACGACTTTACTTCGTCCATTTTTTCTTACGACCAAGCCTCAAAAAGGTGCCCGAACTGACCAGATGACATAAGTACATAAGTAATGCCACACTGGGAAAAGACCAAGGGTCCATCGAGTCCAGCATCCTATCCATGACAGCGGCCAATCCAGGCCAAGGGCACCTGGCCAGCTTCCCAAACGTATGAACATTCTATACATGTTATTCCTGGAATTGTGTATTTTTCCCAAGTCCATTTAGTAGCGGTTTATGGACTTGTCCTTTAGGAAACCGTCTAACCCCTTTGTAAACTCTGCCAAGCTAATCGCCTTCACCACGTTGGGTGAAGAAAACATTTTCTCCAATTTGTTTTAAATTTACTATACTGTAGTTTCATTGCATGCCCCCTAGTCCTAGTATTTTTGGAAAGCGTGAACAGACGCTTCACATCCACCTGTTCCACTCCACTCATTATTTTATATACCTCTATCATGTCTCCCCTCAGCCGTCTCTTCTCCAAGCTGAAAAGCCCTAGCCTCCTTAGTCTTTCTTCATAGGGAAGTCGTCCCATCCCCGCTATCATTTTAGTCGCCCTTTGCTGCACCTTTTCCAGTTCTACTATATCTTTCTTGAGATGCGGCGACCAGAATTGAACACAATACTCAAGGTGCGGTCGCACCATGGAGCGATATAATGGCATAATAACATCCTCACACCTGTTTTCCATACCTTTCCTAATAATACCCAACATTCTATTCGCTTTCTGAGCCGCAGTAGCACACTGAGCAGAAGGTTTCAGTGTATTATCGATGACGACACCCAGATCCCTTTCTTGGTCCGTAACTCCCAATGTGGAACCTTGCATGACATAGCTATAATTCGGGTTCTTTTTTCCCACATGCATCATCTTGCACTTGCTCACATTAAACGCCATCTGCCATTTAGCCGCCCAGTCTCCCAGTCTCATAAGGTCCTTCTGTAATTTGTCACAATCCTCTTGCGAGTTAACGACTTTGAATAACTTTGTGCCATCAGCAAATTTAATTACCTCGCTAGTTACTCCCATCTGTAAATCATTTATAAATATATTAAAAAGCAGCGGTCCTAGCACAGACCCCTGAGGAATCCCACTAACTACCCTTCTCCATTGTGAATGCTGCCCATTTAACCCCACTCTCAGTTTCCTATCCTTCAACCAGTTTTTAATCCACAATAGGACATTTCCTCCTATCCCATGACCCTCCAATTTCCTCTGTAGCCTTTCATGAGTTACCTTGTCAAACGCCTTTTGAAAATCCAGATACACAATATCAACCGGCTCCCCTTTGTCCACATATTTGTTTACTCCTTCAAAGAATTGAAGTAAATTGGTCAGGCACCGGAGGGAATCAGGGATGACCTCCCCTTACTCCCCCAGTGGTCACTAACTCCCTCCCACCCTAAAAAAAAAAAACTTTTTAAATATCTTTTGCCAGCCTCAAATGTCATACCCAGCTCCATCACAGCAGTATGCAGGTCCCTGGAGCAGTTTTAGTGGGTGCAGTGCACTTCAGGCAGGCGGACCCAGGCCCCCCCCCCAAACCTGTTAACATTTGTGGTGGTAAATGTGAGCCCTCCAAAACCCACCACAAACCCACTGTACCCACATGTAGGTGCCCCCCTTCACCCCTTAGGGCTATGGTAGTGTTGTACAGTTGTGGGGAGTGTTTTTTTTTTGGGGGGGGGCGGGGTTGGGGGGCTCAGCACACAAGGTAAGGGAGCTATGCACCTGGGAGCAATTTATGTAGTCCACTGCAGTGCCCTCTAGGGTGCCCTGGCATGTCAGGGGAACCAGTGCACTACGAATGCTGGCTCCTCCCACAACCAAATGGCTTGGATTTGGTCGTTTCTGAGATGGTCATCCTCGGTTTCCATTATCCCCGAAAATCGGGGATGACCATCTCTAAGGACGACCTAAATTTCAAGATTTGGGCGTCCCCGACCGTATTATCAAAACGAAAGATGGACGCCCATCTTGTTTTCATAATATGGGTTTCCCCGCCCCTTCGCTGAGACATCCTGCGAGGACGTCCTCAGGAAAACTTGGGCGCCCCTTTCGATTATGCCTCTCTAGGTGATATACCAATGGATTGCAGTCACTGAAGGAAGAGAGTGTGATAAGGTCAAAAGCTGAGAAAACATCTAAGGAAACTAATTACTGAGTGATGTTGATCTAACGAAGTACGAATAAGATCACACAAAGACAGTAGAAGGGTTTTTGTACTATGATTTGGTCTAAAGCCTGCTTGAAATGAATGAAGAATATTGCTAGATTCAATGTTGAATAAGTTGGTTGTGGACCACTTTCTCAAGTATCTCTGTAAAGAAAGGTAAATTAGAAATGGAGTGGAAACTTGATGGGATGGAAGAGTCAAGATGCAGTTTCTTGAGTAATGGACGGACAGCTGCATATTTCCATAAAGGTGGGTCAGTACCTAAAATGAGAGATGAAGAAATTAAAGGGAGAAGAAGGGGGATAATTACCAGGCCAAGACATTTGACTAGTCCTGCTGGCCATGGGTCTGCTAGGGAAGAAGATTTTAAGGAACCAAGAATACGTGCGAGAGAAAGGAGGCTGCAACTCAGAGTAGTGAGGAAGGCAATATTGGTGTCTGTGGAGCTGATAAAGAACAAAGCAGTTGGACTGTTTTCCAACAGCTGAACAATAGTAATATATATCAACAGACAAGGGAGTACAAAGACTGCAATGGCAATTCAGAAAGTTTGTCTTCTTTGATGGACAGTGATATTTTCTAGATCTCTCAGAGGGGCATAATCGAAAGGGACGCCCAAGTTTTGCTGAGGACGTCCTCGCAAAACATCCTGGTGGAAGGGAGGGGAAACCCGTATTATCCATCTTTCGTTTCAGTAATACAGTCGGGGACGCCCAAATCTTGGCATTTAGGTCGTCCCTAGACTTGGTCGTTTCTGATTTTCGGCGATAATGGAAACCAAGGACGCCCATCTCAGAAATGACCAAATGCAAGACCTTTGGTCATGGGAGGAGCCAGCATTCGTAGTGCACTGGTCCCCCTCACATGCCAGGACACCAACCGGGCACCCTAGGGGGCACTGCAGTGGACTTCACAAATTGCTCCCAGGTACATAGCTCCCTTACCTTGTGTGCTGAGCCCCCCCCCCCCCCAAACCCACTACCCACAACTGTACACCACTACCATAGCCCTTACGGGTGAAGGGGGGCACCTAGATGTGGGTACAGTGGGTTTCTGGTGGGTTTTGGAGAGCTTACATTTACCACCACAAATGTAACAGGTGGGGGGGGAGGGGGGGGGAATGGGCCTGGGTCCGCCTGCCTGAAGTGCACTGCACCCACTAAAACTGCTCCAGGTACCTGCATACTGCTGTGATGGACCTGAAGCTGGCACGACATATTTTTAAAGATGTTTTTTGAGGGTGGGAGGGGGTTAGTGACCACTGGGGGAGTAAGGGGAGGTCATCTGGTCAGTTTGGATACCTTTTTGTGCCTTGGTCATAAGAAAAACAGGACCAGGTAAAGTCATCCAAATGCTCGTGAGGGACGCCCTTTTTTTTCCATTATGGGTTGAAGACGCCCATGTGTTAGGCACGCCCAAGTCCCGCCTTCGCTACACCTCCAACACGATCCCGTGACGGAAAGCAGTTGGGAATGTCCAAAATTGGCTTTCAATTATGCCGATTTGGGCAACCCTGTGAGAAGGACACCCATCTTCCGATTTGTGTCGAAACATGGGCGTCCTTCTCTTTTGAAAATGAGCCTGTCAGTAGCTCATATCACCAGGATTCAGAATGCTGAAGTAGATTTAAGCAGAGACTCCTAGATACAGGGAAGTGGGAATTATCTGAGTTAAGCTTCACTCATTCTAAATCAGTGGGCGGCATCCCCTCATGGCCCAGATGGAGACATGGTCCAATGAAATGTTTTTTTCAATTGTCGGGAAGAGCAGGATTCAGAAGGTCTGAACACTTTAGTTCATCTCTGCCTGCAAACTGACCTCCTCTTTCACCCTCAGCCAATTCTGGGTCAGGTTTTTCAAAGGATTGCAGCTCATCTAAGTCAAGTGAACCTAGTGGTTCTGAACTGGCTCAGAAGACTGAGGTATGCAGATCTGATTAAACTCTAAGTAGGTCCTTCCCCATGAGAAGGTACTTCTAAATTCAGAAGCCAGTAGTAATTGAAGATCCTGCTCCCTTTGGTCTTACAGCTTGGCTGCTGCTGTAGTGCCAAAAATACCCAAAAGAATATTAAGGGGAGGTAAACTAAGAGTTCACACTAAAGAAAAATCCGCCCTATAAAAATACAGGATGAACATATTCTACATATTTATTTATTTGTTGCATTTGTATCCCACATTTTCCCACCTATTTGCAGGCTCAATGTGGCTTACAATGTTCCGTTATGGCATTCGCCATACCAGAGTAAAAGATATAGTTAGTGTTACATAAAGAATAGTATGACATAGTAGAAATTTAGCAGACAGGCAAATAAAGCGCTAGACAGAGTGTAAGGTATCGAGGTGATGTGTTACATTTGTACTTGTTAATCGTTGTGGTATGCTTTGTTGAAGAGATAGGTCTTCAGAGATTTACAAAAGTTGATTAGGTCAAAAATTGTTTTTAAGTTATGTGGTAATGCATTCCACAACTGCTTGTCCATGTAGGAGAAGCTGGACGCATGTGTTAGTCAGTATTTTAGTCCTTTGCAGTTGGGGAAGTATAGATTAAGGAATGTGCGGGCTGATCTTTTAGCATTCCTGGGTGGCAAGTCAACAAGGTCTAACATGTAGGCCGGGGCGTCTCCGTGAATGATTTTATGAACTAGAGTGCAAATCTTCAACTATATATAGTATGTGAGAAAAAGGAGGGGCTTCAGTAAGGATTCACCCAAGTCCAAGAACCACTAGCAACAGATGCTCAGTATTTCAAATGATAAAACAATCTGTTTTCCAGTTTGCTTAAGTTGTTATATCAATACTCATAACATATTGCTAGTTTAAATTTAAAAAAAAAACTTTGAAAAGTTTAAACTGTTAGAAAAAGCTGAATGATGAACCTGGAGACAGACTGATCCTATATATAATAAAAAGCACCTCCAACGTTCTGAAGCTGGCAGCGTGGACAAAAACATTGAAGCATTCGTGCTTCTGTATCCATCTGCTAACATGATGACGTCTCCCACTTCCAGCAGCGTCAGCAGCAAAAGTGCCCAATCAAACCATACTAGTCCAAGCAAACTCCAACACAGTAAAAAAAAAAAAAAAACACCCCACCAAAGGCTCAAAAACTTCTTCAAACAAGGAAAGGAAAGGGCCATCAACAATGCCGGTAACCACGGATTAACCCACACACACGCGAGACAACCCCCCCCCCCCCCACGCGTAAAATCCATCGCACATCCAAAGTCGCCAGAGGACCACATCAACTGGCCACAACCACCCTCACCCACCCTCCTCCCCAAAACGCACCCGCAAACCTACCTCTCTTCTCCGACCTCGGAACACCGCCCTCCACCTCCTCCCTCCCTCTCTTCAACAACTTGGGAACACTGCCCTCCACCACCTCCTCGAACGACTACCACCCGAGTCCCCATTAAAAACCACCAAAATCTCCCCCTGCCCCATCCCGTCAAGAAAAGCCTCTGCACCTAGAGGACAACACCCCTTTCCACAACAATTCAAACGTCGTCCTATATCCGTTCATCGCTACATCACTTCAAGATCCGCTCCCACCAAAACCAACAAGAACTGAAAAAACATTGCAGGCTCTGCCCTTCTGTCTCTACCTCTGCTTTGATCACGCCCTTGCTGAAAAACAACATCAGAGAGAAAAGGGCAGATGAAGCACACTTAGCTGCACTGATGCTGCAAACCGTAGCTCCCCTCCACCACACACGCAAACCCCACTCCAAACACACTACCACACACTATCAGTTAAACACCACCCTCAACTCCACCCACCACTTCATCCAAATTTGCAAGCAAGGGACATTCCCTGAACCCCCCCCCCCCCCCAACTGAAAAAAAAAACCCTAATAAAAAAAAAACACTCCAGCAACACACTACGGACAAAACCCACACAAAATATCAAACAACCACAATGACACATCCACCAACAAACACCCCGTGCGCCCAACACTCTCACCTACAGACACTCACACTATCACACACAAACAATAACAATGTGACAGACATGATCTTACACTCACTCACTCACAGACACACAACCACCACACCCCTCAACACCAAAACCAAACAAAAAAACACTCACACTCACTCTCTCTCTGTATATATATCACCCCTACAACAATAAACACCCTAACCCCCCCCCCCCCAAAAAAAAAATTTCCTGCAACTTAGCCAGCAAAAAACATCCACAAACCCCCCTCCTCACCCTCTTTAAAAAAAAAAAAAGCACATTACACAAAAAAGTCAAATATTCATTACCAACACGACACAAATATAATAAAAAACACTTTCAAAGCATTCACTGCAGAAAACAAATACCTTGCTAGCGCCCGTTTCATTCGTCTCAGAAACGGGCTTTTTTACTAGTTGTTGATAAAGAGTGAAAAAAGCAATATTTACATATAAAGTGGTTTAATAATTGGAAATATATTAAGGAGAGCCTCTAGACGGGTCTGGTGGGATTAAAGGAAACAAAATGGCAGGTAAGGCTTAATTTCTCCTTCCTCTGCATTACTAGAGTAGTCCAGAACCTGTAGGATGTATCAAAACAGTTCCCAAGATAGGTGGGACTCCTAAATAAATTCAATCCCAAACACAGTATTATAGCCACGTTTATACCTATGTTTTGTGAACGTAAGAAGGAATGACTTATTACCGGTTGCAACTGTGAATTGGAACATCACTTTCAATTTTGCTCATGAGGTCGAAACGCTTCTGGTAGAAAGTTTTCAAACCTTAGAGGAGGTTCCTTCCTTTGAAATTAAATGCAAATTTCTTCGAAACATTACCTCAGCTATCAGGCAATAATAGTTTTAGAAGCTGGTTCACTTTACCTGAATTCCAACACCAGATACACTGCTAATTTGCTAGATAATCTAATTACACCTGTAGCAGAGATTTTTTTGCAAATGAGGGAAAAAGTCTCAACTACTACGGCTATTTTTACACATTAGTGTTCATTGTATAGCACGTAGAAAAAGTCATCACTGACTCAAAAAACCCTCCATTATTTGTTTTTTTCTTTTTTTGTTTCAATTTTTAATTACAATGTCCTTAATATTCAATCATGTGAGTGTCTTAAGACTTATTTGAAATCTATTTTATTGACGATCATAGTAATACAGCCAATACGAAGACACATATACATTATCATCATAAACCCATAACATTCTTTAACTAGTTCCACAACGTCAATACCTTTTACTTTTCTCCCCCCCTCTCCGAGTATTCACAATTCCCTTCCTCTTGCCCCATTGAAAATGACACTCATATATAATTAATACATATACATCAACACTTCCATATGAGGCCTGCCTCACCCATACAAATTGCCACCTTATACAAATCGTTAACTTGGAGTACTCTTCCCCCCTCCCATTCCTTATAGGTCTCCCCCACAGAATGATCTTATACCCCGTCCCCCCCTTCCCCAATCCCCAGACTACAACGTGAGAGTATTCATCAGTAAACTACGAGCTCTGCTAGACAGGGCCTGCACATATGGTTCCCATATCTCCCAGAATCGTTGCCTACTTGTAGGACCCCGACTCGCTCTATATGCCTCCATCATCACCAGTGAGTGAAACATATTCCTCCACAGCCAGTAAGATGGCCCTGTTTCCAAAGTCCAATATTGCAATATACATTGTTTCCCAATGATTAAAGCCTTATATATTAATAGACGCTCCCCTTGCCGAGTAGCTAGCCCACTCTCATCCAGTCCCAGCACCATATTCTTGGGTGGCAGACTTATCTTCTTTTTTAACAATAGTTCACAATATTCCATGATTTTACCCCAAAACTGCCTAATTACAGGGCATTCCCATAGCATGTGAAATATAGACGCTCTCTGAAAATTGCATTTACTACAGTTTGGCTCCTGAATTCTTCCAGCATAATAGGCCTGCACCGGGGAAAAATATGCTCTCAATATGATTCTAAATTGTATCTCTCGATGTCGAACACTGGTTACTTTATGTGTTATCTCCTTCAGGTATTTAACTATGTCCCCACTTCTTATCTCCACACGCATGTCAGTAGACCATTTCTGAGCCACTACCTCATAACTTCGGGGTGGAGCAATCATTCTTAGCTGTTTATAAAGTATTGATACCGAAGTCTGTTCCCTACCTTGTGGTAGAAATAAGTTCACCAATAAATCATAGATTCCTCTATAACACTTACTTCTAATTAATTGCATAATGTAGCTATGTAGCTGATGATACTCATACCATGTCACATTCTTTGCGCCCACCATACCCTCCAGAGCCTCTCTTGCTATAACCTTCCCCGAGTCCTGCATAACATCCGCCACCAGGATCACCCCCTCCTGTGCCCAATTAGCAACCCTCTTTTGCATGTTCCCCGGGCCAAAATCTGCATTCCCCACTAATGGCAGCTGGTCGGTACAATGTGGATTCTTATTCAATTGCTTTAATATGTGTTGCCACATACTACGCATCGGATGCAATAAAATATGTTGCCTCCAACTCTTAGGCAGGTTTTTACCCTTAAGATGTAACAAATAATATGGATGGTAGGGACTGAATATTTCATACTCAGTCTTCCAATCCGTATACTCTTCCGTTTCCAATATCCAATCTGCTAAGTGTCTTGTCAAACAGGCCCAATTATATTGTTTTATATCAGGCTTCCCTAATCCTCCCTCCTCCCCTCTTCCATACATAAATTCCAGTTTAAGTTTTGCCTTCTTCCCACCCCAACAAAACCTGGACAACATTCCATTAAGTTTCTTAAGATCTGTAGTCTGTATCAGGATCGGCAACTGTCTTAGCACATAAAGCCATCTAGGGAAAAGTACCATTGCGAAGAGACCTACTCTCCCACTCACCGTCAAGGGCAATCCCTCCCATCTAGCCAATTGATATCTCGTATGCTGAAGGAGCTCATCTACATTTCGTCTATATAAACTACTCAAGTCCCTAGTTAACACAATGCCGAGATATCTAAACTCCCTTGCCGACCATCTCAATGGAAACTCACCCTTCCACTGCTCCCTTACTTTATCAGTCATAGGCAATCCCTCAGATTTTTGCATATTCAATTTAAACCCCGAGAATGTACCGTATTCTGCAAATACCTCCATCAGTACTGGTAACGACCTCTCTGGTCTATCCAGATGAACCAGGAGATCATCCGCAAAGGCTGAGATTTTAAATTCTCTGGTTCCCAATTTTATCCCTTCAATCTCGGGGTTCCCCAGTATGTCACGCACTAAAGGGTCCAATGTTAAGGCAAAGAGCAGCGGAGACAAAGGGCACCCCTGCCTAGTACCCCGATTTACCGGGAAGCTTTCAGAGAACGATCCATTAACCAGCACTCTGGCCGCTGGGTTTTTGTATAATATAGATATTGCTTGTGTAAAGTACCCCTCAAACCCATATGCCCGCAGCGTTGCAAAAAGAAATTCCCACTCAACCCTATCGAACGCCTTCTGGGCGTCGAAACTGATCAATAGCGAGTCTCCTCCTTCCCTTCGCACTCGATCCATCGTAGCTAATATCATCCTAATATTCTTCACACTCTGCCTCCCTTGAATAAACCCAACTTGAGGAGAGGCCACTATCCCAGGCAACACCCCAGCCAATCTCACTGCTAATATCTTAGCCAGCAGCTTTGCCTCGAAGCTGATGAGTGATATCAGCCTATAAGAATCTGGTATAGTCGGATGCTTCTCAGGATTCAAGCAGACCATTATATCTGCCAATCTCAAAGATGGCGGAAGTTCCCCCAAAGCCACCGAATCATTAAATGCATTGACTAATGTGTCACCAATGTCCTGTACTAAGATTTTATATAGTTCAGCCCGGAATCCATCCGGACCCGCTGCTTTATGCAGTGCACTATCTCTGATTCCTCTATGGACCTCTTCTATTTCTATCGGCTTGTTGAGCTCCTGCCGCTGATGTTCTGATATCTTAGGTAGTGCAACATTCTCAAGATACATATCTGGATCTAAATCATCTGAGTCATTCTTGGCATACAACCTGGCATAATAATCTTGGAACACCGCCTGTATCCCTGCATCCGTATGTGCCAAACCCCCTGATGACTCCCGCACTGCCAGTACTCTTCTCTGGCCTCTCGCTCTTCTCACTAATCCCGCCATCATTTTCCCTGGTTTATTGCCATACTGAAATAATCGGTATCTATAATGTTCAGCTGATTTACTTGCTCGTTGGTGCAATAACTCATTAAGTGAGACTTGTGCGGCCAACAGTTGCTCCCTAGCATGACTTGTGGAATGTTGTCCATAAGACCTCCTGAGGCGTACTAGTAGTTCCCCCATTCTAATGATCGCTTGATCTCTCCGTTTCTTCTTCCTGGCACTATACGCTAATATCTCTCCCCGCAAGACAGCCTTTCCTGCTTCCCAATATAATATCGGGGTATGTACATGTGGTGTGTTATGCATAGTATATTCTTTCCATTTCTCTCTAATATATGTCCTGAATTCTTGATCATAATATAAGTCCATGGGAAAGGCCCATCTAAATTGTCTACTTTGTACAGTCTGATCCCTCATTTTTATATATATAGCCGCATGATCTGATATGATCGTAGGATCAATATCTGCCTCGATAATACCAGAGAAACTCTCTTTTTAAGACTTAAAAAAGCTATTCAACATATCAAAAAAACATAGAACTGATTCACTTATCTTGCCAAATATTGCCAAATATTTTTTTCTCAATGCTGTGCCAATTTCCTCTTAGTAATGCGCTAGATCCAATTTCTGCTAGGTAATGCACTTGCTTGCTTCCAAGAAAGATTCCACTAAGAGGAGTTACTTCTTTCTATGGAGGAGGTTTGCCATCTGGTGTGACAGCAAGGCCCTAGATCCTCGCTCTTGTCCTACACAGACCCTGCTTGAATACCTTCTGCACTTGTCTGAGTCTGGTCTCAAGACCAACTCTGTAAGGGTTCACCTTAGTGCAATCAGTGCATACCATTACCGTGTGGAAGGTAAGCCGATCTCGGGACAGCCTTTAGTTGTTCGCTTCATGAGAGGTTTGCTTTTGTCAAAGCCCCCTGTCAAGCCTCCTACAGTGTCATGGGATCTCAATGTCGTTCTCACCCAGCTGATGAAACCTCCTTTTGAGCCACTGAATTCCTGCCATCTGAAGTACTTGACCTGGAAGGTCATTTTCTTGGTGGCAGTTACTTCAGCTCGTAGAGTCAGTGAGCTTCAGGCCCTGGTAGCCCAGGCCCCTTACACCAAATTTCATCATAACAGAGTAGTCCTCCGCACTCACCCTAAGTTCTTGCCAAAGGTCGTGTCGGAGTTCCATCTGAACCAGTCAATTGTCTTGCCAACATTCTTTCCCCGTCCTCATTCCTGCCCTGCTGAACGTCAGCTGCACACATTGGACTGCAAGAGAGCATTGGCCTTCTATCTGGAGCGGACACAGCCCAACAGACAGTCCGCCCAATTGTTTGTTTCTTTTGATCCCAATAGGAGGGGAGTGGCTGTGGGGAAACGCACCATATCCAATTAGCTAGCAGATTGCATTTCCTTCACTTACGCCCAGGCGGGGCTGGCTCTTGAGGGTCATGTCACGGCTCATAATGTTAGAGCTATGGCTGCGTCGGTAGCCCACTTGAAGTCAGCCTCTATTGAAGAAATTTGCAAAGCTGCGACGTGGTCATCTGTCCACACATTCACATCTCATTACTGCCTGCAGCAGGATACCCGACGCGACAGTCGGTTCGGGCAGTCAGTTCTTCAGAACCTGTTTGGGCTTTAGGATCCAACTCCACCCCCCGAGGGCCCTGTTTGTTCTGTTCCAGGCTCCACTCTCAGTTAGTTGGTAAATTTTTTAGGTCAATCTCAGTTATGTCCTCGCCGTTGCGAGGCCCAATTGACCATGGTTATTGTTTTGAGTGAGCCTGGGGGCTAGGGATACCCCATCAGTGAGAACAAGCAGCCTGCTTGTCCTCGGAGAAAGCGAATGCTACATACCTGTAGAAGGTGTTCTCCGAGGACAGCAGGCTGATTGTTCTCACAAACCCGCCCACCTCCCCTTTGGAGTTGTGTCTTCCCTTGTCTTTGTCTTGCTACATATGAGACTGGCCGGCTCGAGCCGGTTTCGGGCGGGAAGACGGCCGCGCATGCGCGGTGCGCGGTGCGCGCGAGGACTAGCAAAGGACTTTGCTAGTGAAGATTCCGATTGGAGGTGCTGCCGTGGACGTCACCCATCAGTGAGAACAATCAGCCTGCTGTCCTCGGAGAATACCTTCTACAGGTATGTAGCATTCGCTCCATAAGAAAACTGTGGTGGAATGAGAGAAACACACAGATACATGACTCGCTGGAGCACCCAACCTAACAAGAAACTATATAGCACATCCTGACACTTATTAATCTACTAATTCCTCAAATCTTCTAAGAGTGCTGTGCCCGGGACCTACTGGATCCAGCATGTGCAAGCATCAGAACATAAGAATATCCATACTAGGTCAGAACAATGGTCCATCTAGCCCAGTATCCTGTTTCCAACAGTGACCAACCAGGTCACAAGCACCTGGCAGAAACCCAAATGGTGGCAACATTCCATGCTACCAATCCCAGGGCAAGCAGTAGCATCCCCATGTCTATTTCATTCCGTTCTCCAACTGAATCAGAAGCTACTTCATTAATCAGTCCAGGAGCCGCATAGTCCTCCCATCACTACCTACTGGAGACAGAAAAGTACTGAGCATCTAAGGCTGAATGGTGCTTTTATGGGGTGAAGCACAAAGACTTTTTTTCTGTCTCTGTCTGCTGGTCAACAGGTACAAACTGCATGTTCTAGACTGGTCTGCTGACAATGCTAAGAAGTGATGGTACTTTCTGCTTATATTTTAAAAGGTAACCCAATCTCTTAAGGTTTGACAGCGTATTCTATGAGGGGTATGGCTACCTCATAGGCGGAAATGCATGCAGTATCATCAAAAGATATTTGTAGAATCCCTCCATACCTTTGATACACATTACAGAACTGATATGGCTGCTAGAGCTGATTCAGCTTTTTGGGGCCAAGTGTTAAGGGCAAGGGTTGCTGGATCCCACCTATCTTGAGTACTACTTTACTACATCCCACAGGTTCTGGACTGGTCTGGTGAGGATAAGGAACAAGAAATTAGGTCTTACCTGCTAATTTTCTTTCTATGAATCCCATCAGACAAGTCCGGCATCTCTCCCTTTCCTTTATCAGCTTAAGATAATTTTCTGTGTTTTCTATTTTCTTGCTGTTGCTGTTTAAAAATAAATTCTTGAATCCCAACTGATTGAAAAAATATTTTCATCTTCTAAGGAAGGAGTAGTTCATATGAGTTATTAAATGGCTCATCCTTGCCATTGTTTTGCTATCAAAATACCATGCAACTTAGGCTGCAGGGTGCCCTTAGAGGGCAAGGATCAGTCTTTTTGTTCACTGCCTCCATCTGCTGGTCGACAGTCATAATCCACAGGTGCTAGACTGGACTGGTCTGGTGGGACTCAATGAAAGAAAATTAGCAGGTATGACCTAATTTCTCCACTGCCTGTATTGTTAATACAGGTTCACTGTACCTGAAGTTAGTTATATTTTATTAATTACTAGTAAAACAGGCCCGTTTCTGACACAAATGAAACGGGCACTAGCAAGGTTGTCCTCGGAGTGTGTATGTTTGAGAGTGTGTGTGAAACTGACTGTGTGAGAGAGAGAGTGAATGTACGAGTGTGTGTGTGTGTGTGAGAGAGAGAGAGAGTGAGACTGGGTGCGAGTGTGTCTGTGAGAGTGTGTGTGTGAGAATGAGAGAGTCCAGGGTCGTCCCCTCCCTCCTTCCGAGTTCCAGGGTCATCCCCTCCCTCCCTCTGAGTTCCAGGGTCGTCCCCCTACCTCCCTCCGAGTTGCAGAGTCACCCCCCCTTCCCTCCAAGTTGCAGGGTCGCCCCCCTCCCTCCATCCGAATTGCAGGGTCGCCCCCTCCCTCCATCCGAATTGCAGGGTCGCCCCCCTCCCTCCATCTGAATTGCAGGGTCGCCCCCCCCTTCCTCCCTCTGAGTTCCAGGGTCGCCCTCCCTCCCTCCGAGTTCCAGGGTCTCGTCCCTCCCTCCCTCCGAGTTCCAGGGTCGCCCGCCCCTCCCCGCTCCCTCCCTCCGAGTTTCAGGGTCCCACTCCCTCCAAGTTCTAGGGTCGTCGTCCCTCCCTTCCTCCTTCCCTCCCAGTTCCAGCCGCACTCGCTCCAAGTTTTAAAAATAATCTTCACAGGAAAGCAGCGTTTAAAGACGTGCAGCCTCGGTCCTTCTCTCTGTGTTAGCTCTGGTCCCGCCCTCACTGCGGAAAAAGGAAATGAGGGCGGGACCACAGCTAACAGAGAGAGAAGGGCCGAGCCTGCGACCTGGGGGGGGGGGGCGTGGTGTTGCGGCGAGAGTGGGGCCTCATGTGATTGGTCAGTGCTGGGGCTGACGTTCCCGGAACTACGTGACATTCAGTAGCCTTACAGCAGAGCAGCGCACGAATGCCTCAGCCAGACAGCCACGCAGTCAGCTTCAGAACGTTGGAGGTGCGTTTTATTAGATAGGATATCAAATGATTGTCTAAAGCACGCATGACACTTTATTCAATTAAAAATATTTTCCATGGCCACAAAATGGGAAAAAGCTCTTTCTGACTAAGGCCTTCAGTGTGTTATACAATGGTTTACATGTGAGAATAATGCTAAAGCAGAGGATGACCACAAGTACTATATGAATAATTTGCAAACTGACAAAAACAACCTATTTGTGTTAACATTCTTGTCATGCACAACAAAGGTCAAAGAGCAAATAAACTGAACAAATACTGAATCGGTTAGTACAGAACATACAGGTATAATACTTTTTGTTTTAACCAAAAACTCACTTGTACAGGTGTGCTCCTTTCTCCCGGTGGGATCATCTCTGGAGATAATACCTGAGGAGGATCAATCCCTTTACTGACCTTCTGTTGAATGAGGTACATGGCTAAAGCAAACTGCTCTTTGTTCAGCTTTCCCATCTGTTTTGTGTCTGCCAAAGCCCTGGTGGAAAACGGTGAGAGTTTATTGGCTACTGATACTGCAAATCAGAATCAGACAATACATCCGCTACCTACAATATAGCACTATAGTAATCACAATACACAAGGTAGTATAAATACAAGCAATCACAAGGTGGCATAAATGCAAAATGTACAGAAACCTTTTTTCAGAAAACTTAAAATATGTATTCAAAAAATTGACAACCAAAACATCCAGAGACCCAAGAGCAGTGCGTTACTATGTATAAAAAAAACACAAAAAAGAAAAAAAAAATCACATTGTCCAACCCAATATCAACCTCCCTGGTCCCCAACAACCCCCCCTCCAACAGGGACTAACCCAAGTTTTCCAAATTGAATTATAGGAATAAGAAAAACTATTAGCAAACTGGGAACTGAATTAAGACCTATCAAACCTCACCCCCCCCCCCCCCCCCCCCCCCACCAAATGATTTATTGTACTTTTAAAATAAACTTTATTTGGGAAAATACTTTTTTAATTGCATTTATACACTTAAAGTTGCTGAACACAGATCTCTATATGACCATATAAAACGGCAAATCTTGCTATCTTGCAATTTATTGCTGCTTGATCCTAACACTCAAATTACAAATTCTGTTCAACAAATTAAACAACACACTTAGCTGAATATTCCACCTTGCAAAATACATTTTGAATTCACTATCTAAAATCTGATTTTCTTTTTTTTTTTTTTAAATGATCACACCGAGTACATAACTTTCATTTTAGACAAAAGATAAGTTTCATTTTCTTTTCCAGACCTGTCCAGAATGCATGGGTTATGCCCATCAGCCAGCATATGGAGACAGACTCAAGAGCTGTGAGCTCCACCTACAAGAGGTATCATACTGCTACAGTTTACCAATATTCTCTGTCTCCAGCAGATGGTGACGAGCATTCTGTACAGCTCTTGACCCCAGTAGGAAAACTGATCACCCAGTTGAGCTTAGGTAGACAAAAAAGAAGCCAGTGCATCTGTACCTCACAGGAAACCTAGAGGATTCCTTATAGTGCCAGCTAGCCAGTTGATTAGATCCCCCCCTTCTTTCTTAAAAAGAAGAAACTATTTTTGATTAATTACATATGTGTCAGATTGGGTGGGGGCCACCTGACTCTGGCTCCACCAAAACATTTCTCTCATACGTTTGCTCCCTACCCATGGTCTGGCATCTCACTCTCCCTCACCCGTCTGGAATCTTTCACCTTCCCTTGCAGCCCTCCAAACGTGCCTTTAGCCGGCAGCACTAGCGCTGAAGATGCTGTCTCCAGCCCACCTGGCGGTTTCTCTCTGCTATGTCATTCTACCAAGGGGATGGCAGCGTCTTGGCAGAGTCACAGTCAATACCCCCAGAGAAGATTTGTAGTCACTAACTGATCTTCCTTGCATTCCTTTACCAAATTTTGCAGATTAGATGTATAAGCAGCAAAAGCAGCTGCCTTAGAAGCCAAGGGTTTGGTGGCTGGAGAGTTGCCTTACCACCAAGATAAGGTAAAATTATGTATCATACCTGATAATTTTCTTTCCATTAATCATAGCTGATCAATCCATAGACTGGTGGGTTGTGTCCATCTACCAGCAGGTGGAGATAGAGAGCAATCCTTTTGCCTCCCTATATGTGGTCATGTGCTGCCGGAAACTCCTCAGTATGTCGATATCCAAGCTCCAACCGCAGGACTCAGCACTTAGAGAATTACACCCACAAAGGGACACTCTGCCCAGCTCACCACCGCCGAAACGGGGGAGGAGAATTAACCCAGCTCATCCCCACACAAGTGGGGGAGGGGAATCCGTCCAGCTCATCCCCGCGGAGCGGGGGAGGGACACCACCCCGCCGATGCGGGGGGATCTGGCTTATCCTGCAACCGCGGGAGGAGCTGACTGACCCTAACACCGCCGAAGCGGGAGGGGTACAAAGCTGCCCTACAGCCGCACGAAGCGGGAGGGAGCGCCGGCAGAATTTGTGTCTCAATCCAGCCCCGTAAACGGAGGGGAGAGGAATGCAGCAGCTCACTGTAACACAAACTCGTCTCAACTCTTGAAGAATCCAATTGAAAAAACTTGAACACGAAGTCCTCCTGAACAGGAACTGAAGACTAAACTTGAACCTGAAATGCAACCCGAATATAAACAGTACAGATATCTGGGAGGGGCTATGGATTGATCAGCTATGATTAATGGAAAGAAAATTATCAGGTATACATAATTTTACCTTCCATATCATCATGCTGATCAATCCATAGACTGGTGGGATGTACCGAAGCAGTACTCACCCAGGGCGGGACATTGAAATCCCTGACCGCAACACTTAAGCTCCAAACCGGGCCTCCGCCCGAGCAGCCACAGTCAAGCGGTAATGCCTGGAGAAGGTATGGGCCGATGCCCAAGTTGCCGCCTTGCATATCTCTTCCAAGGAGACGGACCCAGCCTCTGCCATCGAGGCCGCCTGAGCTCTAGTGGAGTGAGCCTTCAGCTGAATAGGCAGCACCTTCCCCGCAGCCACATAAGCCGCTGCAATGGCTTCCTTGACCCATCTTGCCACTGTAGGCTTAGCAGCCTGCAGACCCTTACGAGGACCTGCAAACAGGACAAACAGATGATCCGATTTCCGGAAATCATTGGTCACTTCCAAGTATCTGATGATGACTCGTCTCACATCCAGATATTTGAGAGCAGAGTATTCCTCTGGGTAGTCCTCCCTACGAAAGGAAGGGAGACAGAGCTGCTGATTCACATGGAAGCGAGAAACAATCTTGGGTAGGAAGGAAGGCACTGTGCGAATAGTCACTCCTGCCTCAGTGAACTGCAGAATAGGCTCTCGACATGAGAGTGCCTGGAGCTCGGAAACTCTTCTGGCTGAAGTGATAGCCACCAAAAAGACTGCTTTCAACGTCAGGTCTTTCAGAGATGCCCTCGACAAGGGTTCAAAAGGCGGCTTCTGCAAGGCTCTTAGCACCAGGTTGAGATTCCACGCAGGCACCACTGAGTGCAGAGGAGGGCACAGGTGATTAACTCCCTTGAGAAAACGTACCACATCTGGCTGCGAAGCCATGGAAGCACCCTTCAGGCGGCCCCTGAAGCAAGCCAGAGCCGCTACCTGGACTTTAAGGGAACTGAGCGACAGGCCTTTCTCCAGACCTTCTTGCAGGAACGCCAGCACTGAAGAAATTGGAGCAGTGAAGGGAGAAAGAGAGCCTGCTTCACACCACGATGCAAAGGTACGCCAAACCCCGGCGTAAGCAGTAGAAGTAGAGCGCTTCCTCGCTCTCAGCATAGTGGCGATGACCTTGTCTGAGAAGCCCTTCTTCCTCAGACGCTGCCGCTCAATAGCCAGGCCGTAAGACCAAAGGGGGAGGGATCCTCCATCACCACGGGACCCTTATGTAACAGGCCCTGCTCCACTGGCAGCCGCAGAGGGTCGTCCACTGAGAGCCTGATCAAGTCTGCATACCAGGGACGTCTGGGCCAGTCCGGACCCACCAGGATTATCCGGCCCGGATGCTTTGCCACCCGGTCTAGTACCCTGCCCAACATGGGCCAGGGCGGGAACACATAGAGAAGCTCCTGTGTCGGCCACTGTTGGAGAAGAGCATCTACTCCCAGAGATCGAGGGTCCCGTCCTCTGCTGAAAAAGCGCGGCACTTGGCAATTGGCCGATGACGCCATCAGATCTAGGCTTGGCTGGCCCCAGCGCTTCGTGATGTCCAAGAACGCCTGAGCCGATAACTGCCACTCTCCAGGATCCAAGGTATGGCGACTGAGAAAGTCCGCCTTCACACTCATGACTCCGGCAATGTGGGCCGCTGACAGCTGTTCCAGGTTCGATTCCGCCCACTGGCATAGATTCATGGCTTCCTTGGCTAGAGGGGCGCTCTTGGTACCTCCCTGGCGGTTGACATAGGCCACAGCCGTGGCATTGTCCAACAGGACCCGTACTGGCTTCAACGCCAGTACCGGGAGGAACTCCAAAAGCGCCAACCGAATGGCTCTGAGTTCCAGGAGGTTGATAGACCACTTTGCCTCTGCAGGAGACCAGAGCCCCTGCGCTGTCCTTCCCAAGCAGTGGGCTCCCCAGCCCATCAAAGAGGCGTCCGTCATGACGACAATCCACTCCGGGGTCACAAGAGGCATCCCTGCAGACAACCTGTCTGTCTTCAGCCACCAGCTCAGCGCCTTGCGCACTGCTGGGTCCAAGGGAAGGCGCACAGCATAATCCTCCGACACTGGAGTCCAGCGCTGCAGCAGAGAGTGTTGTAGTGGTCTCATATGAGCCCTGGCCCAGGGCACTACTTCCATCATGGCCGTCATAGAGCCCAACAGCTGCACTTAGTCCCAAGCCCGAAGCGGAGAGGCTACTAGGAACTGGTCCACCTGAGCCTGAAGTTTGACAATCCGATTGTCCGGCAGGAACACTCTGCCCACTTGGGTGTCGAATCGAACTCCCAGATACTCCAGGGACTGAGTTGGGCACAGCTGGCTTTTCTCCCAGTTGATGATCCACCCCAGGGAGCTCAAAAGAGCAATCACCTGGTCCACAGCTTTGCCGCACTCTGCATAAGAGGGGGCTCGGATCAACCAGTCGTCCAGATAAGGATGGACTTGTACTCCTTCCTTTCGCAGGAAGGCCGCGATGACCACCATTACTTTGGAGAAGGTCCGCGGAGCAGTAGCCAACCCGAACGGGAGGGCTCTGAACTGGAAGTGTCGGCCCAGGACTGCAAAACGCAGAAAGTGTTGATGAGGAGGCCAGATGGGAATATGCAAGTACGCTTCTTTGATGTCCAAGGATGCTAGGAACTCCCCTGCCTTCACTGCCGCTATAAAGCGAATGCTACATACCTGTAGAAGGTATTCTCCGAGGACAGCAGGCTGATTGTTCTCACTGATGGGTGACGTCCACGGCAGCCCCTCCAATCGGAAACTTCTCTAGCAAAGTCCTTTGCTAGTCCTCGCGCGCCCGCGCGGCCGTCTTCCCGCCCGAAACCGGCTCGAGCCGGCCAGTCCAGTATGTAGCAAGACAATACACTTCAAGGGAAGACACAACTCCAAAGGGGAGGCAGGCGGGTTTGTGAGAACAATCAGCCTCCTGTCCTCGGAGAATACCTTCTACAGGTATGTAGCATTCGCTTTCTCCGAGGACAAGCAGGCTGCTTGTTCTCACTGATGGGGTATCCCTAGCCCCCAGGCTCACTCAAAACAACAACCATGGTCAATTGGGCCTCGCAACGGCGAGGACATAACTGAGATTGACCTAAAAAATTTACCAACTAACTGAGAGTGCAGCCTGGAACAGAACAAACAGGGCCCTCGGGGGGGGTGGAGTTGGATCCTAAAGCCCAAACAGGTTCTGAAGAACTGACTGCCCGAACCGACTGTCGCGTCGGGTATCCTGCTGCAGGCAGTAATGAGATGTGAATGTGTGGACAGATGACCACGTCGCAGCTTTGCAAATTTCTTCAATGGAGGCTGACTTCAAGTGGGCTACCGACGCAGCCATGGCTCTAACATTATGAGCCGTGACATGACCCTCAAGAGCCAGCCCCGCCTGGGCGTAAGTGAAGGAAATGCAATCTGCTAGCCAATTAGATATGGTGCGTTTCCCTACAGCCGCTCCCCTCCTATTGGGATCAAAAGAAACAAACAATTGGGCGGACTGTCTGTGGGGCTGTGTCCGCTCCAGGTAGAAGGCCAATGCTCTCTTGCAGTCCAATGTGTGCAGCTGACGTTCAGCAGGGCAGGAATGAGGACGGGGAAAGAATGTTGGCAAGACAATTGACTGGTTCAGATGGAACTCCGACATGACCTTCAGCAAGAACTTAGGGTGAGTGCGGAGGACTACTCTGTTATGATGAAATTTGGTGTAAGGGGCCTGGGCTACCAGGGCCTGAAGCTCACTGACTCTACGAGCTGAAGTAACTGCCACCAAGAAAATGACCTTCCAGGTCAAGTACTTCAGATGGCAGGAATTCAGTGGCTCAAAAGGAGGTTTCATCAGCTGGGTGAGAACGACATTGAGATCCCATGACACTGTAGGAGGCTTGACAGGGGGCTTTGACAAAAGCAAACCTCTCATGAAGCGAACAACTAAAGGCTGTCCTGAGATCGGCTTACCTTCCACATGGTAATGGTATGCACTGATTGCGCTAAGGTGAACTCTTACAGAGTTGGTCTTGAGACCAGACTCAGACAAGTGCAGAAGGTATTCAAGCAGGGTCTGTGTAGGACAAGAGCGAGGAGCTAGGGCCTTGCTGTCAATCCAGACGGCAAACCTCCTCCACAGAAAGAAGTAACTCCTCTTAGTGGAATCTTTCCTGGAAGCAAGCAAGACGCGGGAGACACCCTCTGACAGACCCAAAGAGGCAAAGTCTACGCTCTCAACATCCAGGCCGTGAGAGCCAGGGACCGGAGGCTGGGATGCAGAAGAGCCCCTTCGTCCTGCGTGATGAGGGTCGGAAAACACTCCAATCTCCACGGTTCTTCGGAGGATAACTCCAGAAGAAGAGGGAACCAGATCTGACGCGGCCAAAAAGGAGCAATCAGAATCATGGTGCCTCGGTCTTGTTTGAGTTTCAACAAAGTCTTCCCCACCAGAGGAATGGGAGGATAAGCATACAGCAGGCCCTCCCCCCAATCCAGGAGGAAGGCATCCGATGCCAGTCTGCCGGGGGCCTGAAGCCTGGAACAGAACTGAGGGACTTTGTGATTCACTCGAGATGCGAAGAGATCTACCAAGGGGGCGCCCCACGCTTGGAAGATCTGGCGCACCACTCGGGAGTTGAGCGACCACTCGTGAGGTTGCATAATCCTGCTCAACCTGTCGGCCAGACTGTTGTTTACGCCTGCCAGATATGTGGCTTGGAGGCCCATGCCGTGACGGCGAGCCCAGAGCCACATGCTGACGGCTTCCTGACACAGGGGGCGAGATCCGGTGCACCCCTGCTTGTTGACATAGTACATGGCAACCTGGTTGTCTGTCTGAATTTGGATAATTTGGTGGGACAGCCGATCTCTGAAAGCCTTCAGAGCGTTCCAGATCGCTCGCAACTCCAGGAGATTGATCTGTAGATCGCGTTCCTGGAGGGACCAGCTTCCTTGGGTGTGAAGCCCATCGACATGAGCTCCCCATCCCAGGAGAGACGCATCCGTGGTCAGCACTTTTTGTGGCTGAGGAATTTGGAAAAAACGTCCCAGAGTCAAATTGGGCCAAATCGTCCACCAATACAGGGATTCGAGAAAACTCGTGGACAGGTGGATTACGTCCTCTAGATCCCCAGCAGCCTGGAACCACTGGGAAGCTAGGGTCCATTGAGCAGATCTCATGTGAAGGCGGGCCATGGGAGTCACATGAACTGTGGAGGCCATGTGGCCCAGCAATCTCAACATCTGCCGAGCTGTGATCTGCTGGGACGCTCGCACCCGCGAGACGAGGGACAGCAAGTTGTTGGCTCTCGTCTCTGGGAGATAGGCGCGAGCCGTCCGAGAATCCAGCAGAGCTCCTATGAATTCGAGTCTCTGCACTGGGAGAAGATGGGACTTTGGGTAATTTATGACAAACCCCAGTAGCTCCAGGAGGCGAATAGTCATCTGCATGGACTGCAGGGCTCCTGCCTCGGATGTGTTCTTCACCAGCCAATCGTCGAGATATGGGAACACGTGCACCCCCAGCCTGCGAAGTGCCGCTGCTACTACAGCCAGGCACTTTGTGAACACCCTGGGCGCAGAGGCGAGCCCAAAGGGCAGCACACAGTACTGGAAGTGACGTGTGCCCAGTTGAAATCGCAGATACTGTCTGTGAGCTGGCAGTATCGGGATGTGTGTGTAGGCATCCTTCAAGTCCAGAGAGCATAGCCAATCGTTTTGCTGAATCATGGGGAGAAGGGTGCCCAGGGAAAGCATCCTGAACTTTTCTTTTACGAGATATTTGTTCAGGGCCCTTAGGTCTAGGATGGGACGCATCCCCCCTGTTTTCTTTTCCACAAGGAAGTACCTGGAATAGAATCCCAGCCCTTCTTGCCCGGATGGCACGGGCTCGACCGCATTGGCGCTGAGAAGGGCGGAGAGTTCCTCTGCAAGTACCTGCTTGTGCTGGAAGCTGTAAGACTGAGCTCCCGGTGGACAATTTGGAGGTTTTGAGGCCAAATTGAGGGTGTATCCTTGCCGGACTATTTGCAGAACCCACTGATCGGAGGTTATGAGAGGCCACCTTTGGTGAAAAGCTTTCAACCTCCCCCCGACCGGCAGGTCGCCCGGCACTGACACTTGGATGTCGGCTATGCTCTGCTGGAGCCAGTCAAAAGCTCGCCCCTTGCTTTTGCTGGGGAGCCGAGGGGCCTTGCTGAGGCGCACGCTGCTGACGAGAGCGAGCGCGCTGGGGCTTAGCCTGTGCCGCAGGCTGTCGAGAAGGAGGATTGTACCTACGCTTACCAGAAGAGTAGGGAACAGTCCTCCTTCCCCCAAAAAATCTTCTACCTGTAGAGGTAGAGGCTGAAGGCTGCCGGCGGGAGAACTTGTCGAATGCGGTGTCCCGCTGGTGGAGATGCTCTACCACCTGCTCGACCTTCTCTCCAAAAATATTGTCCGCACGGCAAGGCGAGTCCGCAATCCGCTGCTGGAGTCTATTCTCCAGGTCGGAGGCACGCAGCCATGAGAGCCTGCGCATCACCACACCTTGAGCAGCGGCCCTGGACGCAACATCAAAGGTGTCATACACCCCTCTGGCCAGGAATTTTCTGCACGCCTTCAGCTGCCTGACCACCTCCTGAAAAGGCTTGGCTTGCTCAGGGGGAAGAGCATCAACCAAGCCCGCCAACTGCCGCACATTGTTCCGCATGTGTATGCTCGTGTAGAGCTGGTAAGACTGGATTTTGGCCACGAGCATAGAAGAATGGTAGGCCTTCCTCCCAAAGGAGTCTAAGGTTCTAGAGTCTTTGCCCGGGGGCGCTGAAGCATGCTCCCTAGAACTCTTAGCCTTCTTTAGGGCCAAATCCACAACAGAGTCATGAGGCAACTGGGTGCGCATCAGCTCTGGGTCCCCATGGATCCGGTACTGGGACTCGATCTTCTTGGGAATGTGGGGATTACTTAGTGGCTTGGTCCAGTTCGCAAGCAATGTCTTTTTTAGGACATGGTGCAAGGGAACAGTGGACGCTTCCTTAGGTGGAGAAGGATAGTCCAGGAGCTCAAACATTTCAGCCATGGGCTCGTCCTCCACAACCACCGGGAAGGGGATGGCCGTAGACATCTCCCGGACAAAGGAAGCGAAAGACAGACTCTCAGGAGGAGAAAGCTGTCTTTCAGGAGAGGGAGTGGGATCAGAAGGAAGACCCTCAGACTCCTCGTCAGAGAAATATCTGGGGTCTTCCTCTTCCTCCCACGAGGCCTCACCCTCGGTGTCAGACACAAGTTCACGAACCTGTGTCTGCAACCTCGCCCGGCTCGACTCCGTGGAGCCACGTCCACGATGGGGGCGTCGAGAGGTAGACTCCCTCGCCTGCATCGGCGAAGCTCCCTCCGCCGACGTAGTCGGGGAGCCCTCCTGGGAGGTGGCCGCAGTCGGCACCGCACGCGGTACCGACGTCGGGGACCTCACCCCGGGCGATGGGCCAGCCGGCGCCACGCTCGACGGTACCGGAGGCGCAAGCACCGCCGGTACCGGAGGGGTAGGGCGCAACAGCTCTCCCAGAATCTCTGGGAGAACGGCCCGGAGGCTCTCGTTCAGAGCGGCTGCAGAGAAAGGCAGGGAGGTCGATGCAGGCGTCGACGTCAGAACCTGTTCCGGGCGAGGAGGCTGTTCCGGGCTGTCCAGAGTGGAGCGCATCGACACCTCCTGAACAGAGGGTGAGCGGTCCTCTCGGTGCCGATGCCTGCTGGGTGCCGACTCCCTCGGCAACCCAGAGCTCTCGGTACCGACACGGGAAGGGGACCGGTGACGATGCTTCTTCGACTTCTTGGAACGAAGCATGTCACCGGAGCTTCCCGGTACTGACGAGGAGGACGTTGAATCCAGCCGTCGCTTCCTCGGGGCCGAGGCCGAAGGAGGTCGGTCTCGGGGGGGCTGTACCGCAGGAGCCCTCAGGGTAGGAGGAGACCCACCCGAAGGCTCACCGCCACCAGCAGGGGAATGGACAGCCCTCACCTGCACTCCTGACGATGCACCACCGTCCGACGACATCAGCAGACGAGGTCCCGGTACCACCGACGTCGATGCAGTCGCCCGATACCTTGGCGCCGATGCAGAGGCCCGATGCCTCGATGCACTCGATGCAGGGGCGGCCGAGGAAGATGGTCTGGACGCTGACGACGTCGATGCACTCGAAGATCCCGGTGCCGATGCCGACGAAGAGCCTGAGAACAACACGTTCCACTGGGCTAATCTCGCTACCTGAGTCCGCCTTTGAAGCAGGGAACACAGACTACAGTTCTGAGGGCGGTGCTCGGCCCCCAGACACTGAAGACACGACGAGTGTCGATCAGTGAGCGAGATAACCCGGGCGCACTGGGTGCACTTCTGGGTGCACTGGAAGGCTTCGATGTCATGGGCGGAAAAATCACGCCGGCGAAATCAAAATCCGAAATGACGGAAAAAGAGCACCAAAAACTTTTAAAGGAGAAAATCTCGACCGAGGCCGAAAAGAGGCCTACCCCGACGACGAAAGAAAACTTATCGGGGCAAAAAGCTGGAAGTACGGGAAGGGGTTAACACGAACCCCGGGGGGGGTTTCCGGAGCACTTCCCGACACTTTTAAAGACTTTTACTAAGAAAAACACGTCAAAAACAAATTTGGACGCGCGAGGTCGACTTTCCGGGGCTCGACACGGCGAAAACACGACCGTACCGAGTGCGGACAAAAGAAGACTGGCCGGCTCGAGCCGGTTTCGGGCGGGAAGACGGCCGCGCATGCGCGGTGCGCGCGGGCGCGCGAGGACTAGCAAAGGACTTTGCTAGAGAAGTTTCCGATTGGAGGGGCTGCCGTGGACGTCACCCATCAGTGAGAACAAGCAGCCTGCTTGTCCTCGGAGAACAGAGCGGAGAGTCTCCATGCAAAAGTGCCGAACTTTCAAGGCCCGATTGACCCCTTTGAGGTCGAGGATAGGCCGTACAGAACCTCCTTTCTTTGGTACCACAAAGTAAATGGAGTAACGTCCCTTGCCAAGCTGATTTTCTGGCACCGGAACGACCGCACCCAGGCGGATCAGATTGTCCAAGGTCTGCTGCACTGCCACAGCTTTGACCGGAGACTTGCAGGGAGAGTGCACAAACCCGTCTCTTAAGGGTCGGCAGAACTCTAGCTTGTAGCCATCTCTGATGACTTCCAGCACCCAAGCATCTGAAGTTACCCTGGTCCACTCGCCCAGAAACGAGGACAGGCGTCCTCCAATCTGCACTGGGCCATGGACCAGGACCCCGTCATTGTGTATGAGACCCTGGGGGAGGACCGGAGGGCGCACCTCCGGGACGGCGGTCTCTGCGAAAGGAATGCTGCTTGGGGGAGAAGTTCCTCTTGAAGGAAGAGGGGGCAGAGGAGCCCGACTTGCCCGGGCGGTACCGACGGGCTTCCTGAAACCGTCCTCTGGAGTTACCGGGGCGAGCACTGGCTCGAGCCCTGACCTCTGGTAACCTCTTGCCCTTAGACGTGCCGAGATCGGTCACAATTTTGTCCAGCTCGACCACAAAGAGCAGCTTGCCTTTAAAAGGCAACTTAGACAGGCGGGACTTAGAGGCGTGGTCAGCAGACCAATGTTTCAGCCAACGCCACAGCCGCACAGAGACTGTCTGAGCCATACCTTTAGCCGAGGCTCTCAAGACATCATACAGTAAGTCTGCCAAATAAGCCAAGCCCGATTCCAGGGCCCGCCCTCAAGGAAGGATCCGAGGGGGAAGCCCGCTGCACAATCGTCAGGCACGCCCTGGCCACATAGGAGCCGCAAACTGAGGCCTGCAAACTTAAGGCAGCCGCCTCGAAGGACGACCTTAAGGCCGCCTCCAATCTTCTGTCTTGGGCGTCCTTTAGGGCCGTGCCACCTTCCACCAGCAACGCCGTTTTCTTAGTCACCGCAGTGATTAAAGAATCCACGGTAGGCCAAAGAAAGGCCTCCCGTTCACTTTCAGGCAAAGGATAGAGGCGGGACATAGCCCTAGCCACTTTGAGGCTCGCTTCCGGGACATCCCATTGAGCCGAAATTAAGGTGTGCATGGCATCATGCACGTGGAAGGTTCTAGGCGGGCGCTTCGTCCCCAGCATAATGGCAGAGCCAGCAGAGGCTGAGGGAGAGACGTCCTCCGGAGAGGAAATCTTCAAAATGCTCATGGCCTGCACTAACAGGTTGGGCAAATCCTCTGAGCGAAAGATCCGCGCTGCAGAGGGGTCATCCGCTCCATCCGAGCGGGAATCCGTCTCCTCCAAGGAATCCCCAAAGGACCGTTGGGAGAACTCAGATACGCTGCCCTCATCTACATCAGAGGGAATCCCCAAAGGACCGTTGGGAGAACTCAGATACGCTGCCCTCATCTACATCAGAGGAGACAGAGTCCTCTAAGGCCTGGGAATCCACCCGAGGGAGTTTACTTCCGGGGGCCTCAACCCCTTTATCGGACAAGGGAGAAGGGGCAGCGTTTTGCATAAGGAAGGCCTGATGCAGCAGCAAAATAAACTCGGGGGAGAAACCCCCCAGACTGTGCACTTCAGCTGCCTGGGCCTCAGCCCTAGACGCACCCTCAACCGGCGCTCGCAAGAGCGGGGGAGAAACATGCTGCGCATCCAAGATGGCGTCCGGCGCGACACTCCGCAAAGGAGCCGCACGGGAAGAACGGCGCTTAACTTTAGCCGCTTTTTTGCCGTCGCCCAAATCAAGGGTGGCCATGGCATTAACGTCTCCCAGCTCAAGGGCGGCCCAAGAAGAAGCCGTCCGAGCAGAGTGGCCGGCCAAGATGGCGGAGGCGAGCAGCGGGGGATGGGCATTTATGGCGGGAAAAACCGCCGCACCGGAGGAAGACCCGGGACACTGACCGGCCTCCAAACTGACACCCAACAAGGGCGAATCAGACTTTAAGACCCCCGCATCCCCGCTAGAAGCGCACACGCGGTCTGGGGAGCGATTCTTCGCGCCCTCGCCCTCCGACGCCATAGGCCACGTGGAGATCAATCGGGGAACCCCCTGCCCGCTATAAAAAGGTAAAAATTACCTGCTTCTCGCTCCAAGCTGTAACGAACTGGTGTCCCAGTGAGTAGCTGCAATAAACGTTTAAATAAACGTTGAAATAAACGCCCTTAAGGACGTCCAAATTTTTTTTTTTTTTTTTAACGGAGCCAGCGGGAGGGGGGAGAAAAGGAGGGACCTGGCGCCACCAGGTTTGCACTTGCTCAAGAAGAGCCCTCAACCCCAGGTACTCAACAAAACCTAAAAATTAGGCTTGGAGACCTAGCCAGAGCTGCTGCTGTGTGTGACCACCACCTGCTGAGATAGAGAACATACTGAGGAGTTTCCGGCAGCACATGACCACATATAGGGAGGCAAAAGGATTCCTCTCTATCTCCACCTGCTGGTAGATGGACACAACCCACCAGTCTATGGATTGATCAGCATGATGATATGGAAAGATTGCTTTCCTACATCCTATGCATTCTGGACTAACCTGGTTAGGATGAAAAGGAAGGAAAAATCTGATCTTACCTGCTAATTTTTTTCCCTTGAGTCTAACCAAACCAGTCCAGGGACCCTCCCTATAGCTGGAAAAGGGGATCCTTTTTGCTCAGTATGGTTTAGTTTATGTTCACACTAATTTGTGATGAGGAGTAAGCAGCTCTTTCAACTTTTCCCATGGTACCATTTTACTAGTCTAGATCCCTGAATTCTCTCCTTAGATCTTTAGGGAATATTTAATTTGGATAAAACAAACTAGCTTTGTTACATGAACATTGGTAAACTGCAGCTGCATGGTGCCTCTTGTAGGTGGGGCTCACATCTCTTCGGACTCTGTTTCTAGCTGCTGGCTGATAGGCATAACCCATGTGTTACAGACTGGTCTCAAGGAAAGAAAATTAGCAGAAAAGATCAAATTTTTTCTTTGCAGTTGTGTTTATTTCTGCAACACCACCACCAAAATAAAACCTTGCCAAATCTTTTAAAAGAAAAAGTATAGTATTGCATGCTTTTCAGTTTACTTAAGGACATATTTGAACTTGAGCATCTGCTCATATCCTAGAGTGTGCAAAAAGATTATAAAAGGACACCATATTTATAGAATTCATGTTTCAGTTCCTTGTATACCACTCAGGTTTAATTGTTCCAATTCATTGAAGCATGGGAGAGATTCACCAGCACTCAACAGCTGAGAACAAAGGCAAGATGCTTCATTTTCAATTTTACTTCCTCTGAAAAGCAGAAGTTAAAGAGAGGGTTTTGCTTGACCAAGTTCTTAATCTAACAGAAGCTATTATACAACTTGTGTGCTAGGAAAATTACTTAGAACCTGTTTTAGACTGCACACCTTACAGAGGATGCCTGAGGTGCCAGGGAGTTGGGATTCTTCTTCCTTCTGCCCACATACACCTAACCTATTTTTAACTCAGGCTCCATAGCAACACATTTTTTTATTTTTAAAGTGCAATTCCTTCAGATATTGTACAAGTGGACCCTTGAGCTAGTCAGCAAACAGTATTGTCAAGCTTTGTCTGAGACTCCCTTTCAGGATTATAGCATAGATGCCAACACTGTGGGTATGTGTTTCAGGAACCCCCATACTCAGCAAAATCTTGTCTAGAGATGGATAATTTGTGGCAGGGTTTAGTATCCACAACCATTTTGGTTCCTATGAACTATGGAAGCCACAATTACAGTCTTCTAGTCGTGCATAACCCAATAAGTGGAGTTCAAATCAAGAAGTGCATTCAGATCACTCACACAACAAAAGTACAACTGAACTACTAGAGTTACCCAAGGATACTGCTGATATATATAGATTAAAAAAATTAAAGAGATCCTGGTCGTTGTCTGCTCAATAATGCTCCACAGATCACAAGAAGTAGTCAGCATCACACTTACACCTGGAGGTACAAACTATCCCAGTCTCTTTTTTTTGGCCCACATCCAAGTTTGATGGAAGACCTTGGAGCTCTCTAATATTCACAGACCTCCTAGTACCCTAATATTTACAGACATTTTGGGGTCACCTTCCTAAATTTAAGAGTTAGGTGGTTATAACAGCCCCACTAATAAATGAGAATTAAATTTAGCTACTATATGAAATCTGGCATTCTTTTCATTATACATTTTGTAATTACCTTGTAAACCACCATGATCCATTTAGGCCTGGAATTATTAGGGAAGAGATAGTAACATAGTAGATGACGGCAGAGAAAGACCCACACGGTCCATCCAATCTGCCCAACAAGATAAACTCATATGTGCTACTTTATTTGTATACCTGACCTTGATTTGTATCTGTCATTTTCAGGGCACAGACCGTAGAAGTTTGCCCAGCACTAGTCCCGCCTCCCACCACCAGCTCTGCCACCCAATCTCCGCTAAGCTTCTAAGGATCCCTTCCTTCTGAACAGGATTCCTTTATGTTTATCCCACACATTTTTGAATTCCGTTACCGTTTTCATCTCCACCACCTTCCACGGGAGGGCATTCCAAGTATCCACCACTCTCTCCGTGAAAAAATACTTCCTGACATTTTTCTTGAGTCTGCTCCCCTTCAATCTCATTTCATGCCCTCTAGTTCTACCGCCTTCGCATCTACGGAAAAGGTTTGTTTGCGGATTAATACCTTTCAAATATTTGAACGTCTGTATCTTATCACCCATTTCTCCTTTCCTCCAGGGTATACATATGTTCAGGTCAGCAAGTCTCTCCCCATACGTCTTGTAACGCAAATCCCATACCATTCTTGTAGCTTTTCTTTGCACCGCTTCAATTCTTTTTACATCCTTAGCAAGATACGACCTCCAAAACTGAACACAATCTCCACATGGGGCCTCACCAACGACTTATACAGGGGCATCAACACCTCCTTTCTTCTGCTGGTCACACCTCTCTCTATACAGCCTAGCAACCTTCTTGTTACGGTCACCACCTTGCCACTGTGTCGTCGCCTTCAGATCCTCAGATACTATCACTCCAAGATCCCTCTCCTCATCTGTATATATCAGACTCTCACTACCTAACACATACGTCTCCCGTGGATTTCTACTCCCTAAGTGCATCACTTTGCATTTCTTTGCATTGAATTTTAATTGCCAAACCTTAGAGATGGTAAATAAGACCGATAATACTATAATGCCTCTGTATCGCTCCATGGTGCAACCTCACCTTAAGTACTGCGTTCAGTTCTGGTCACCGTATCTCAAAAAAGATATAGCGGAATAAGAAAAGGTTCAAAGAAGAGCGACCAAAATGATAAAGGGAAAGAAATTCCTCTCATATGAGGAAAGGCTAAAAAGGTTAGGGGTCTTCATTTTGTAAAAGAGATAGATGAAGGGAGATATGATTGAGGTCTACAAAATCCTGAGTGGTGTAGAACGACTAGAAGTGAATCAAATTTTTTTTTACTCATTCTAGGAGTGCAGAGACTGGGGGACACTTGGAGAGGTTGCATGGAAATGCTTTTACAGCAAATGGGGGAGATATTTGTTTCGCTTGGCGAATGAATGGCTGGGCTCTGAAGTTTGCTGCCGGAGAGTGTGGTAACAGCGGTTAGTGTATCTGGGGTTGGGAGGAATTTTCACAGGTTTCAGGGGAAGGGTCCATGGTCTGCTGTTGGGATAGACATGGGGGAAGCCACTGCTTGCCTTGGGGTTGGTGATATGGAGTGATGCCAAAATTTGGGTTTCTAATGGGTGCTTGTGGCCTGGCTTGGTCACTGTTGGAGGCGGGATTCTGGGCTGGATGAACCATTGGTCTGACCCACTATGGCTATTCTTACATCAAAAAGGGGAGACCTTGGTCGCATGGCTAGGTTGGCATCTGAAGTTGGCAAGAAGTGCTGATTTTCAGTATTAGACATTCAAATCTAGACCCTGCCATCTGCCTAGCTTTTCAACCACAAACCTAGTCACTTAGGTATGGCTGAAAATTGGCCCTTTATGAATCAGGACTAAGCAAATTCCAGCATCAAACAGAAACAAGAAATACACGTGACATAGGAAGATGATACCGTAGCTCTCAAGTGAACAAGTTCTCTACTTTTCTATAACATGTAATCTCAACTAATCTAGACATTGACATTGATATCGCCTATGTACAGAATAATGAGTCCACTGTAACAAAATCTGTGCAACACACAGTTTTCGGACTTTTTTTTTTTGTTAGCTCAAGGGTACAACACAGTATATGATATAATGTTTCTTCAATGCATTTACAACATTACAACAACATCTTAACCAGTATGTCCCCAAGTTTTCTTAAATAAATTAAATCCTTACCATATATGTGCTAAGATATTCTGAGAAAGGCATGACTGTATAAAGATGTCTTTCACTTCTTGTCCACTGACATAACCGTCCATATCCAGATCTGTCTTTAGGAAAATGTCATCATACCGTAGCTTGTCAGACATGGGAACCACCCAATTCACAGTCTGCTGAAAAAGAGCCCCATAAAATGCATAGAAGGAAAAAGAATCTAATGTTTTTCATTTATGAAACTCTAGATTAGCAAATTATCTTCTACAGTGGCTCCCAAACCTGGTCCTGGAGGCACCCCACTTAGTCAGATTTTCAGGATATCCACAATGAATATTCATATTTTATCACCAAGTAACCACTATACTATTTTAAATTGCTTACAAAAATATTTATTTTCAAGTTCTTACAAACCCTTTGTTCATCTTTATTATACATCAGTTATTACCATGAAAATCTAAACCTATTTTCTTCAATTCCTTCATATATTCAATCATTCATTCATCCCTTAATCCAATTAGTTTAGTCAAATGACTCTCAAAATACAACAAACCTAAGCTTATACACAAGTCCAAGAATAAGACATAACACAAGGCATGAATATTCATGAGATTTAGATGCAGTTGAGGCAGTGCATGCAAATCTCTCTCATGAATATTCATTGTGGATATCCTGAAAACCTGACTGACTGGGGTGCCTCCAAGACCTGGTTTGGGAACCACTGTTCTAGATCAATAACATCAATTATGCTGCATTTTCTTTGGTTGAATCATTCATAAAAATCAATGTAAGAGACCATATCAAACTGCTTGTGCATCTGATTTTTGACAGTAGAGAAGGGTCACAAATCCTACCTATCCATCCAATTTAGTTCTTCGAATGCTTTATGCACTGGTTGATCTCCTGCTTTCACTTCACTTCTTACCAAGGACCCAATGCATTTAAGAACATATGCAGAGAATTGCTTTGGTGGGACAGATCAGTGATCCAACAAGACAAGCACTGTGTCTCCAACCAGTCAATCCAGATCTCTTGGAAGTATCCCAGGCTTTCCTGAATACTGTTACTATTTTTGCTTCTACCATTTTCACATGGAAGCTGTTCCATGATTCTACCACCCATTCTGTGAAACATATTGTCTGACATCATTCTTGATTCATGCTCCAGCTTGACTAACTTGATATTTTCTGGAAAACAATGCTAATTGGTTTGACTGTGCAAAGGTTTTGCTTGAGACACAGAACAGACCTACAGAATAGACACTATTATCCACTGACCTGGTGTCGGACATCACAAAGCAGGTCTTGCTGACCGTATTTAGTGAAGACAGAGCTTAGAACTTCAAAACCTGAGACTGCTCGGGTCCCCAGGTCCAAATCCTATCTCCACCACTTCTACTGTGCAAGGTGGACCAATGCTGTACTCAGCCTAAGTCCCTCAATCCTCCTTTACCTTTCCTCACTTAGAGCCTTGTTCACTGTGGGTATTTTTCATGGGCAGGGTCCTGATTGCTCAGACCTCTAGACCAAGTCAAAGGGGCCAATATTCAGACGGAGGGAGTTAGCTGAGAACTCCTGCTGTCACCACTAAACCCGGATATTCAATGCCAGGCCATTTCCGGCAACCGGAATTGAATATCCGGTTTATTTTTGGCCGGTTAGAAAATAACCGAAAATGCTGACCTACAGACTTAGCCAGTTATCTTCTAACCGGACAAAGATACCCCACATAATCACGTACCTAAATATTGAGGAAAGAAAACATGCAGGGCTGCCACAGGTTCCTAGACTAGATAGAGCCTGTCAAACTGTGGGTCGGAAGCCCAAATGGAGTCACAAAACCTGTGTTTGGGGTTATGACCTGGGTGAGCACCTCATAGGATATCATGTCCTGCATCACCCAGGAGTCACCTGCTTTCCATGGCCATACGATTTGGGATGAGCACTATCCTAGACAGAAATTACATCCTAGTAGAATAACTCACCTCAGTCACACATGCAAAACACAGGCAGATACTCATCAAATAATGAACAAGGGACCACAGATTAG
Source organism: Microcaecilia unicolor (assembly GCF_901765095.1). Taxonomy (NCBI): domain Eukaryota; kingdom Metazoa; phylum Chordata; class Amphibia; order Gymnophiona; family Siphonopidae; genus Microcaecilia; species Microcaecilia unicolor. Next base: position 96,524,117 of record NC_044041.1, on the reverse strand, counting down.
AAATATGACATCGAAAACTTCTTCAATGACCTAGACCTAATCCCCGGCGGATACCCAGCTGACCGTATCTGGTCTACATTCAATCTACTCACCATTGAATCAGTTACACAAGCAACTCATAGATTCGCCAACACCCACTGCAAACTGGACATATGTCCTAGTCACCTACTCAAATCCGCCCCCAGCCGATTCATAGAAGACCTCACATCCCACCTAAACTTCACACTATAACAAAGTATCTTCCCCGAAGACTATGGTAACATCCTACTTACCCCAATATCAAAAGACACTAAGAAAAAAAAAACAAACAACCTTCTCAACTACCGCCCAGTTGCATCCATCCCTCTAGTAGTAAAACTGATGGAGAGCCTGGTGACCAAACAGCTTACGGAATACCTGGACAAGCACTCAATACTACACAACTCACAATCAGGATTCCGTTCCCACTATAGTACCAAAACTGTCCTAGTCACTCTCCTGACCAAATTCAAACAGTAAATAGCCATAGGTAAAAGCATACTTCTCCTTCAATTCGACATGTCGAGCGCATTTGACATGGTAAACCATAATATACTACTAAGACTCCTTGGCCACTTCGGGATTGTTGGAAATGTACTCAACTGGATCAAGGGCTTTCTAACCACCAGAACATACCAAGTAAAATCAAATTCAAACATATCATCACCGTGGAAAGCAGACTGCGGAGTACCTCAAGGATCACCAATACTCTTCAACATGATGATGATCCCACTGGCAAAGTCCTTATCCAACCGAGGCCTTAACCCATTCATCTATGCAGATGATGTTACAATCTACATTCCCTTCAGACATGCCTTGACTGAAATAACTAATGAAATCAATGATGGCCTGAACATCATGGAAACTTGGGCAAACTCATTCCAACTGAAACTGAACACTGAAAAAACACATTGCCTTATCCTTTCATCTCAACATAACAACAACAAATCTGCAATCATAAACACCCCAGTACACACACTCCCTATCTCAGACAGCCTAAAAATACTCGGTGTCACAATCGACCACAACCTCACTCTCGAGAGCCAAGTAAAAACCGTAATAAAGAAAATGTTCTACACTATGTGGAAACTCAAACAAATAAAACCTTTCCTCCCGAGGGATGCCTTTCATAAAATAATACAATCAATTGTCCTAAGCCATGTAGATTATTGCAACGGAATCTATGCGGGATGTAAAGAACAACTCACAAAAAAACTCCAGACCGCCCAAAATACAGCAGCCAGACTGATATATGGTAAAACACGATTCGAAAGCACGAAACCCCTTCGAGAAAAGCTGCATTGGCTCCCAATCAATGAACGGATCATCTTCAAAATCTGCATATTGGTCCACAAAAATCATCTACGGCGTAGTCCCAAAATACATGAAAGACCTCATAGATCTGCCAACTAGAAACAGATTCGGATCAGCACGATCATACCTAAACCTACACTCCCAAACTGCAAAAGGCTAAAATACAAAACAACTTATGCATCTAGCTTCTCCTATATAAGCGTACAACTGTGGAATGGACTCCCGTATGCAATGAAAACAATACATGACCACCTAAACTTCAGGAAATCACTAAAAACCCACCTCTTCAAAAAAGCTTATCCCACCAATCTAACATAAATCCCCACACCCAGCTACAAAACATAATCAATGATCGTACTGGACAATTTACTATCCTCTTTCCCCTCGACCCATGACGCCTGATTCACTTCTACCTCATTTGACCATAACACAATCTTGTATTTGTTAGCAACCAAAATGGCAAACGCCTTTACGGTACTTTGTAAGCCACACTGAGCCTGCAAATAGGTGGGAAAATGTGGGACATAAATGTAACAAATAACAAATAAATACAATAGCCCTTATGGGTCAAGGGGACACCAGGGTTTGGGTGAGTTCTGGAGGGCTCACAGTTTCCACCACAAGTATAACAGGTAGGGGGAGGTATGGGCCTGGGTCCACCTGTCTGCAGTAAAACCATTACTACTCTAGGGACCTGCATACTTCTCTAATGGACCCGAGTATTACATCCAAGGCAGGCACAGAGGCTGGTAATGTTTTTAATCACATTTTTTGGGGGTGGGAGGGGGTCACTGGAGGAGTAAGGGGAGGTCATCCCTTATTCCCTCCAGTGGTCATCTGGTCATTTAGGGCACCTTTTTGTGCTTTGTTATAAAAACAGGTCTAGCTCAAAACGTCTTAGTTTTAGTCCTGGAAGGTTTTGTTTTGATCCATTATTGCTGAAAAACACTGAAGTGTTAGGAACACCAAGATCCTACCCTTTACACGCCCCCTTGTGATTTGAACACACTTCTGATAAACTTCATAGAAAAACATCTAAAAATTGGTTTCAAAAATACCAATTTGGATATTTTTGTGAGATAAACGTCCAAATGCAGATATATGCCACTTTTTGGATGTTTTTCTCTTTTTAAAATGAGCCCCATTGCATACTGGTTTACCAGCAAAACACAATGATTTAAACTGAAATGACATTACAACTACATTTACAAATTTATAATAAAAGGTACAACAGTGACAACAATGTTGATTACTCTGATATACAAACTAAGGAGCCCCTTTTACTAAGTTATGTTAGGTGCTAACACATACCTAATGCACCAAAAATGGCATAAAGCATTTGATGTTAAATTTGTCATCTGTGAGCGCTAAGTGCACAGTATTTACTTTTCTAGAAAAAGTTTTTGGGAGGGGATGTGTCAGAGGTGGAGAATGGCTGTGGCAGTATTAACCAGCCAGCACACTAACGTTACCATGTGCTAACTGGTTAACAATTACTTAACATGCAAGCCCTTACTGCCTCCTAAATAAAAGGTGGTAAGGGCTCCTGTGCTAATCTTTTTTAAATGGCCACGTGCTAATGGTAATATTAGCACGGTATCAGGCGAGTTCTCACCCGGACAGTTCCCACCCTCCAATTTCCCCTGAGACAATTCCCACCAAGGACTTCCCCCCCTCCATAGCCTGTAGCTTCTTTTTTGTATCTAGTCCCATAAATCCTGGCGGGGCTTTTTTTTTCTTTTATAGCATCTGAAACAATTCGGTTAGAGCAGCATATGGATGAACACAGAGGACATATAATAACGGAATAACTTTTCATAGGTAGAGTAGTAATTTGTCATAAATCGTAATCAGGGCGTCATTTTGAAGGGCTGAATTAGGTTGAAACCAAGTTTGGGGTGTGTGAGGGGGGCATTCCTCCCCCCCCCCCCCCCCCCCCACATGAACTGCACTTTGTATTTATTTATTTATGAAATTTATATCCCAGATTAAACATGAATTAGGCTGAAATCTAGTCTGGGGGTTATGGGGGATCATCGCTCCCCCACATGAATTGCATGTCTGGAAGGGGAAAGTGACGTATAAAATAATGTTGTGGGGGGGGGGGGGGTGAGGGCCCCCTAAATGATGTGGAAGAGAAAAGGGAGGGAGATTATTTATCCTATTGAGTTTTTTGGGTTGTGGTTGGGAATTTTCTTCCCTGGTGTAGTGGGAATTGGTTCAGTTGGAATTGTCCTAGGTGGGAATTGTCCAGATAGGAATTGGTGGGTTGGAACTGTCCAGTGGGAGCTGACCTAGGAACCATTAGAACACAGCCAGAAATAAACATTTTTTTTTTTTTTAAAAGGCTATTAAACGGCCCTGCTAGAAAATGCGTTTAGCACTCCAGAAAGACCCACATAAGAGCATGCCAAGCCCATTTACTACTGCAGCTTAGTAAAAGGGCCCTAAGGCTTTTATTTTAAGATTTGCAAAACATTACAGGTCAGAGTAAACCTGAACACCTGCTGGGCTAGCTTTATTTATTTTTGACATATAAGATAACACACCATAGGTCAAATAATCTAAATATAACATTTACGCATTTCAAAACCTTTGCAGGATAGAGGCAATTATAGATACAGAAAATACTGCACCTGTAGTGATTTTACCGAATGCTTGGGTGATAAGCTTCCTGTGCTGTTCAGGCTATTTACACTCCCATGGGATGGAGTGGAACGAAGGCTATCTTTAGGTGGAGGGCTTGCTGGGAGTACTTGAACTGCGCCTGGAAAAGCTGATGTTTTCTTTCTCTTAGAAGGTGGTATAAGTGATGGGGGTAATACTGACGGAACAGGTTCTTTCTCAAGAGCTCTGTACACTAAATGCATTGCCTGCAAACAGAAATTGAGCAAATCTATAGAGACAGGAGTTAAGAGTCTGAAGAACATAACAAAAGAAACCTAACAGAATGAAGGTAAGAAATAGCAAACATATCAATGCAGTCATAAGGATCCTTAGACTTTCAAGAGTTGATGGCATAATATTAATTTATCTGATGGGATGTATATGATTAGAGTGTGGAAGGGGTACAGTTTTTCAGAGTGATGATTACCTGGAATATGTGGTATAGGAAAATAAAGAAGCTAAAAACATGCACCTGACACAAAAGGCTACATAGCCATAGTATTCACCCAATGTCTTACTTACAATAGTGTACCAATTGTATGTAACCAACAAGATTATACTCCCACAATGTCCTATTTATAATATTGTACCAACTTCTGCCCCACTGATGATGTAAACCACACTGAACCCTGAGAAGGGGATATTAGCGGTATGTAAGACCTGAATTGAATTATGATTCCATGTAGGAGAGGATCAGATACTTATATCATGGATGATTTTATTCAAGTTTAAGGTAAAATTATGTATCATACCTGATAATTTTCTTTCCATTAACCATAGCTGATCAATCCATAGACTGGTGGGTTGTGTCCATCTACCAGCAGGTGGAGATAGAGAGCAATCCTTTTGCCGCCCTATATGTGGTCATGTGCTGCCAGAAACTCCCCAGTATGTCGATATCAAAGTTCCATCCACAGGACTCAGCACTTAGAGAATTACACCCACAAAGGGACACTCTGCCCAGCTCACCACCGTCGAAACGGGGAAGGGGAGTCAACCCAGCTCATCCCCACACAAGTGGGGGAGGGGAATCCGTCCAGCTCATCCCCGCGGAGCGGGGGAGGGACACCACACCCGCCGATGCGGGGGGATCTGGCTTATCTTGCGACCGCAACCGCGGGAGGAGCTGGCTGACCCTAACACCGCCGAAGCGGGAGGGATATAAGTCTGCCCTACTGCCGTACGAAGCAGGAGGGAGCGCCGGCAGAATTTAGGTCTCAATCCAGCCCCGTAAAACGGAGGGGAGAGGAATGCAGCAGCTCACTGTAACACAAAATCGTCTCAACTCCAGAAGAATTCAATCGAAAAAACTTGAACACGAAGTCCTCCTGAACAGGAACTGAAGACTAAACTTGAACCTGAAATGCAACCAGAATATAAACAGTACAGATATCTGGGAGGGGCTATGGATTGATCAGCTATGATTAATGGAAAGAAAATTATCAGGTATGATACATAATTTTACCTTCCATATCATCATGCTGATCAATCCATAGACTGGTGGGATGTACCGAAGCAGTACTCACCCAGGGCGGGACATAGAAATCCCTGACCGCAACACTGAAGCTCCAAACCGGGCCTCCGCCCGAGCAGCCACATTCAAGCGGTAATGACTGGAGAAGGTATGAGCCGATGCCCAAGTTGCCGCCTTACAAATCTCTTCCAAGGAGACAGACCCGGCCTCTGCCATCGAGGCTGCCTGTGCTCTAGTGGAGTGAGCCTTCAGCCGGATAGGCGGCACCTTCCCCGCGCCCACATAAGCCGCTGCAATGGTTTCCTTGACCCATCGTGCCACTGTAGGCTTGGATGCCTGCAGACCCTTACGAGGACCTGCGAACAGCACAAACAGATGATCCGACTTCCGGAAATCATTGGTCACTTCCAAGTATCTGATGATGACTCGTCTCACATCTAGATATTTGAGAGCAGAGTACTCCTCTGGGTAGTCCTCCCTACGAAAGGAGGGTAGACAGAGCTGCTGATTCACATGGAAACGAGAAACAATCTTGGGCAGGAAAGAAGGCACCGTGCGAATAGACACTCCTGCCTCAGTGAACTGCAGGAAGGGCTCTCGACATGATAGCGCCTGGAGCTCGGAAACTCGTCTGGCTGAAGTGATAGTCACCAAAAAGACTGCTTTCAACGTCAGGTCTTTCAGAGATGCCCTCGACAAGGGTTCAAAAGGCGACTTCGGCAAGGCTCTTAGCACTAGATTGAGATTCCACGCAGGCACCACTGAGTGCAGAGGAGGGCGTAGGTGATTAACTCCCTTGAGAAAGCGCACCACATCTGGCTGCGAGGCCAGGGAAGCACCCTTCAGGCGACCCCTGAAGCAAGCCAGAGCCGCTACCTGGACTTTAAGGGAACTGAGCGAAAGGCCTTTCTCCAGACCTTCTTGCAGGAACGCCAACACTGAAGAAATTGGAGCAGTGAAGGGAGAAAGAGAGCCTGCCTCACACCACGATGCAAAGGTACGCCAAACCCTGGCGTAAGCAGGAGAAGTAGAGCGCTTCCTTGCTCTCAGCATAGTGGCGATAACCTTGTCTGAGAAGCCCTTCTTCCTCAGACGCTGCCGCTCAATAGCCAGGCCGTAAGACCAAAGGGGGAGGGATCCTCCATCACCACGGGACCCTGATGCAACAGGCTCCGCTCCGCTGGCAGCCGCAGAGGGCCGTCCACTGAGAGCCTGATCAAGTCAGCATACCAGGGACGTCTGGGCCAGTCCGGACCCACCAGGATTATCCGGCCCGGATGCCTTGCCACCCGGTCTAGCACCCTGCCCAACATGGGCCAGGGCGGGAACACATAGAGAAGCTCCTGTGTCGGCCACTGTTGGAGAAGAGCATCTACTCCCAGAGATCGAGGGTCCCGTCCTCTGCTGAAAAAGCGCAGCACTTGGCAATTGGCCGATTACGCCATCAGATCTAGGCTCGGCTGGCCCCAGCACTTCGTGATGTCCAAGAACGCCTGAGCCGATAGCTGCCACTCTCCGGGATCCAAGGTATGGCGACTGAGAAAGTCCGCCTTGACATTCATGACTCCCGCAATGTGGGCCGCCGACAGCTGTTCCAGGTTCGCTTCCGCCCACTGGCATAAATTCATGGCCTCCTTGGCTAGAGGGGCGCTCTTGGTACCTCCCTGGCGATTGACATAGGCCACAGCCGTGGCATTGTCCAACAGGACCCGTACTGGCTTCACCGCCAGTACCGGGAGAAACTCCAAAAGCGCCAACCGAATGGCTCTGAGTTCCAGGAGGTTGATAGACCACTTTGCCTCTGCAGGAGACCAGAGCCCCTGCGCTGTCCTTCCCAAGCAGTGGGCTCCCCAGCCCGTCAAAGAGGCGTCCGTCGTGACGACAACCCACTCCGGGGTCAAAAGAGGCATTCCTGCGGACAGCTTGTCTGGCCTCAGTCACCAGCTCAGCGCCTTGCGCACCGCTGGATCCAAGGGAAGGCGCACAGCGTAATCCTCCGACACTGGAGTCCATCGCTGCAGCAGAGAGTGCTGTAGAGGTCTCATAAGGGCCCTGGCCCAGGGCACTACTTCCATCGTGGCCGTCATAGAGACCAACAGCTGCACATAGTCCCAAGCCTGAAGAGGAGAGGCTACTAGGAACTGGTCCACCTGAGCCTGAAGCTTGACAATCCGATTGTCTGGCAGGAACATTCTGCCCACTTGGGTGTCAAAACGAACTCCCAGATACTCCAGGGACTGAGTCGGGCGCAGCTGGCTTTTCTCCCAGTTGATGATCCACCCCAGGGAGCTCAAAAGAGCAATCACCCGGTCTGAAGCTCTGCCGCACTCTGCATAAGAGGGGGCTCGGATCAACCAGTCGTCCAGATAAGGATGGACTTGTACTCCTTCCTTGCGCAGGAAGGCCGCGATGACCACCATTACTTTGGAGAAGGTCCGCGGAGCAGTAGCCAACCCGAACGGGAGGGCTCTGAACTGGAAGTGTCGGCCCAGGACCGCAAAACGCAGAAAGCGTTGATGAGGAGGCCAGATGGGAATATGCAAGTAAGCTTCCTTGATGTCCAAGGATGCCAGGAACTCCCCTGCCTTCACTGCCGCTATAACAGAGCGGAGAGTCTCCATTCGGAAGTGTCGAACTTTCAAGGCCCGATTGACCCCTTTAAGGTTGAGGATAGGCCGTACAGAACCTCCTTTCTTTGGTACCACAAAGTAAATGGAGTAACGACCCTTGCCAAGCTGATCTTCTGGCACCGGAACGACCGCACCCAGGCGGATCAGATTGTCCAAAGTCTGCTGCACTGCCACAGCTTTGACCGGAGACTTGCAGGGAGAGTGCACAAACCCGTCTCTTAAGGGTCGGCAGAACTCTAGCTTGTAGCCGTCTCTGATGACTTTCAGCACCCAAGCGTCTGAAGTTACCCTGGTCCACTCGCCCAGAAACAAGGATAGGCGTCCTCCAATCTGCTCTGGGCCATGGACCAGGGCCCCGTCATTGGGTACGAGACCCTGGGGGAGGACCGGAGGGCGCACCTCCGGGACGGCGGTCTCTGCGAAAGGAATGCTGCTTGGGGGAGAAGTTTCTTTTGAAGGAAGAGGGGGCAGAGGAGCCCGACTTGCCCGGGTGATACCGACGGGCTTCCTGAAACCGTCCTTTGGAGGAACCGGGGCGGGCACCACTGGCCCAAGCCCTGACCTCCGGTAACCTCTTGCCCTTAGACGTGCCGAGATCGGTCACAATCTTGTCCAGCTCGACCCCAAAGAGCAGCTTGCCTTTAAAAGGCAACTTAGCCAGGCGAGACTTAGAGGCGTGGTCAGCAGACCAATGCTTCAGCCAAAGCCAACGCCGTGCAGAGACTGTCTGGGCCATACCTTTAGCCGAGGCTCTCAAGACATTATACAGCAAGTCTGCCAAGTAGGCCAAGCCCGATTCCAGGGCCAGCCAATCAGCCCTCAAGGAAGGATCCGAGGGGGAAGCCCGCTGCACAATCGTCAGGCACGCCCTGGCCACATAGGAGCCGCAAACTGAGGCCTGCAAACTTAAAGCAGCCACCTCGAAGGACGACTTTAAAGCTGCCTCCAATCTTCTGGCTTGGGCGTCCTTTAGGGCCGTGCCACCTTCCACCGGCAACGCCATTTTCTTAGTCACCGCAGTGATTAAAGAATCCACGGTAGGCCAAAGAAAGGCCTCCCGTTCACTTTCAGGCAGAGGATAGAGGCGGGACATAGCCCTAGCCACTTTAAGGCTCGCTTCTGGGAAATCCCATTGAGCCGAAATCAAGGTGTGCATGGCTTCATGCACGTGGAAGGTTCTAGGCGGGCGCTTCGTCCCCAGCATAATGGCAGAGCCAGCAGAGGCTGAGGGAGAGACGTCCTCCGGAGAGGAAATCTTCAAAATGCTAATGGCCTGCACTAACAGGTTGGGCAAATCCTCTGAGCGAAAGATCCGCGCTGCAGAGGGGTAATCCGCTCCATCCGAGCGGGAATCCATCTCATCCAAGGAATCCCCAAAGGACCGTTGGGAGAACTCAGATACGCTGCCCTCATCTACATCAGAGGAGACAGAGTCCTCTAGGGCCTGGAAATCCACCCGAGGGCGTTTGCTTCCAGAGGCCTCAACCCCTTTATCAGACAGGGGAGCAGGGGCAGCGTTTTGCATAAGAAAAGCCTGATGCAGCAGCAAAATGAACTCAGGGGAGAAACCTCCCAGACTGTGTACTTCTGCAGCCTGGGCCACGGCCCTAGACGCACCCTCAACCGGCTTTCGCAAGAGCGGGGGAGAAACATGCTGCGCATCCAAAATGGTGTCCGGCGCAAAACTCCGAGAAGGAGCTGCGCGGGAAGAACGGCGCTTAACTTTTGCCGCTTTCCTGCCGTCGCCCGAATCAAGGGCGACCATAGCATTCACGTCTCCCACCTCGAGGGCAGCCCAAGAAGAAGCCGTCCGAGCAGAGTGGCCGGCCAAAATGGGAGGGGGGGGGGGGGGGACAGCGTGGGATGGGCGCTTATGGCGGGAAAAACCGCCGCACCGGAGAAAGAACCGGGACACTGACCGGACTCCAAACTGACTCCCAAAAAAGGCGATTCAGGCTTTGAAACCCCCGCATCCCCGCTAGACGCGCACACGCGGTCTGGGGAGCGATTCTTCGCGCCCTCGCCCTCCGACCCCATAAGCCACGTGGAGACCGAACGGGGAACCTCCTGCCCGCTACAAAAGGTAAAAATTACCTGCTTCTCGCTCCGAGCTGTAACGAACTGGTGTCCCAGTGAGCAGCTGCAATAAATGATGATATAAACGTTGAAATAAACGCCCTTAAAGGACATCCAAAATTTTTTTTTTTTTTTAACGGAGCCAGCGGGAGGGGGGAGAAAAGGAGGGACCTGGCACCACCAGGTTTGCACTTGCTCAAGAAGAGCCCTCAACCCCAGGTACTCAACAAAACCTAAGAATTAGACTTGGAGACCTAGCCAGAGCTGCTGCTGTGTGTGACCACCACCTGCTGAGATAGAGAACATACTGGGGAGTTTCCGGCAGCACATGACCACATATAGGGAGGCAAAAGGATTGCTCTCTATCTCCACCTGCTGGTAGATGGACACAACCCACCAGTCTATGGATTGATCAGCATGATGATATGGAAACAGAGGATGCATCTCCACACAGTGGCAGACTACAAATCTGGCATAAAAAAAAAAAAGACTTGATAAAAGTCCAGTACACTTTGAAAAGTCCAAAAAGAAAATGTTATTGCACAAGTCCTAGCATGGCCACGTTTTGCCAAATAGGCTGCATCAGGGGTACGTTTAATATACTAACAGAAATAAAAACATATTAGAATTGAAAACGAAACTAAAATAAAAACAACCATATGTTAATAATTGCAATTAAGAACATATAAAGATATAAAACATGTTCTTTATTCATATATAACAGAACATAAAATTTAAAAACCTTAATGTAAAAACAACTCTCAAAATGTACTAGACTTAAATATTGCAAAATATTAACATACATAATACCCTTTAAAGTGTGGCATACAGTGGTGGAAATAAGTATTTGATCCCTTGCTGATTTTGTAAGTTTGCCCACTGACAAAGACATGAGCAGCCCATAATTGAAGGGTAGGTTATTGGTAACAGTGAGAGATAGCACATCACAAATTAAATCCGGAAAATCACATTGTGGAAAGTATATGAATTTATTTGCATTCTGCAGAGGGAAATAAGTATTTAATCCCTCTGGCAAACAAGACCTAATACTTGGTGGCAAAACCCTTGTTGGCAAGCACAGCGGTCAGACTTCTTCTGTAGTTGATGATGAGGTTTGCACACATGTCAGGAGGAATTTTGGTCCACTCCTCTTTGCAGATCATCTCTAAATCATTAAGAGTTCTGGGCTGTCGCTTGGCAACTCGCAGCTTCAGCTTCCTCCATAAGTTTTCAATGGGATTAAGGTCTGGTGACTGGCTAGGCCACTCCATGACCCTAATGTGCTTCTTCCTGAGCCACTCCTTTGTTGCCTTGGCTGTATGTTTTGGGTCATTGTCGTGCTGGAAGACCCAGCCACGACCCATTTTTAAGGCCCTGGCGGAGGGAAGGAGGTTGTCACTCAGAATTGTACGGTACATGGCCCCATCCATTCTCCCATTGATGCGGTGAAGTAGTCCTGTGCCCTTAGCAGAGAAACACCCCCAAAACATAACATTTCCACCTCCATGCTTGACAGTGGGGACGGTGTTCTTTGGGTCATAGGCAGCATTTCTCTTCCTCCAAACACGGCGAGTTGAGTTCATGCCAAAGAGCTCAATTTTTGTCTCATCTGACCACAGCACCTTCTCCCAATCACTCTCGGCATCATCCAGGTGTTCACTGGCAAACTTCAGACGGGCCGTCACATGTGCCTTCCGGAGCAGGGGGACCTTGCGGGCACTGCAGGATTGCAATCCGTTATGTCGTAATGTGTTACCAATGGTTTTCGTGGTGACAGTGGTCCCAGCTGCCTTGAGATCATTGACAAGTTCCCCCCTTGTAGTTGTAGGCTGATTTCTAACCTTCCTCATGATCAAGGATACCCCACGAGGTGAGATTTTGCGTGGAGCTCCAGATCTTTGTCGATTGACAGTCATTTTGTACTTCTTCCATTTTCTTACTATGGCACCAACAGTTGTCTCCTTCTCGCCCAGCGTCTTACTGATGGTTTTGTAGCCCATTCCAGCCTTGTGCAGGTGTATGATCTTGTCCCTGACATCCTTAGACAGCTCCTTGCTCTTGGCCATTTTGTAGAGGTTAGAGTCTGACTGATTCACTGAGTCTGTGGACAGGTGTCTTTCATACAGGTGACCATTGCCGACAGCTGTCTGTCATGCAGGTAACGAGTTGATTTGGAGCATCTACCTGGTCTGTAGGGGCCAGATCTCTTACTGGTTGGTGGGGGATCAAATACTTATTTCCCTCTGCAGAATGCAAATAAATTCATATACTTTCCACAATGTGATTTTCCGGATTTAATTTGTGATGTGCTATCTCTCACTGTTACCAATAACCTACCCTTCAATTATGGGCTGCTCATGTCTTTGTCAGTGGGCAAACTTACAAAATCAGCAAGGGATCAAATACTTATTTCCACCACTGTATATATTCTTCATACTTCTACAAATCACAAGCTTAGAAGTGTGACTTTTGACCAAACTAAACAAAAAACAACATGTGCATAAGTCTAGAGAATTAAATAAACTTCAAGAGCTCTTAAAACAAACAACTAAAAAATAGTGAAAGACATATGTTTAAAAAAAGCCCTACTGATAAAAGTGTAGTTTCCATCCTAGAAATACTACAATCCACAAACTTGTGAGAAAGACTTCTAACCATACTATGCAAAAAACATGTCCACCAGTGTAAAGAAACACCTACCACACCAGCTCAAATCCAGGCTGCAAGCTCTTCATGGGCCAATTCAACATAACTAAACTGGCCCTTCAAGCATTTGCTAGAGGTGCCAGAATGTCAGTGATTCACATAAAAAGGACTATCTAATTTCACTAATTAGTGCAGGGATAATATTTGCTATCCACATTTCAAAATCAGTCCCAGGCACACACACACACTTCATCACTGTAGTATACATGTAAAGCGAATGCTACATACCTGTAGAAGGTATTCTCCGAGGACAGCAGGCTGATTGTTCTCACTGATGGGTGACGTCCACGGCAGCCCCTCCAATCGGAATCTTCCTAGCAAAGTCCTTTGCTAGCCCGCGCGCACCGCGCATGCGCGGCTGTCTTCCCGCCCGAAACCGGCTCGAGCCGGCCAGTCTCGTATTGTAGCAAAAGAGAAACAAGGGAAGACTCAACTCCAAAGGGGAGGCGGGCGGGTTTGTGAGAACAATCAGCCTGCTGTCCTCGGAGAATACCTTCTACAGGTATGTAGCATTCGCTTTCTCCGAGGACAAGCAGGCTGCTTGTTTTCACTGATGGGGTATCCCTAGCCCCCAGGCTCACTCAAAACAACAACATTGGTCAATTGGGCCTCGCAACGGCGAGGACATAACTGAGATTGACCTAAAAAATTTACCAACTAACTGAGAGTGCAGCCTGGAACAGAACAAACAGGGCCCTCGGGGGGTGGAGTTGGATCCTAAAGCCCAAACAGGTTCTGAAGAACTGACTGCCCGAACCGACTGTCGCGTCGGGTATCCTGCTGCAGGCAGTAATGAGATGTGAATGTGTGGACAGATGACCACGTCGCAGCTTTGCAAATTTCTTCAATGGAGGCTGACTTCAAGTGGGCTACCGACGCAGCCATGACCCTAACATTATGAGCCGTGACATGACCCTCAAGAGCCAGCCCCGCCTGGGCGTAAGTGAAGGAAATGCAATCTGCTAGCCAATTGGATATGGTGCGTTTCCCTACAGCCGCTCCCCTCCTATTGGGATCAAAAGAAACAAACAATTGGGCGGACTGTCTGTGGGGCTGTGTCCGCTCCAAGTAGAAGGCCAATGCTCTCTTGCAGTCCAATGTGTGCAGCTGACGTTCAGCAGGGCAGGAATGAGGACGGGGAAAGAATGTTGGCAAGACAATTGACTGGTTCAGATGGAACTCCGACACGACCTTTGGCAAGAACTTAGGGTGAGTGCGGAGGACTACTCTGTTATGATGAAATTTGGTGTAAGGGGCCTGGGCTACCAGGGCCTGAAGCTCACTGACTCTACGAGCTGAAGTAACTGCCACCAAGAAAATGACCTTCCAGGTCAAGTACTTCAGATGGCAGGAATTCAGTGGCTCAAAAGGAGGTTTCATCAGCTGGGTGAGAACGACATTGAGATCCCATGACACTGTAGGAGGTTTGATAGGGGGCTTTGACAAAAGCGAACAACTAAAGGCTGTCCTGAGATCGGCTTACCTTCCACAAGGTAATGGTATGCACTGATTGCGCTAAGATGAACTCTTACAGAGTTGGTCTTGAGACCAGACTCAGACAAGTGCAGAAGGTATTCAAGCAGGGTCTGTGTAGGACAAGAGCGAGGAGCTAGGGCCTTGCTGTCACACCAGACGGCAAACCTCCTCCACAGAAAGGGTATGATACATACCTGTAGCAGTTGTTCTCCGAGGACAGCAGGCTGATTGTTCTCACGACTGGGGTTGACGTCCGCGGCAGCCCCCACCAACCGGAAGAAGCTTCGCGGGACGGTCGGCACGCAGGCCACGCCCACCGCGCATGCGCGGCCGCCTTCCCGCCCGTGCGCGACCGCTCCCGCCAGTTGAATGACAAGCAATAAAATATGAAACACACAACTCCAAAGGGGAGGAGGGAGGGTAGGTGAGAACAATCAGCCTGCTGTCCTCGGAGAACAACTGCTACAGGTATGTATCATACCCTTTCTCCGAGGACAAGCAGGCTGCTTGTTCTCACGACTGGGGTATCCCTAGCTCTCAGGCTCACTCAAAACAATAACCCAGGTCAATTGAACCTCGCAACGGCGAGGGTACAACAGAAATTGACCTACGAAGAACAACTAACTGAGAGTGCAGCCTGACCAGAATAAATTCGGGTCCTAGAGGGTGGAGTTGGATTTACACCCCAAACAGATTCTGCAACACCGACTGCCCGAACCGACTGTCGCGTCGGGTATCCTGCTGGAGGCAGTAATGAGATGTGAATGTGTGGACAGATGACCACGTCGCAGCCTTGCAGATCTCTTCAATAGTGGCTGACTTCAAGTGGGCCACCGACGCTGCCATGGCTCTGACACTATGAGCCGTGACATGACCCTCAAGAGCCAGCCCAGCCTGGGCGTAAGTGAAGGAAATGCAATCTGCTAGCCAATTGGAGATGGTGCGTTTCCCGACAGCGACCCCTAGCCTGTTAGGGTCGAAAGAAATAAACAATTGGGCGGACTGTCTGTTGGGCTGTGTCCGCTCCAAGTAGAAGGCCAATGCTCTCTTGCAGTCCAATGTGTGCAACTGACGTTCAGCAGGGCGGGTATGCGGCCTGGGGAAGAATGTTGGCAAGACAATTGACTGGTTAAGATGGAACTCCGACACCACCTTCGGCAGGAACTTTGGGTGAGTGCGGAGCACTACTCTGTTGTGATGAAATTTTGTATATGGAGCATGAGCTACTAGGGCTTGAAGCTCACTGACCCTACGAGCTGAAGTAACTGCCACCAAGAAAATGACCTTCCAGGTCAAGTACTTCAGATGGCAGGTATTCAGTGGCTCAAAAGGAGGTTTCATCAGCTGGGTGAGGACGACGTTGAGATCCCATGACACAGTAGGAGGCTTGATAGGGGGCTTTGACAAAAGCAAGCCTCTCATGAATCGAACGACTAAAGGCTCTCCAGAGATGGCTTTACCTTCCACACGATAATGGTAAGCACTAATCGCACTAAGGTTTCCTTACTGAGTTGGTCTTGAGGCCAGACTCTGATAAGTGCAGAAGGTATTCAAGCAGGTTCTGTGCAGGGCAAGAACGAGGTTCTAGGGCCTTGCTCTCACACCAAACGACAAACCTCCTCCACTTGAAAAAGTAACTCTTTTTAGTGGAATCCTTCCTAGAGGCAAGCAAGACCCGGGAGACACCCTCAGACAGACCCAACGCAGCGAAGTCTACGCCCTCAACATCCAGGCCGTGAGAGCCAGGGATTGAAGGTTGGGGTGCAGCAACGCTCCGTCGTTCTGCGAAATGAGAGTCGGAAAACACTCCAATCTCCACGGTTCTTCGGAGGACAACTCCAGAAGAAGAGGGAACCAGATCTGACGGGGCCAAAAGGGCGCTATCAGAATCATGGTGCCGCGGTCTTGCTTGAGCTTCAGTAAGGTCTTCCCCACCAAAGGTATGGGAGGATAAGCATACAGGAGGCCGGTCCCCCAATGAAGGAGAAAGGCATCTGACGCTAGCCTGCCGTGTGTCTGAAGTCTGGAACAGAACAGAGGCAGCTTGTGGTTGGTCTGAGAGGCGAAAAGATCCACCGAGGGGGTGCCCCACTCTCGGAAGATCTTGCGTACCACTCTGGAATGGAGCGACCACTCGTGCGGTTGCATGACTCTGCTCAGTCTGTCGGCCAGACTGTTGTTTACGCCTGCCAGGTACGTGGCTTGGAGAAGCATGCCGAACCGACACGCCCAACGCCACATACCGACGGCTTCCCGACACAGGGGGCGAGATCCGGTGCCCCCCTGCTTGTTGACGTAATACATTGCAACCTGATTGTCTGTCCGAATTTGGATAATTTGGCAGGACAGCCGACCTCTGAAAGCCTTCAGTGCGTTCCAGATCGCTCGGAGCTCCAGGAGGTTGATCTGCAGATCCTTTTCCTGGAGGGACCACAGACCCTGGGTGTGAAGCCCATCGACATGGGCTCCCCACCCCAGGCGAGATGCATCCGTCGTCAGCACTTTCGTGGGCTGCGGAATTTGGAATGGACGTCCCAGGGTCAAATTGGTCCGTATGGTCCACCAGAGCAGTGAAGTGCGGCAACTGGTGGAGAGGCGGATGACATCCTCTAGATTCCCGGTGGCTTGGAACCACTGGGAAGCTAGGGTCCATTGAGCAGATCTCATGTGAAGACGAGCCATGGGAGTCACATGAACTGTGGAGGCCATATGACCCAGAAGTCTCAACATCTGCCGAGCTGTGATCTGCTGAGACGCTCTGGTCTGCGAAGCCAGGGCCAAGAGATTGGTGGCCCTCGCTTCGGGAAGGTAGGCCTGAGCCGTCTGGGAATTCAGCAGCGCTCCTATGAATTCCAGAGACTGAGTTGGCTGGAGATGGGACTTTGGGTAATTTATCACAAACCCCAGCAGCTCCAGAAGCTGAATAGTGCACTGCATGGACCGGAGGGCTCCTGCCTCCGAGGTGTTCTTGACCAGCCAATCGTCGAGATATGGGAACACGTGCACTCCCAGCTTGCGTAGGTAGGCCGCTACCACCACGAGGCACTTTGTAAACACTCGTGGGGCAGAGGCGAGCCCAAAGGGCAGCACACAATACTGAAAGTGCCGTGCGCCCAGGCGGAATCTGAGATACTGTCTGTGAGCTGGCAGTATCGGGATGTGAGTGTATGCGTCCTTTAAATCCAGGGAACATAGCCAATCGTTTTTCTGAATCATTGGCAGAAGGGTGCCCAAGGAAAGCATCCTGAACTTTTCTTTGACCAGGAATTTGTTCAGGCCTCTCAGGTCTAGGATGGGACGCATCCCCCCTGTTTTCTTTTCCACAAGGAAGTACCTGGAATAGAATCCCTGCCCTTCCTGCCCGGGTGGTACGGGCTCGACCGCATTGGCGCTGAGAAGGGCGGAGAGTTCCTCTGCAAGTACCTGCTTGTGATGGGAGCTGAAAGACTGAGCTCCCGGAGGACAATTTGGAGGCAGGGAGGCCAAATTCAGGGCGTATCCGCACCGCACTATTTGGAGAACCCACTGGTCGGAGGTTATGAGAGGCCACCTTTGGTGAAAAAATTTTAACCTCCCTCCGACCGGCAGATCGTCCGGTACGGACACTTGTAGGGCGGCTATGTTCCCGTGGATCCAGTCAAAAGCCCGTCCCCGGCTTTTGCTGTGGAGGCGCAGGGGGCTGCTTAGGCGCACGCTGTTGACGAGAACGAGCGCGCTGGGGCTGTCCCTGTGCCTGACGAGGCCTTCGGGCCGGCTGGTTGTACCTACGCTTCGCAAAAGAATAGGGTGCAGCCTGCCGAGCCCGGGAAAAAACGCCCGCCCGCGGGGGCGGCTGCTGAAGGCGCCCGGTGGGAGAGCTTGTCGAGAGCGGTTTCCCGCTGATGCAGTTGGTCAACCATCTGCTCGACCTTCTCGCCAAAAATATTATCCCCCCGGCAAGGGACGTCAGCCAGTCTCTGCTGGGTGCGGTTGTCCAGGTCAGAGGCACGCAGCCATGAGAGCCTGCGCATCACTATACCTTGGGCCGCAGCACGAGATGCCACGTCACAGGTGTCAAAAATCCCCCTGGACAGGAACTTTCTGCACGCCTTCAGCTGCCTGACCACCTCCTGATAAGGCCTGGACTGCTCCGGCGGGAGCTTATCGACCAGGTCCGCCAGCTGTTGCACATTGGTCCGCATGTGGATGCTCATATAGAGCAGGTAAGATTGGATGCGGGTCACGAGCATGGAGGATTGGTAGGCCTTCCTCCCAAATGAGTCCAGAGTGCGAGACTCCCGCCCCGGGGGCGCCGAGGCGGTATCCCTCGAACTCCGTGCCCTCTTGAGAGCAGAATCCACGACCGCTGAGTCATGGGGCAACTGGGGCCGCATGAGCTCTGGGTCAGAGTGGATCCTGTACTGGGACTCTGCTTTCTTGGGAATGGTGGGGTTAGTTAGTGGTCGCACCCAGTTCCGAAGCAGCGTCTCCTTCAGGACATTGTGCAGCGGTACCGTGGAGGACTCTCTAGGTGGTGATGGATAGTCAAGGACCTCGAGCATCTCGGCCCTCGGCTCTTCCACAGAGACCACGGGAAAGGGAATGCTTATAGACATATCCCGCACAAAGGAGGCAAAGGAGAGACTCTCAGGAGGTGAGAGCTTCCTCTCCGGTGACGGCGTGGGGTCCGAGGGAAGGCCCGTAGACTCCTCTGAGGAGAAATATCTCGGGTCCTCCTCTTCCCCCCACGAGTCCTCATCCTCGGTATCGGACATTAGCTCATGTAGCTGAGTCCGGTACCGGGCCCGGCTCGACGTCGAGGCACCAAGGTCTCGGTGTCGTCGAGCGGTGGACTCCCGCGCCGGCGGGGACGGAGCTCCCTCCATCGACGTCGACAGGGACTCCACCTGCGTGGCGGTCGAGACCGGCACCGCAAGCGGCGGCGGTGTCGACAGCCCCGGCGCCGGGCTAGAGCTCGCCGGCGCCACAGTCATCGGCGCCGGGGGCGCAAGCACCCCCGACGCCGGCACAGCCTGGCGCATCAGCCCTTCCAGGATCCCCGGAAGGATGGCTCTGAGGCACTCGTCCAGGCCCGCTGCCGGGAAAGGCGGTGGGGCCGGTAAGGGTGTCGGTGCCAGAAGCTGCTGGGGGCCAGGAGACGGCACCGAGGTGCCGGAACCCCGACGCGTCGGTACCTCCACCACCGACGGAGATCTCTCCTTTCTGCGATGACGCTTCGGCGTCGACTCCTCTTCAGGGTGCACCGAGGGCTCCCGGTGACGGCGCTTCTTATCTTTTTTCCGGTGCACGTCACCGGTGCCGGAGGGCATGGAGGAGGAGGAGGTCGATCCCCCTCGGTCTCGAGGTACCGGGTCCGACAGGGTTCGGTCCCGTGGCTCACGAGTTGAGGGAGTGACCGGGGCCGACTGCCCACGCGGCCTCTCAACCCCACTCTCACCGGCGGACCGGCGGGCCAACGGGACCTGTTCTCCTGGGGTCGCTGCCATCGGTGCCGATGTCTCGGGCATCGATACCGGTACCGAAGGACCGGCCTTCGATACCGATGCTGTCGAGGTCGACGTCGAGGGTCCGGCGCAAGTTCCAAAAAGACGGTCCCGCAGAACTTGCCTCGCAACCTGAGTCCGTTTCCGGAGACCGAGACACAAAGCGCACGACTTGAGATTGTGCTCCGGCCCGAGGCACTGGAGGCACCAAGCGTGGGTGTCGGTCTGCGAGATCGGCCGGCCGCAGCGACCACACTTTTTAAATCCACTCGGGACCTTCGAGGACATCGACGGAAAAATCGCGTCGGCGAAGTCAAAGTCGGCAATGGTGGCTAAAATCACACCACGAAAAAATCAACCGACCGAGCGGCCACTAGGCTAGAAAGCGAGGGAAAAAGGGGGAGCGCGTGCTCCACACGCGCAAAAAGAAATTTCTTTTTTTTTTTTTTTTTTTTTTTTTTAAACAATACAAACAAAAAACAGAGGGAACCGAACGGTCCAAGCGACGATCCGCGTAAACGCGGTCGAAAATCCGGCGGCTGAACAGAGAGAGAGGCAAACGCACCACTCTCTCAGTCGCGGGAAAAAAGTAACTGGCGGGAGCGGTCGCGCACGGGCGGGAAGGCGGCCGCGCATGCGCGGTGGGCGTGGCCTGCGTGCCGACCGTCCCGCGAAGCTTCTTCCGGTTGGTGGGGGCTGCCGCGGACGTCAACCCCAGTCGTGAGAACAAGCAGCCTGCTTGTCCTCGGAGAAAGAAGTAACTCCTCTTAGTGGAATCTTTCCTGGAAGCAAGCAAGATGCGGGAGACACCCTCTGACAGACCCAAAGAGGCAAAGTCTACGCTCTCAACATCCAGGCCGTGAGAGCCAGGGACCGGAGGCTGGGATGCAGAAGAGCCCCTTCGTCCTGTGTGATGAGGGTCGGAAAACACTCCAATCTCCACGGTTCTTCGGAGGATAACTCCAGAAGAAGAGGGAACCAGATCTGACGCGGCCAAAAAGGAGCAATCAGAATCATGGTGCCTCGATCTTGCTTGAGTTTCAACAAAGTCTTCCCCACCAGAGGAATGGGAGGATAAGCATACAGCAGGCCCTCCTCCCAATCCAGGAGGAAGGCATCCGATGCCAGTCTGCCGGGGGCCTGAAGCCTGGAACAGAACTGAGGGACTTTGTGGTTCACTCGAGATGCGAAGAGATCTACCAAGGGGGTGCCCCACGCTTGGAAGATCTGGCGCACCACTCTGGAGTTGAGCGACCACTCGTGAGGTTGCATAATCCGGCTCAGTCTGTCGGCCAGACTGTTGTTTACGCCTGCCAGATATGTGGCTTGGAGCACCATGCCGAGACGGCGAGCCCAGAGCCACATGCTGACGGCTTCCTGACACAGGGGGCGAGATCCGGTGCCCCCCTGCTTGTTGACATAATACATGGCAACCTGGTTGTCTGTCTGAATTTGGATAATTTGATGGGACAGCCGATCTCTGAAAGCCTTCAGAGCGTTCCAGATCGCTCGCAACTCCAGGAGATTGATCTGTAGACCACGTTCCTGGAGGGACCAGCTTCCTTGGGTGTGAAGCCCATCGACATGAGCTCCCCATCCCAGGAGAGACGCATCCGTTGTCAGCACTTTTTGTGGCTGAGGAATTTGGAAAGGACGTCCCAGAGTCAAATTGGACCAGATTGTCCACCAATACAGGGATTCGAGAAAACTCGTGGACAGGTGGATCACGTCTTCTAGACCCCCAGCAGCCTGATACCACTGGGAGGCTAGGGTCCATTGAGCAGATCTCATGTGAAGACGGGCCATGGGAGTCACATGAACTGTGGAGGCCATGTGGCCCAGCAATCTCAACATCTGCCGAGCTGTGATCTGCTGGGACGCTCGCACCCGCGAGACGAGGGACAACAAGTTGTTGGCCCTCGTCTCTGGGAGATAGGTGCGAGCCGTCCGAGAATCCAGCAGAGCTCCTATGAATTCGAGTTTCTGCACTGGGAGAAGATGGGACTTTGGATAATTTATCACAAACCCCAGTAGCTCCAGGAGGCGAATAGTCATCTGCATGGACTGCAGGGCTCCTGCCTCGGATGTGTTCTTCACCAGCCAATCGTCGAGATATGGGAACACGTGCACCCCCAGCCTGCGAAGTGCCGCTGCTACCACAGCTAGGCACTTTGTGAACACCCTGGGTGCAGAGGCGAGCCCAAAGGGTAGCACACAGTACTGGAAGTGGCGTGTGCCCAACTGAAATCGCAGATACTGTCTGTGAGCTGGCAGTATCGGGATGTGTGTGTAGGCATCCTTCAAGTCCAGAGAGCATAGCCAATCGTTTTGCTGAATCATGGGGAGAAGGGTGCCCAGGGAAAGCATCCTGAACTTTTCTTTTACGAGATATTTGTTCAGGGCCCTTAGGTCTAGGATGGGACGCATCCCCCCTGTTTTCTTTTCCACAAGGAAGTACCTGGAACAGAATCCCAGCCCTTCTTGCCCGGATGGCACGGGCTCGACCGCATTGGCGCTGAGAAGGGCGGAGAGTTCCTCTGCAAGTACCTGCTTGTGCTGGAAGCTGTAGAATTGAGCTCCCGGTGGACAATTTGGAGGTTTTGAGGCCAAATTGAGGGTGTATCCTTGCCGGACTATTTGCAGAACCCACTGATCGGAGGTTATGAGAGGCCACCTTTGGTGAAAAGCTTTCAACCTCCCCTCGACCGGCAGGTCGCCCGGCACTGACACTTGGATGTCGGCTATGCTCTGCTGGAGCCAGTCAAAAGCTCGCCCCTTGCTTTTGCTGGGGAGCCGAGGGGCCTTGCTGAGGCGCACACTGCTGACGAGAGCGAGCGCGCTGGGGCTTAGCCTGGGCCGCAGGCTGTCGAGAAGGAGGGTTGTACCTACGCTTGCCAGAAGAGTAGGGAACAGTCCTCCTTCCCCCAAAAAATCTTCTACCTGTAGAGGTAGATGCTGAAGGCTGCCAGCGGGAGAACTTGTCGAATGCGGTATCCCGCTGGTGGAGATGCTCTACCACCTGCTCGAATTTCTCTCCAAAAATATTGTCCGCACGGCAAGGCGAGTCCGCAATCCGCTGCTGGAGTCTATTTTCCAGGTCGGAGGCACGCAGCCATGAGAGCCTGCGCATCACCACACCTTGAGCAGCGGCCCTGGACGCAACATCAAAGGTGTCATACACCCCTCTGGCCAGGAATTTTCTGCACGCCTTCAGCTGCCTGACCACCTCCTGAAAAGGCTTGGCTTGCTCAGGGGGGAGAGCATCAACCAAGCCCGCCAACTGCCGCACATTGTTCCGCATGTGTATGCTCGTGTAGAGCTGGTAAGACTGGATTTTGGCCACGAGCATAGAGGAATGGTAGGCCTTCCTCCCAAAGGAGTCTAAGGTTCTAGAGTCTTTGCCCGGGGGCGCCGAAGCATGCTCCCTAGAACTCTTAGCCTTCTTTAGGGCCAGATCCACAACTCCAGAGTCGTGAGGCAACTGAGTGCGCATCAGCTCTGGGTCCCCATGGATCCGGTACTGGGACTCGATCTTCTTGGGAATGTGGGGATTACTTAATGGCTTGGTCCAGTTCGCAAGCAATGTCTTTTTGAGGACATGGTGCAAGGGAACAGTGGACGCTTCCTTAGGTGGAGAAGGATAGTCCAGGAGCTCAAACATTTCAGCCCTGGGCTCGTCCTCCACAACCACCGGGAAGGGGATGGCCGTAGACATCTCCCGGACAAAGGAAGCAAAAGACAGACTCTCGGGAGGAGAAAGCTGTCTTTCAGGAGAGGGAGTGGGATCGGAAGGAAGGATATTTCTCGTCAGAGAAATATCTGGGGTCTTCTTCTTCTTCCCACGAGGCCTCACCCTCGGTGTCAGACACAAGTTCACGGACCTGTGTCTGCAACCTCGCCCGGCTCGACTCCGTGGAGCCACGTCCACGATGGGGGCGTCGAGAGGTAGACTCCCTTGCCCGCATCGGCGAAGCTCCCTCCGCCGACGTAGTCGGGGAGCCCTCCTGGGAGGTGGCCGCAGTCGGCACCGCACGCGGTACCGACGTCGGGGACCTCACCCCGGGCGATGGGCCAGCCGGCGCCACGCTCGACGGTACCGGAGGCGCAAGCACCGCCGGTACCGGAGGGGTAGGGCGCAACAGCTCTCCCAGAATCTCTGGGAGAACGGCCCGGAGGCTCTCGTTCAGAGCGGCTGCAGAGAAAGGCAGGGAGGTCGATGCAGGCGTCGACGTCAGAACCTGTTCCGGGCGTGGAGGCTGGTCCGGGCTGTCCAGAGTGGAGCGCATCGACACCTCCTGAACAGAGGGTGAGCGGTCCTCTCGGTGCCGATGCCTGCTGGGTGCCGACTCCCTCGGCGACCCAGAGCTCTCGGTGCCGACGCGGGGAGGAGACCGGTGTCGATGCTTCTTCGACTTCTTCCGAAGCATGTCACCGGAGCTCCCCGGCACCGACGAGGAGGACGTAGAATCCATCCGTCGCTTCCTCAGGGCCGAGGTCGAAGCAGGTCGATCCCGGGGGGGCTGTACCGCAGGAGCCCTCAGGGTAGGGGGAGACCCACCCGAAGGCTCACCGCCACCAGCAGGGGAATGGACAGCCCTCACCTGCACTCCACCCGATGCACCACCGTCCGACAACATCAGGAGACGAGGTCCCGGTACCACCGACGTCGATGCAGCTATCCGATGTCTCGGCGCCGATGCAGAGGGCCGATGCCTCGATGCACTGGCGGCCAAGGATGAAGGTCTGGACGCTGATGACGTCGATGCACACGATGACCCCGGTGCCGATGCCGACGAAGAGCCCGAGAACAAAACGTTCCACTGGGCCAATCTCGCTACCTGAGTCCGCCTTTGTAACAGGGAACACAGACTACAGTTCTGAGGACGGTGCTCGGCCCCCAGACACTGAAGACACGAAGAGTGCCTATCAGTGAGCGAGATTACCCGGGCGCACTGGGTGCACTTCTTGAAGCCGCTGGAAGGCTTCGATGTCATGGGCAGAAAAATCACGCCGGCGAAATCAAAATCCGAAATGACGAATTTGGAGCACCAAAACTTTAAGGGAGAAAAATCTCGACCGAGGCCGAAAAGAGGCCTACCCCGACGACGAAAGAAAACTTACCGGGGCAAAAACTGGAAACACGGGAAGGGGCAAACGAAACCCAAGGGGGTTTCCGGAGAACTTCCCGAACAAATTAGAACTTTTCCGAAGAAAAAACACGTCTATTTTAAAACGGACGCGCGAGGTCGACTCTCCGGGGCTCGACACGACAAAAAACACAGCCGTACCGAGTGCGGACGAAAGAAGACTGGCCGGCTCGAGCCGGTTTCGGGCGGGAAGACGGCCGCGCGGGCGCGCGAGGGCTAGCAAAGGACTTTGCTAGGAAGATTCCGATTGGAGGGGCTGCCGTGGACGTCACCCATCAGTGAGAACAAGCAGCCTGCTTGTCCTCGGAGAACATTTACTAATTATGTGATATCCTAGGATCTTCAGAGTTAACTGCATCTGTACTGCTTAGCAAACTTCCACCTGGCAGTAAAGTGCAAATCGTCACTGATACATTGATTCACTATGGGCTTTACTTGTCACCAATGCTCAACCTTCATATACTTGCACATAAGTAAGACATTTTTGAACACTGAACAAGAGTTATGTGCAAGAATGTGAAGATTGGGAATTATGGGGGAATATAAGGAAACATTGGGGGCGGAAGGATGAAGTATCATCAGTGGCCTTCCTCAGGTGGGAACCTAAGTTTAGGGTGGGCAGGAAAAATGCTACCTTTGTAAGATGGGAGCAGAAGGGAATGGTGACATTTCTGGATGTGCTTCTTGGGAGCGGGATGAGGAGTTTTGAGGAGGTGTGTACCAGGCATGGGATTCCTGTGAGCGAGGGATTCACGTACATGCAAGTAAAACACTTTATAGACAAAGAGGGGTGGAGGAGAGGATACCCACGGGAAGAGGAAAGTTTAGAAAATCTGTGGATATTATTGGGGAGAGTCCCAAAACCCAGATCGGTGGTATATCGGTTCTTTCAGGGGGACGAGGACAAAAAATACTCATTTCAGGAAGCATGGGAAAGGGATTTGCAATGCCAATTCACAGAGCGGGAATGGGAAGATATATGTGGGGAAGTACAGAAAGCCTCGGTTTGCATGTTAATACAGGAAAATGCGTATAAAGTGCTAACACAGTGGTATTACACACCAGAGAGGTTACAGAAAATGTATTCAGGAGCATCAGATGTGTGCTGGAGATGTAAAAAACAGAAAAGCACATTTCTTCATGTGTGGTGGATATGCCCAGGGGTGGTAGCATTTTGGCAGGCAGTGATGAAAGCACTGGCCCAAACCATGGTAGTTTCACTGGTGTGTGGTCCATGGGAGTGTTTATTGGGAATGTATAATGAGTGAGAGGTGTGGGAGGAGAGTAAGCTGATGCGATGGGGTTTAGCATCGGCTAAGTGCCTTATAGCGCGCTGTTGGAAATTAGTGGATTCCCCAAAATTAGGGGATTGGAAGGTTAAAGTGAGACTTCTGTGGCATATGGAGCGTTTAACGGTATATAGGAGGGAGGGAGAGCTCCGACGTAAAAGGGGATGGACAAGACTTCAACAAATGATTGAGAGACTTTAGAGGGATTGAGGACACATTCCAGGGAGGGGGGATAGGTGGGGGGGGAGGGGAGGGAGGTAACAAGGGAATAGGGGTTTAGGTGGAGTGGAGGGGGGGGGGGGAAGAGGAGGTATAGGGAGCAAGGTTGATTCCACCACTTGTGTTAGACAAACGAGTAGCTAAGCTGGGGAGAACATGAGGAGAACATGGTTGGAGGGCACTGTTTTAAGGGAACAGTTTGAAATTAACAAGTTGTGTGGTTGTTTTGTAATACAAGTTAGGTGGAAAGTCAGTATGTTGAGACGTTATTTAGATTGTAAGCTCCTTTGAGCAGGGACCGTCCTTCTTTGTTTATTTTGTACAGCGCTGCGTAACCCTAGTAGCGCTCTAGAAATGTTAAGTAGTAGTAGTAGTAGTAATGCAAAGAAATGGGAGCAAAGCATGTTGTATACTGAATGGTTTGATTGTCCCAAATGTTTAAAAATATTTAAAAATATTCAATAAAAATCTAAAGTAAAAAAAAAAAAAAAAAAAAAAGACGGTGAAGATTGAGCATTGGTGACAAGTAAAGCCCATAGTGAATCAATGGATCAATGACAAATTGAACTTCACTACCGGATGGAAGTTTGCTAAGCAGTACAGCATATGCCATGGTTTTTCAGTTTTGAAAAAATATTTCAACAATTTGAGCTGCAGACTAAAAATACCATGTCATGCTGAGGCCAAGACTGCTAACAAATGCAAATAAATAAAACATTCTGCTGTTCTCTGGCCAAGACTAAGGCACAACTACGGTCTCCTCAGCAAATAATTAAAAATGCAAATGGTAGCAAACCATCCAGGGGAAGAGATGTATTAGAGATGTGTTTTTCTTCACATTCAAATACAGCAATTCTCATTTTGTAGCAAAACAGGATGAGAAGTAACCAACATATTTGCTACAGAAGACTGACTGTACCATATTTACATTGTAGAACAGCCTTCAGATTATTTTTATAACATTAGTTTGCCAGTCACCGTATTTCCTAACAAAATATAGCAAAAAATGTGAAAGCTAGGCCATTTAAAAAGAAACATACTTGGTAGAAAGGGACACTAAGAATGGCACACTCACAATTGTCTTGCACGTTGCTAGCTCTAAAACATAATTATGAAATATAACTAACGATCAAGATTTGTGACTGTGCATTTCCATTATCAAACGACGGGAAAATTAAATGCCTTCAACTTACTACAGCAAATTCATCTCTGTCCAGATGTCCATCCTTGTCAATATCACTCAGATCCCAAACCTAATTTGTAGACAGAATATCATCAGGTTACAAAGAACTACTCCTCAGAAATCACTTTGTCAATTAAGAGTCAAAAGCTCAACTCTCAGAACCGGTTTCTGCTCTTTGGGTAACTGGGAGCTAGAAAGGCTACAGCGGTAGCACTAGATTATTCACACCATCAATTCACTTACTTCCTGACTCTCTTGCTTATATAGGTTGGCCCCATGCAGAAGTGTAGCCATTGAGCAAGCCTGGCAAAAAGTCCAGGGCTGCCCGCTGTTGAACTGCTTGCTCTCTGCCCCCCCCCCCCCCTTCCCTCACAGTCCTCCAATCTTGCACCAACAATGGCAACAATGAAAACAGGCTGCCTATGATCAGCTGAGCCATGGCCTTTTCCCTGCTATGTTCTGCCTCCTCTGATATAACTTTCTGTGGGCAGGATTTGACTGAAGAAAGGTTCTGGCTGGGTAGCTGGAAGCTACCTGCTTTCATCACCATTGCTGCCAATATGAGTTTGGAGAACTCAAGGTGGGGGGGAGAAACAGATGCTGAATCAATGGAGGAAGGGAGGGCGGGAGAGGCATGAAGGAGCACAGGAGGAGGAGGGGCAGTCAGGTTGAGAGGCTAGATATAGGGAAGGACAGGGACAGAGAAGAGATGCAGGACAGAGTAAGATAGGGACACAAAGGGGAGATGCTAAATAGGAGAGATAAGGGACACAGAGGGAAGATGAATGGTAGACAAAAAAACAGAAGAAAAGTCAAAAAGTACAGGAGATCCTGTAGAAAAGCAGAAGAGGAGCAATGGAACCAAAGTAATGCTCAGACAGCAGAAGCAGAAAAAATATTTTTCTGAATTTGTTAACTCTAATATGTCACCTTTGGGAAATGTGCATCTCTCATATCTTGCATTTCAGTTTCTATTTCTATTACTATGACCAGCTTTCTATATAGGTCTGGAGCACTTGCTTTTTGCTGGGTTTGTTTACTAGAGCTCTGGCGTTCTCCCCCACCCCCCTAGTCCTCTCTACCTTGGGAGAGATGGTATTATAGGGTGCCCATCTTAAGTTTTAAACTGACCCCAGAGTACTTGACAGATTGGGTGGAACTTTATACTTCCCCATCTGTTCTGTATTTGGGGGAGGGGGAGGACAGAGGAGGTTAAACTAAATGTGATGCCACCTCGGACTTATAATTTGGAATCCACCCTCTTATGGGGCATAGCTCCTGGCTTGTGGAACAAGCCACCCATGGAATTGAGGGCTGCCCCTACATGTGGGCATTGTTTCACTGGTGTTTGAAGACATGGCTGTTACATACATTTTATTGTAATTAAGTGATAAACTGTATGCTATTTTATGCTCACTGTTTTGTATATGGTAGACAGTATTGCTATGTATCTTTTTTTTTTTTTTATCGTGATCCATCATTAACTCTTTCTGGTTTGGTGGAATGCAAGTTGTTAAATTGACACTCTCTATGTGCTTATTTCCTGACATCTTTTGTCCCCTTTTTTTTTTTGCCTCTATAATTAAATGAATCAGATTCCACTGTAAGTGTGCATAAGCATAATCTTGTAGCATACTTACTCTTCCTAGTACATCCAGAGGCAGTTTTGAGTTCATCAATACCGGCTTTACTTTATCTCCCGATAGTAAACCATTTATAGGCAAGAGGCTTTCA
Organism: Microcaecilia unicolor; assembly: GCF_901765095.1. Taxonomy (NCBI): domain Eukaryota; kingdom Metazoa; phylum Chordata; class Amphibia; order Gymnophiona; family Siphonopidae; genus Microcaecilia; species Microcaecilia unicolor. The sequence continues at coordinate 96,494,701 of NC_044041.1, read as the reverse complement.
AAAATGCCATCAAATTTAGATTTTTCTTCCACCTAGTTGGTAAGAAATAGCCTGAATAAGTAAAAAAGTGCGCCTGTGTGAGTGGCGAAAATGGTATTGTGAAAGAAATTAAACGACTGGTCAATGATCTACCTTTAATATTAGTTTCCCATACAATAAAATTAATGGTATGAAGCATAGGTGGTCTACTAGTTACAATAAAGGACTTGGAACCAGGACAGCTGTTCCCAGATCCTATCCCTGCTGCTTAAACTTATAACAAACTGACTTGTCAATGATAACCTTTTTACCTCAGGTACCAACTTGTAAGTTCACTGGAGAAAGGACCCATAATGTCTATTTTAAAGCATTCTGGTTTAGGGTACTATACAAATGACAAGTCATAATAGCCTGTAAAATGGTCTTTAGGAACTAACTTAGAAACAGCAAAGCTATTAAACACTGTCTGGATTTGGGATTTTCTAGTAAGAACACCCAGTGCTGTGCTTCAAAATAATTAAGGGGGGAAAGAAATTGATATTCAGTTATACATAGGGGCTTTAAGAATTGGAAAGGTTTGTCTAGGTCAGACTACACAACTTTAACACTTTGATGATAATCAGCTGCATGCCAGCTCAAATTAAGCCCAAATACCTCCATTATGAATAATTCCAGAGTGGCATACATGACCACATGCCACGGTCTGTGGCAATTCTCATCACACCAAAGACAAGATATTTGGGATAACTTCATGTATGCATGCTTGGAGAAGGGATGGTCAAGGCAGGACTAAATTAGAGGATCTACTCTGTAGAATGTTCCATCCAGTGTGTATATGTGTGTGTACTTACTTATTTAAACTTACAAAATAGAAGCCCCAATACAGAAGTGTACACACTCATGTGGAGTGTACCTGCTGATGGGTAAATTAGACCCTTACCTGCTAATTTGCTTTCCTTTAGTCCCTCCAGACCGGCCCAGATGGGTTGTGTACGCCTTCCAGCAGGTGGAGACTGAGAAAAAAAGTTGTGACTCTAGCCAGCCAATGCCAGCTAGAGAAAGATCCAGTAATAAAGTACCAAAGCAGAAGTAAAGCCATAAAAGGAATACAGAACCTGTGCATCCAAAAACCTGAGCAGCCACCGGCACATTGCCAACAACGGGTGAGTGCCTTTAAACATATCATGGTCCTTCAAACCGGACATTTCAGTAAAATTCTTTACTGTGTTTTCTTTTTTTTTTTACTATATAAATCAACAAACTAACAACACAGGTCCAAACAAACACAGATATCTGAAGGGAGGGATCTGGGCCGGTCCGGAGGGACTAAAGAAAAGCAAATTATCAGGTAAAGTCTAATTTACCCTTCCTTAGCATCCCTCCGGACCGGCCCAGAATGTGACTGATGGGAAGTAACAAAGCAGTGAAAATATGGGAGGGACCCTAGCAGCCCCGCCGACAAAACGCGCGTTTCAAAATCAACCTCAACAGTAACAACATCAGAAGAAACCTCATGTGAGTCCCAGCCTAGAGCACCGCCTAGCTTGCTATCGCCATGGTCCCAAAACCTGTAGAAAATCTCTTGCCGACGGTCTCGAAATCTGGCCAAAGCGACGAAATTTAGTCTGGGACTTGAGGACTCGAGTCAACGGTAAAACACGCGTTCCTGCCTTGTGTCGAACCTAACTCCCAGATACTCCATCGACTGAGAAGGTAGAAGACGGCTCCTCTGCACATACACTACCTAAGGTAGGGACTGCTAGAATTCTACCACCCGAGCTGCCACCTGAAGACTCTCGTGGTAAGACGTTGCCCAAATCAAGCAAACGTCCAAATAAAGATGCAATAAAATGCCCTCCGCTGTAAGAGCCATCGCTACAACTACCATGACCTTGGTAAACGAAGGAAACAAAGATGTGCAGGACAAATAGAAATGTGGAAGTAGGCTTCAGTAGGAACGATTCCCCTGACCGCACTACAATTACGGGCCGCAAAATCGCCATTCGAAGAGGGCACCCTAGAGGCCTTGAGTGACCGCCCTGAGATCTAAAATCCGACGGAAAGAACTCTCTTTCTGGGGAACCTGAAAGAAAATGGAGCAATGACCTCAACACTGGACCGCCCAAGGGAGAAGGGAAATTGGTCAAAGGTCCAGAAGTCTACGGAGAGTATGTCTGACGACTCCAGCTTTGATGCGAGAACGACAAGGAGATTCTAAAAAAAAAACCAAAATATCTGACAAAGCGTGAACGAACTCCAATGCGTACCCTTCTCGAATAATCTCCAATACCCTCTAATCCGAATTCATCTAGGGCGACCTTTCTTGAAATGGCACCAAGCGAGCGCCTACAGGGAGTAGAGGCTGTGCACGCACATCTGTATTGCTGAGAGCAGGAGAACTAATTGTTATGCGTCTGATGCAGTAAGACACTGAAGTGCAGACTAATGCTAGAATACTAAAATAGCTATAACAAATGTAATTGCCTCATTCCGGCACCTAAACTTTAGGTGACCTGTTGAGAATAACCCCCATAGGGATCAGTATGCAAAGTGACTGAATCGGAAAGCGCTGCAGAAAATTAGCACTAACTGCCTAAACCGAAACCAGGTATTCAGTTGGTAATCTGGGAGCAGATGTGAGTACTGTAGGAGACAGGACGCTGACCCTGAAGGACCTACGGTGTGTCCTAGAGCGACAATGTTTATGCTCTTAGGTTCTCAATCAGCCTTGATTGGAGGAGTTTGAGAAGCCACATAAGACTAGAAGCCCTACCATTGGTTGGCTAGTTAGGGCTGAGCACTGGCACTGAACCAGGTAGGTGTCAGCTGTGCACACATCCCCAGATGCTGGTATCTGGACATGGCCCAGCATTGGGCTAAAGATATAAGAAAACTGCATTAAAAAAAAAAACTTGCTATTGCAGACATCTGCACCCCATTGTAAGGTGGAAAAGAAAGGGGGGGGGGGAGGAAAGGAAAGATGAGCTTAAAACAGCCTTATTTTATATAATATATATATATATATATATATATATATATATATATATATATATATATATATATATATATATATATGTATTTATGTATTTATTTATTGCATTTGTATCCCACATTTTCCCACCTATTTGCAGGCTCAATGTGGCTTACAGAGTCCTGTTATGGCTTCGTCATTCCAGGATGTCAGATACAATTAGTGATGTGAAAATATTAAATAAGGGAAGGAAGAGAAGATTTAGGCGGATAGGTATAGAAAGTAGACTTTCATAACTGGGTGGATTTAGTAAGGTTGTTGGTTTTCTTTGTAGGCCTTGTTGAAGAGATGTGTCTTCAGGGATTTACAAAAGTTGGTTATTTCGTCTATAGTTTTCAAGGTAGTAGGTAATGCTCTCCACAAAAGAAACCTTTTCAGCCTGTAAGGCAACTGGCCATCTGCAAAGCTGGAAGACCATACAGACCCCAGCAAAATAAAAATAACATACCAACAGCCTAGAAATGGCAATACAGATGGAAACGTGGCTGTGAACGGAGAAAAACCTTTTTTTTTTTTTTTAAACTAAGGATGCCATACTAAGCACGCTCCAGAGCAACCCCTGCTTGACATAGCAAAGATCAAAAGGGTACCCAAATTTTTTTGGTTAAGAAGCTAGAGACAATAGTTTTGCCTGTTTCACTGATTCGTTCCTCTTGCTGTTTTGTCAAGAGAGGGGGAAAAAAGAAAAGCTGTTGCAGAGCGTGCTAAGCCTAGTGCTGCATGACATACTAGGTCCTGACCCCTTAGCTCAACTGGTCATATACTACTACTATTTATCATTTCTATAGCGCTACAAGGCATACACAGCGCTGTACACCATACACAAAAGAGACACATATGCCTCATAATGACCCAATATAAGAGGCTAAGACTAAAGCCCCCCCTCCCAGCCGCTAGCTCATGGCTGATATAGCTAGCACCAGGTTCTCTACACCAGGATACTAACCTGTCTCTCTCTCACTGAATTCTGTACTGCTCTTCCCTCCTACATTAATAAAATCAAAATGGCGGCGTTTCCCGCCAAAAATCGGCACTGGAGAACGAGGAAGATGCAACCGGTGGCAAAAGAACGGAAACCGGACCCCCCTCCAACGGCACCAACGAGATTTCGGAACCAGCACCCTGGACGTCCTAATTCAAAGCTGCGCAGTACCAGCACACATACACATCCAACTGTAAATCCCGCCGCTGCAAGTCCAAACAGCGGCTGAGTTCACCTACATCGCGAAAAAAATAAAATAAACAAAAAAACAGCTGATCAGCAAACCGCTGATCGCTCCAGAGCTGCCCTGCTCGTTGTTACTGGCCACAAACGGCTCTGCCAGGACAGCAGACCGGGAGGCCCTTTTTTTTTTTTTTTTTAATATCAGTAGCTGCCTCTCCCTCCTCTAAAGCTTCCTTCCTTAAGGAGCTTCAGGTAAACTTTATATTGCTTTCAAAAGCAAAAAAGGCTAGCCGAGACACATTTGCCAGCTCCAGGGAGGATAGGGGGGAAGGGACTCGGCCTTCCAAGTGTGGCACCCCCGAGGCGAGAGACCCCCACAGGCCTCAGCCTCCAACAAGCAGGGGGTTTTTTTGTTTTGTTTTTGTAAAATGCACAGGGAGACAAGAAAAAACTACAACACCAAAGAAAGCTTTATGCACAGAGCTACAAGAGAAAATTACAATACCAAAGAAAGCTTAATGTAAAAAGAGAAAAGAATAGAAAAGTCTGAGACTGAAGGGCTCACCACCTGCTGGAGACTGAGATTACTGGATCTTTCTCTAGCTGGCAAGGGCTCTTATTGGCTGGCTAGAGTCACAACTTTTTTTCTCAGTCTCCACCTGCTGGAAGGCGTACACAACCCATCAGTCACATTCTGGGCCGGTCCGGAGGGACGCTAAGGAATGTGTAACCAAAGATTGTTTACAGAATGTGGAAAAACAGCACAGAAAGTGGAAATCTACTAGTTGCTCTGAAGAGGGAGAAACTGGGCGCTTCTGCCATAAGCATTTTGCTTACCTGTAAGCCTGTCTTGTTTTTTGCACATTGCCAGTACTTTTCTTACAGGCTTTTTGCCCAGGATGTTCAAAGAAAATCAAAAGGGTATATTCATTTTGAACTGCCTGTAACTCTCAGACCTCAATGACAAGTGTCTTTTCCTGATTCTCTACGCTTTATGCTCGCCTCCAGGAGGGAGCTCGAGCTGAAAGAATAAAGTGTTTCAGCGCTACTGAAACAAGACTCAGAGTTAGTACATAAGTAATGCCACACTGGGAAAAGACCAAGGGTCCATCGAGCCCAGCATCCTATCCACGACAGCGGCCAATCCAGGCCAAGGGCTCCTGGCAAATCCAGGCCAAGGATTTTTATTCCAGATTCCTGGAATAAAAGGTTGGACGGCTGTTATAATTCTTTTAGCACTGGAGATAGTTAGGAGTGTTCTTATTGCTCTGTAAAACATGAGGTCAGATCAAGTTGGTACTAGTTATGGTTAGTTCTGTTTACCTAAGACAATTATTAGTGATTAGATTTGTAACAGAAAGACTGCTAGAAACTTATAGCTACAAATAAACTGTCACATTTATAGAATCTTGCAGGTGTAGTCCTTATTGTGAGCATATAAGGAGCCCAAGGTACACACACAGGTACCCCTCTGTTGCTCTTACAGAGTGAATGATCAATCTATTCATGGAGTGCAAAAAATTAAAAAGAAAAAGAAAAAATCATGCCCTTAACTAATTTTTATTTCACATTTGGACATATACATTGTTGAAGGGAGGACCTAACACAGAAAAATATTTTGCACTTATCCTTTGAATAAATACATAAAAGAAATACCCGCTGACCTGGATTTCTGCCCTCCCTCACAAAATGTATTAGAAAAAGGTTACACTTAATTATTATGTCACAGTAACATAACCTACTGATATAGAGGGCAGATAAGAACAAAACTAACCAAACCACTGTTTTGTATGTGGGATTTACAATTTTTCTTTTTTCAAATCTGAGCTCCAGAAAAGTTACAAGCAGGTATATAAGCTATTTCTCATCCAAGAGGAAATACACTTACTTTTAAGTTGTACCTGTGGCAACTAAGGGAAAAGTGACTTGACCAAGGTCAGAAGGAGAATCAGCAAGAAAAACTGGATTTGAACCCTGATTTTCCTGGCTCTAACTACAAGGCTACTTTTTCACTCCACGTCTTTGCCTAGATTCTCTCTGGTACACTACCTACCCACTATAAGGCAAATGGACATACATATTAATAATATTGAATGAGCTTATTTTTCACCAGTTCATTAACACACCTCTAAGTATGAAACTTTATAAAACATAATGGCTACCCCTTTGTCCTCCTGTCTCCCAGAACAACCATACTTTTTAATTTATTTATTTTTGGTACATGTTAACAGTTAAAATGTAAAGAAAGAAAACAAGAGTTCTTCCCTTTTGCCCACTACAGCAAACTTACCCGTACTGCCCAATGTGGTTCTGTAGGAGGAGTGATTACTAATGGATTGGCAGTGTCATGCTGAAAGGAAAAAAATATATATATAAAATCCATCTGAATACATAAAAGAATACTCTGCAGCATATGCCCACATGAATCACAGACATTGTATTTTAAGTCAAATCTTAATGTGGAGCATTTTGTTAAGTACAATACATATAAGCCCATGGGAAACACATGTATTTTTTCAGCACATACAGTGGAAAAAGACATTTTTACAAAATAGCACACATTCAGCAGGGCTTTGTATGTGTTATATGCCTGAATTTACATATGTAAGCATCAGATTTTGATACTTACCTGTGTTAACTACCAATTTTTGCAAAACTGCACATCCAAGGAGTCAATTTTGCAGCAATGCACATCAAACAACTCAATGAAGAAACAGGGCTGAAAAAATTAAAATTTTTTTGCTTTTTCAAGGTTGTTTTTTTTTTATCACCAGAGGGAAAGCACAAACCTCACTCAATCGCTCCTCTAAATCTCAGTTTCAAACAAGCAGGTAGCTCATTATAGAGTGACTCAGAAAGGTGTAAATGATGACATTTAAACATGTTTGAAATATACATGTATTTCTATTGCAAACAGCGAATGCATGTACACTTCTAACATCTACCCAAACCACAACCAGACCCAGAACATGACCTCTTCAATCCCCACATTCCAAAAGGATACACAAGTAGCAGCTTTTACAAAAATGTTACAAGTTTACGGCCAAAATAAGGAGGGAAAAAAATGCTATCGGTTACTAAAGTAGCCAAAAAAAAAGTCAGGCGAAAAAGGTTAGTGTTCATAAAACTACAAGAAATCACAGAAAGAGGAAGACAACAATACAGAGACTCCAGTTAACTGGGGCACATCAGGACTCCTATACCATGTCTCAATTAAGCGGCTGCCCCAAATAAACAAATTTGTCAGGGTATTGTGAAAAATGAGTACAGTACAAGCACAAGATAAAAGTAAAATTTTTCATTTATTCAGGAACACAACTCCGCAACTCTTTCGGCTTGCTTTTTAACATTGGTCCACTCACACAAACATCTCGCCCAGTTACAATTAAGAACCACTGATTGAGGGCCTCTTTAACATCTGGGGATCCTTACCATCACGCTTTTTTTGGGAAACTCACTATTGCCTGTCACGTAATGCCCATTCATTTCTTAATTTCTCTTGTTGTATGTGTGCTATTGCAGATTTTGGCATTCCAGTAATCTCTGCCAGGTGGGTTTGGCAGTTGGCTTTTTTTTTCAATTGTTCAAGCAAGCCAATTTTGTCAGGAGTGTTAGATTTTTCCTAGTGTGATGAGAAAGGGGGTAGGTTCAGAAGGGAAACTGAGCTGGTTCAGAAGGGATTGGGACCTATTCTGCTCCAGGACAGACACAGAGTCAATAGGACAGGGGAAAACCCAGCACGTCCTTAGGAGAGGAGCCAGCCCATATCTGCAGCACCCTCCTGGAAAAGGAGTCAGTCCTTGGGGGTGGGCCAGGACTTAGACCAAGCCCAATATCCCTGATTGACTAAACAGTATGAGATGGAACCAAACTGGCTAGGAAAGTGGTGAGGCCGGGTTTGGCTTTCAGGGAAGAAGTTGACACGGGGAGCAAGCTGATACAGATGGAGTTTATGGAGAAAGGAGAGTAGCTTCCAGTTGAGGAGATGGAAATTCCCCACACACACACCCCCACACACACCTCCATGAGTGAAAACAGACCTGCAACTAGCATCTGAGACTCATGACTATTCCTAAAAAACACACACAGCTTAAGATGCTTTGTTGGATATGTTTATTTTTAAAAAAAATGTTCAATAAAAATATATATATTTTTTTTAAAACACACACAGCCCATGATTGGTATCAGGTCAGTAAAACATCTTATTTATTTGTTACATTTGTATCCCACATTTTCCCACCTATTTGTAGGCTCAATGTGGCTTACATAGTACTGGAAAGGCCTGCAGGCTCCAGTGTGAACAAATACAGGGTGATGTTGTGGTAAGATCAAGTTCATGTGGCACAGCCACATTAGGGAATTGGAGAACGGAAGAGTTCTGTTATGTCCATTACGTGCTTTAGTTTGGTTGTCTTGCAGAGATTAGGCATTTAAATTGGATTGGTAGCCACCTTTAATCTGTCTTCCTCCTACCACCAGGTCATTCAGAATAGCTACTTTTATTATGGTCATGCTCTCCTGGATCTATTCAAAAGCTCATCCCTTGCTTTGACTAGGGAGCCAGTTGGAATTTTTTAGTCCTCTGCTGCCTGGACAAGAGCAAGAACTCTGGGAAGTCTGGCATGGATGAAAGGGTGGAGGTAACCTATACATAATAAGTGGGAGATGAGTCTGAGGGTTCAGCTTTAGAAGCTGAATCCTATAAAACAGTGCATTTTGGATTACAAGAATTGCATGAACTGATATGAACTTCAAAGAGAGACACATTATGGAATGGGATTTCTAAACCCTTCTTTTTTCTTTTTTTTTTTTACTTTATATGGCCATTGGTGCTGGATAATTGTGCTGTTGGGCTGTGTGGAATTGTAGTAAGCAGATGTGAATTTTTGACACCTGCTCAGAGTTTCTGCTCAGAGCACTATGACTTTGTAAAGATGCCGGAAGGTTTTTCTTCTTCTTTTCCCCTCCTAAATTGAACTGCACCAGACTTGGTGAGGGAGGAGAGAAGTGCTGTGAGAAGGGGAGATGTGTTTCTGACAGCACTACCTAAAGTTTATGCAAGAAAATAAAATTACTGAAGGTATCTTTCGGCTCTGGAAGACAATGAGCTGATTGTGTCTTGACCTTTGAGGATTTTGAGTTTATTGACTGGATAGTTGAAAACACCAGATTGGAGTGAGCTCCAGATTATTATTATTTTTTTCTTTTTACCTTCTCCCTTCGGAAATTAGGGAGCAACCAAACCAGTTGACTCAAAGGGCACCACACCCTTGTGCTACACGACAATAGGCATTTTAAATGCACACACCACAAGTGGAAGGGGACACACCCCACAGTAGCATGTTATAAAAACGCAGCTGCCCATTTATACGTCATGGGAAAGTGACTAATCAATGAAGTTCTGTGGATGCTACTGGCCCAATTAAACGGCACAGTTTCCCAAATAAGCAAAACTTTTCCTTCTTATAATTGTGCTTTGTTTTTGTTCTCCCAGGTTTGGACCAAATAAATGGCTGCCAAATGCACATGCCACAGGTGGAACGTGACACACCCCACAGTAGCACGTTATGCAAACGCTGCTGCCCATTTATACTTCATGGGAAAGTGAGGCATCAATGACATTCTGTAGACGCTACTGGCCCAATTAAACAGCACGGTGGCCCAAAGAAGCAAAACTTTTTCCTGCTTATAATTGTGCTTTGTTTTTGTTCTCCCGGGTTTGGAACAAATAAATGGCTGCCCCAATTAACCGGTGTCCTAAATTATCCAGAACCTACTGTACTAGAAAATGAAAATTTCTAACTGCTGTACTGCACAGGAAGGGAAGAATATGATGCAAGGCTCTATGCCTCAACCTTCTTTGCAGAGTCCAACCCTGGGGAAGGTGAACCGGTATTCATCAGTCTTTGTGCACATTCAAGTCTTTGCTCTACTTGTGGCAACTGCCCATTAGAATACCTTTTAGCATCAATTCTAATATGATGTCAGCACTGTTGGTATCTCTTTTCTGGAGACCCCACTGAGAACTCCAGCTTATCTCATAATAAGTCACTATTGGCCAACAGTTCAAGTAGTGAAAGCTTTGTGTGTTTACCTTTTCAAAAGGGAACATGTTTAACCATAGCTATCTGCTTGAACTAAAGTACTTACAAATTTGGGTGGTGGTACAGTCAAGCTTAGGCTGCTCAAGCTCACATCATGTCCACTCTGGGCACATGCTACAAGTCGCAAGGCCACATAAAACCCCTAAGAAATCAAACCACAAGATATTAAAACATACCAATAAGCAATGCAGCAATATATAGATGATATGAGTTATCCTATTTAAAAAGAAAAAGAAACAGTGATGAAGAACATGAGATTAGGATACATATACAGCTACCTTCTCATCCCAGACCTGTTTAGCCTTAGCAGATCAAATTTGCAAGAGCAAGCAAAATTTTCAATTGCGCAACCTCTGATTCCAGATGTATGCACCTACATCTCAAAATGATTCCTTGTGATAGCCTGTTTGGGAGGGATCTGAGCACTGATGTGTACAGTTACGTCATCTGAAAATGTGAGAAATATTTCTAATACAATAGAAAGTAAACAGCATCAATTACTCAACAAAAACACAAAAAGGAAAATGAGATTAAATCTTGGGGGGAGGGGGCTCTCTCTGCTTGGAATAGGGAAATGTATTCTATCTTACCCCTCCTCCCATTTTTCTTCTCTAGTTACTTTATGAAGGTCATCCTTCTTATAAAAAGGCAAAAAATAAAGGTGCTTTCAGGAACTCTTTTTCTTTATATTTCAAACAAAATAGAGCAGCTTTAAATTTTCAGGTTTTCTCTTTAGTGTGGCTGAAAGGAGTCCTTTCTCCACACTTCAGAACCATCTGGTGGAAAAGGGAGCTCTCTCTCTCACACACAGAGGTAAATAGAGTAGTTACATTATTATTTAAGCTATGGTGATTTCTTTTGCTCTTTCTTTCCCCTTTTTGATTATACGTGAACATTGGAGAAAAATGCAATCTACTTTTTTCTGATAACAAGTTTAGATATATATACCTGTTTGTCTAGGTACCCTCTTCCTTCTGGATCTGCCAAATCCCATATCTGCAAGAAACAGAAACAATACTGAAGTCTAATGATGAATAAAGATATCTTAAAATACTCTAAAGGAAAAATGTTTCACATTACTTTAAAGTGATTCAGTTTATCAGATATAATCTTTTGTTTCCTCAGGATATTGGCTATGATGTTGTGGTCCCATATATCAAGTTGATTAATTGCTTAGCACATATATCAAATTCAGCAAGTTTAAAAAAAAAAATTACTCTACAAAATGGACTCTGCAAGACGACTGTCCATCCCAGCCAAATGGTCTCAGTTTCTAAATGGGGAAGGAAAAAAAAACCCCAAAACTCATCTGTGGCGTGAGTAGCAGCAGCAGCTGGCATAGTCGCCATGATTGGATCACAAGAGCTTCTTTTTTAATTGACTGATTTATTTTTAGGGCTACCATTTTTGTCCTTTAAGTGTTTCCAGACTGAAGTTACTTACCAGGGATGTCTCTATAATATTTAAGTAAAAACAACATGGTTTTGAAGTTTGAAGTATATAACCAATTTGGATTGCTTCACTGAAGTAGGTTGTGAAAACTAAGGCTGTTTTAGATTCTTTAAACTTGTAATTTTTTCAATTTGCATTTTGTGTTTCTTATCTTTTAATTACTTTTTATTCTGTCAGTTTTTTAGGGCTGCATTTCAATTAAAATTTGTCATGATTCATCTTGCGATTAAAGGTATGTTCCCTCCAACCCGCAACTCCTTGCGACTCTGGGAAATGGAGGGTTAAGCGACTTGCCTAGAGTCACAAGGAGCTGAAGGGAGGAAAAACAAACATACCTTTGATCGTGTGATTAATCACAATTAAATTTTTAATCAAAATGCAGCCTTATTACAAATATAATAAGGAAACGATGATAAAATCTTTATATACACATATTAAGGCCAATATTCAGCCAGTGCTTAATTTAGTACAAATATTCAGCACCGTTATTTGTACAGATAGCAGTACTGAATATACAGATGTAGCAGTATTAAATATACACAGCAGTCAATATACCAGCATTACATCTTTACGTTCAGCAAGTCTAAATACATAACTTATCTAGCGAGATGTTGAATATTATGCTTATTAAAACTTTGTATAATGCTTAACTTTTACCGAAAACGGTTTACAATTTATGAATACAATAACAATTAAAAAAAAAAAAAAGGGGGACTCCATTGATAGGAAAGCCTAAAAAACATCCAAAGAGCCACTCATACCATATAAACTTATCATTCCTCCTAGATCTTGTGTCCTATAGAAGGCCAGTATGTCCTGCTAATATTACATTAATATATTCTAATTCAATATCAAAAGCCTGTTTAAAAATAAATGTTTTAAACAAAGCCTTAAACTTATTAAAATTTTCTTCAGCTCATGCAAAATGTGGGAGATTATTCCACAAAGAAGGTGCTACATAAAAAAGGCCTTAGACTGCATAGATGCCCATCTAGCTCTTTTCAGATTTGGTATAGTCATTCTATTAATTTGCAAAGATCGTAGGCTTCTGACTGGCGTATAAAAAAGAGTCATGGCATGCAGACACCCTGGACACTGTCCGTAATACACTTTATGGGCCAGGGTCAACAATTTAAAATGTACTCTATATGATATGAGTAACCAATGGTACTTCAGAAAGTACAGAGCGATATGATCATACTTTCTGCCATTACCTAACAATCTTAGCACTGCATTTTTCAATGTTTGCAGACGCCTAAGGTTTGAATTTGAGGTGCCAGCATACAGTACATTAGCATAATCTATTCTAGACACAAATAGAGCATGCAATAGAGTATATAATTTTTATCAAAATCTCTCAACCTGCCTCTTTTTATATGTACAGTACAGGGCCATTTGGCAATTTAAATAGCGCAATACCTATCTGTTAAATATTGTGGTTTTCATCCACTAATTTATGCCAACTATATAACAATGTTTATCCCATTTGCAGAGATAGATTAGATATAGTTCCTAACATAAAATTGGGGCTGGATACTTTAGAAACATAATCTCTATAAACACTGTATGGTACCTGGATTGCAATTTTGAAAAATCTCTTATTTTTCTCAACATTAATACTGAAATATTTAAATATTTAGGAGGAAAAGACCTCATTAAAACCTTAAACCACACTTTTGGAACTTACTGTTTCCTGTATATTAGGTTGGTCAAACAAGTCATCACTGGACTAAAAAAACCTCCTGTTCACCGTTGTTGAACAAAAAAATGTTTTATACTTTAATTCACTGTCACTTTCATCCAACAACTGCATATATAAAAATTGTTACTTAGCTTAGGGAAGCCCAACTCGTAGATGGCTTCAAGTGATCATCAATTAATTATTGAAAAACACTGTCAAATCTTAGGTAGAGGTCCCTACAGGGACCCGTTTCACTGTGGCTTCTTCCGGAGACCCCACCCCTTTCATGACAATCTCTTATGCTTATGTTCTTTACATAATCTTACAGCATAAGAGAAGTGAAAGCCATGTCATTTGCACAAGTTCCATACAGAATGAGGAGTCTCCTTTCCAGGGCACGTGTATATACAAACAGAAAGAAATACCCTGGTCAGGATCCCCTAGGGTCTGTAAGAATAAAGGAGCTGTTTGGACCTCCAGTGTCTGCTTTCTGTTTTTCTTGCGTCGCTGCTAGACACTCAGCGCCTCTTTGCTATTCCAACCCCCTAGGACCTGTGACATGTTTTGAAACTCTAGTGTGTACAAAACATTAAATACACAGAGAGCTATGGTGATTTTATGAGGCTATCAAGGGTCCTATGGGAGATCTTAAGATCATCATCATCTCTGGACAACTCATGAAAACAAGCTCATGAAAACATAGTAGCATAGTAAATGATGGCAGATAAAGACCTGAACAGTCCATCCAGTCTGTCCAACAAGATAAACTCATTATACATGGTATGCGATACTTTGTATGTATATCTGAGTTTGATTTGTCCTTGCCATTTTCAGGGCAAAGACCGTAGAAGCCTGCCCAGCACTGTTTTTAAACTAAAATTTCTAAAGTTAACGTCAAAGCCCCTTAAAATTTACACTCGGGGGGGGGGGGGGGGGGGGGTCACGTGATGCACTGAGAGAGTAGGACACGTGTCTCTTGCTCTCCGAGGCCCTTCGCTCAAAATCGCTCATAAACCTCCAAAAATCAGCTCCCAAGTAAAAGATTAGAGCGGATAGTCCATCTAAGGCAGCTATGGACAAGTATGTGGAGACAGCAACCAAGATTCTGCCGGCGCGGAGCGTAAAAAAAGAGAAAGAAAAATCACGGGCGGCGGAACCCAGCAAACCGAAGGCCCTACCACAGAGCGGACAAAGTTTCTCGTCGGAGCAGCTGGCACAACTCACAGCGGCAGTGGCCCAGGCGCTGGAGCCGCGACTAGAAAAACTATTGACCCAGGCACTCGAACCGCACTTCGAAAAATTATCCGCACAGTTCGCTGGGTTTGAAACCACGCTAGCAGAGACAATACAGAGGACTGGAGACCTCGAGCGGAGAGTCTCTGAATTCAAAGATGTGCAACCGCCACTACACTCGCAGATGGAAAGTTTGCAGAAAATGGTGGGCAATCTTACAGATAAAGTTGACGAGCTCGAAAACAGAGCGCACCGCAGTAATCTCCGCCTCGTTGGCATACCATAAACAGTTGGAGATTCGGTGTTGGCCACGGTGGTTGAAAAATGGCTGATTTCAGAGTTCGCCCTATTAGACCATGCTGGGGCACTGTATTTGGAGCGTGTCCACCGCCTGGGCCGCATACAAGATGGCCGTCAGACCCCGAGACCCATAATAGTGAAGATACACAACTACATCCACAAGATGGAAATTCTACGGGGCTATCGACTCAAACGAGACGATACAAAATATGATGGCAAGCTTGTCCGCATCTTTCAGGATTTTTCAGCTTCTTTACAAGAGCGTCGAAAGAAATTCACCCCGCTGTACAATTTGCAGGTACAATTTATGCTCGTCTACCCAGCTGTGCTAAAAATCCGCCAAAATGGAAAATGGCAGAACTATGACACGGTGGCTGCAGCACAGGAACACATCGCTAGTCTGGAGCAGAAAAGACAAGAGCACATTGGTAGCCAGCACGCAGAGTGAGAGCTGCTTTTCATGGACATTAATTCCAAGGTATTGAGTATCATTAAGAATGGACTTGGGGAGGTTAATTTACATCTAGAAAGGGACAGGGCGGCGGGCCTCGAGCATGGCAGTGGCTCTCATAGAATTTCTAGGCATGTATGGGGATATGGGTTTAGAAGAGAGTTTGCAGATGGGGCAGGGGAGTGGGGAGGGAATGAGAGGGATGGCTAGGGGTAGGGTGGGACACTATTGACATTGGACAGTAGCAGGGAGTTCAGTGGGCACGGATCTAGGAAAACAAAAAGGCAAACATTCGAAGGCTGCATGTGACCAGGTGTTGTGTTGGGGGAGAGGACTCCTGTGGTGCATCTGGGGTGTGGCTGGGAGCCCAAGGTGCATCTATAACGTAGATCACCTGCGCAGACAACCAAGGCGGATAGGCTCTGAGCGGTAAAACGCGTTTGGTTTCCTGGAATGTGTGTAGCATTACGTCTCCCATTAAGCACACAAACATTTTGGCTGCTCTCAAGCGCCACAGAGTTGGAATTGCCTGCCTACAGGAAACCAGACTATCAGGAGAGGAGCATGAGAAGTTAAAGCGAGGTTGGGTGGGGCAGGTGTTTTACTCACCATATACTGGAAGGCAAGGGGGGGACAGCAATCCTAATACATAAAGCTTTAATGTGCACGGCTAAACTAGCATTTAAAGATGGTATGGGCAAATTCATAGGAATCCAACTTAACTTACAAGGGACCGAGATCCTCCTGGTGTCGGTATATGGTCCCCATACGGCTGCAGATAGTTTTTACTCTCAACTGCTAGTACATTGTCAAAATTACACACACCTGCCCATGGCGATAGCAGGAGATATGAATCAAGTGATAGACCCGATGTTAGATAGGTCCACTCAGCCACACACACGTCCCATAGGAGCCCCATCACTTTTAGATTCTTTTTACAGAAGTTGGGATTGCTTGACCCATGGAGACTGCTGCACGGGGAGGAAAAAGATTATACACACACCTCGAGAGTGCACCGCTCACAGTCCCGGTTGGATTACATTTTCACTTCCCCGGACTTGTTCCAAAGAGTGGTCGAGGCCACGATAGACCCGGAGGAGATCTCTGACCACTCGGTGGTGTGGTTGGAATTAGAAACTAGGGCTTATTTTAACCAGCCCCCCAGTTGGAGGTTCCCATCATATCTGTATCACTCAAAAGAGTTCCAACAGCATTTACAGAAGAGCTGGGAGGAGTATTGCGCACACAACCAGGAGCATAAGGAGGACCCACTCTTATTTTGGGCCGCAGCAAAAGCAGTACTAAGAGGTGGGATGATAGCCTTTGTTAGCAAACGTAACCGGAAAATAACACAGGGCATTACAGATCTAGAGCGAAAACTCCGCACAGTAAAACAGCAGTACAGCAGGCGGCCCACACAAGCACATTATGAAATTCTCCTGTCCACGAAAACGGCACTTAACAGCTTAATACATGAACGCACGACTCGCTCCCTTCTCTATAAGAAATACCAGCTATATAAATTTGGAGATCGAGCTGGAGGGATGCTGGCCCGTTTAATAAAAGGGACGCGCAAGAGTAACTACATAGCCGCTATACGTAAACACATGGGGGATATAGTCACTAAGCCAGAAGAGGTAGCGCGGGTATTCCATAGACATTTTGCTGCCTTATACGAGGGAACATCGGAACCGGCGGACGCGCGAGTAGCAATTCAAGCATACTTAGATAAAGTGCAAATGGGGAAACTCTCAGCGGAACAAGTGTTATCCCTACACAAACCGAAAGAGGCTAAAGAGTTACATAGAGCTATAGCTGCGCTGAAGCTGCATTCGGCGCCAGGGCCAGATGGCCTATCGGGAGAGTTCTACAAGATGATGAAGCCCCAGATAACAGGACCTTTACTAGATTATTTTCATACAGTGATTGAAGTAGGGCACTTCCCACACCACGTAAATACGGCACTAATAAGCTTGATACACAAAAAAGGTAGAGACCCTCTACAGTCTAGCTCTTACAGGCCCATATCGTTAATAAACGTGGAGGCCAAACTGCTGACCAGAATGTTGGCTGACAGGCTGGCACCGTTGCTGCCTCAGCTAGTCCAAGAGGAGCAGGCCGGGTTTGTGAGAGGGCGCCACTCGGTAATAAATGTGCGGAAACTGCTGCTGACTATTATCATGACCTCAGAGGCGACATCTCCAGGGTTGATGGTGAGTTTAGACGCAGAGCGCACGTTTGATCGCGTGCTATGGCCTTTCCTATTCGAAACCTTGAAGTGGATAAGGTTGGGGGGTTGGTTCTTACAGGCCATATCGACTCTATACACCGGGGTACAGGCCATGGTGCTTGCGAACGGGGTCAGAACGGAGGAATTTGATATACGAAAAGGGACGCGTTAGGGGTGCCCAATGTCACCATTATTATTTTTACTAACTCTGGAACCTCTGCTAAGCGAGCTGTGTACACATAAACACATACAGGGGATTCGCTTACAAGGACACGAATTAAAAGTGCTAGCATATGCAGATGATCTGATGCTGCTGTTGAGTCGTCCTCAGACCTCCTTGGGCCAGCTCCTCTGCTCCATTGCAAATTATGGTGAACTATCTGGTTTCTGATTAAATCTCACCAAATCACTGGCCAGAGGCAGAACTGGAGGGGGCCGTTTCCTTTACAGTGGGCGGAGGAGCAGGTCCAATACCTGGGAGTGACTATTCCATCTGATGTGGGGATGTTATATGACAGGAATGTACTTCCTCTGTTGGCACAGACGAAACGCACGTTACAGCTTTGGGGAGCATGCCCGCTGTCCCTTTTGGGGCGTATTGGTTTATTCAATATGATGATAGCCCCCAAATGGCTTTATCTGTTCAAGATACTGCCACTACACTTGAGACAGAGGGAAGAAAGGATACTGAATAAGTTGACACAGGGGTTCCTATGGCGAGGGAAGAAACCCAGACTCCCACTTCACATTATCCAAAAACCTAGGGCACATGGAGGGATGGGATTGCTAAATGTAAGATACCTACCAGCGGCGTGCTCAATGAGACATATTAGAGATTGGTTGACTGGGCAGAGAGATTTCTCTAACACGCAACTGGAGATGTCCCTCTTCCCCACTACACACCTGGGTTGGCTGCTACAGGCGTCCGGAAAGGGGATAGTGGCTAGAGTGGAAAACAATCCATTGATAACATCAGCAAGAGAGACATGGCGATGGCTCTACAGGAGGCACCATTTTGATTGGAGGGTGACTCCATTCTTGCCCTTATACCATAATCCAGATTTTCCAGAGGGATCCTCCTCAGTGATCTTCAAGCAATGGAGAGACAAAGGAATACAATACCTGTACCAACTTTTGACTGACGAGGGGACCATACGACCCTTTGGAGAGCTTAAACGAGACTATCAGTTAGCTCAGACAGACCAATTTGCTTACCTGCAATTCAACCTTACCTGAGGGCACTGGGTTGGATCAACCTCAGCAAAGATGTGCAGGATGTACTAAACACAGCTCTGACTCTTGGAGCCCAGAACTCTGTGCCCCTCCGATATCATCATAGGTTTCTTCAGGACACCACAGAGGACATTGACTATGTCAGTAGAGCACAGGCCTGGGCCAAGGATTTGGCGACTGAGGTGACAGCGGAGATATTCAGTGATCATCTCCGTCAGGCCCAGAGTCATGCAGTTTACACGCGTTATTGTAAACTTCAGTACAAATTTGCAATGCAGCTTTATGTTTCTCCAGTAAGAGCGTTGAAAACAGGGTTTGGCGATTCAGGAGCGTGCCCTCGATGTGGACAGTCACTTGCGACGCTGGGCCATATGTTCTGGCTATGCCCTCATGTGGCGAACTTTTGGTCTCGGGTGCTGATTGAAATTAAGACTTACTGGGGCCACACCATTCGGAGTCATCCGCTGTTGCTCTTTGGGATCTATAAAAGTGTGAAACCTACAATCCCAGGTTTTATATCCTTTGTAAGACGATCGGTGTTAATTGGAAAAAAGACTATACTGCTGAGTTGGCGAGAAACTAGGGCCCCGTCAATAGGCGTCTGGAGGACGCAAATGATTGAGCTACTGAAATTGGAAAGATGTGGAGTAACAGATTTCTCCTCTGAGGAGGGCAAGAACCTGGAAAAAACATGGGCAAACTTTTGGGACACATTGCAGTCACCAGCGAGAAGCAGAATCCTAAATTAACTTCATTGTTGGACTTCACCTGTGTGACTCGGAACTCCTTGCAATCAACAAAAGGGTATTAGTTTTTTGGGGGGGAGGAACGAGGGGGGGGAGGAAGAGGGGGAGAAGGGGGGACGCAGAGACTGGGAGAGGAGAGGAGTAGCATTGTTAATGTTTATAGCACCTGTAAATGAAAACCTCTTGGTAGACTGTTTATTTTAAATATGTTCTGTTGTTTTTGGAAACCCAATAAAAATGAGTTAAACATAAAATTTACACTCCAGCCCATCCATATCTATTCAGTCACGATCAGGGCACAGACTGTAGAAGTTTGCCCAGCACTGGTTTTGTTTCCCCAATTACCGATGTTGCCACCCAATCTCCACTAAGATTCCGTGGATCCATTCCTTCTAAACAGGATTCCTTTGTGTTTATCCCTCGAATGTTTGAATTCCATTACCATTTTCATCTCCATCACCTCCCGCGGGAGGGCATTCCATGTATCCACCACCCTCTCCGTGAAAAAATACTTCCTGCCATTACTCTTGTCTGCCCCCCCCCCCCCCCACTTCAACCTCAATTCATGTCCTCTAGTTCTACCGCATTCCCGTTTCCAAAAAGGTTTGTTTGCTGATTAATACCTTTCAAATATATGAATGTCTGTATCATGTCACCCCGTTTCTCCTTTCCTCCAAGGTATACATATGTTCAGGTCAGCAAGTCTCTCCTCGTACGGTTTGCAACGCAAATCCCATACCATTTTTGTTGCTCTTCATTGCACCGCTTGCAGTCATCTTTAGCAAGATACATCCTCCAAAACTGAACACAATACTCCAAGTGGGGCCTCACCAGCAACTTGAGAGGGGCATCACACCTCCTTTCTTCTGCTGAATATACCCCTATCTATACAGCCTAGCATTCTTCTGGCCACGGCCGCCGCCTTGTCTCACCTTCAGATTTTTGGACACCATCACCCCAAGTCTCTCTCCTGAGTCGAGCTTACTAATCTCTCCCCTCCTATCCAGTTATCACTCTTTTGGGTTTCTGCACCCCAGGTGCATTACTCTGAATTTCTTGGCATTACATTTTAACTGCTCTGGGGGACCGTACCAAAGGCGTTGCTGAAATCCAAGTAGGTTACATCTAGCGCATGTCCTTCATACAGTCAAAGAAGTCAATAAGACTCGTTTGTCAGGATTTCACAGGCAAGGTACAGCCCAATAAAATCCACTTCAGAAGGGCAGATGACGTCACAAGCCAAGATGGCTGGCTGAGCTATAAGCTACGCATGCCCCATAGCAAAAACATTGGCTATCCCCAGCACCTTACCACCTCTGGAACAGAAAACTGTGAATGTAATAAGAATTGAAAAGGAAGAGTTTGATATTGTTATGATGCAGCCACAGCATACAATTTCAGAGACTTTGCTTACCAACCGCAAGTCTCCGCTTCAGAAGCAGCAAAGATGGTGTTATCAGGTGGTTCCTCCTTTGCTAAAACCCAATCTAGAGAACAGGTAGGGCGATGGACTCCTGCGGGGGATTCTCTGGAATCCCTTTCGGAATTTCGGGAGATACTTCATGAGATTAAATCAGATATTAAGGCGGTCCCGGAGGCACTCTCCACCTTAGCCGCTGACGTCTGGGGAGAGATTATAGCTTTGGGACGGAGAGTGGAAGACTCAGAAACACAGCTGGAAGAGCAACAAGAGGCCATTACTGTGTTGGAGGGCTCCATGACTAATCATCAAACTGATCAGCTCTACTTGATATATAAAATAGATTTGGGATTCAGGGGCTACCTGAAAACGCTGATTATAATAACTGTGAAGCAATGGTAGAAAAGATCTCTAGTATGCTCCTATCGGAAGGTGACCAGATAATTTCCCCAAATCAAATAAAACTCGATAGGGCACATCAAGTTAACAGCAGACTGAAAGCAAACCTTCTTCGAGATATTATTGCTTGTTTCTCAGATTACAAAACCAAAGAAGCTGTACTGGCGAAGGCCAGATCTCGAGCTCCTATAACCTGGGAAACATACCTTATTGACTCTATGTCACAGGAATGAACTTAAACCCTTCACTAAATACCTGCAGGAAAGGGATTTAAAATACCATTGACAGCACCCATTTGTTCTTGCATTTTAAATGGAGGGGAAGTTACATGTGCTAAAGACATTGAAGGAAGCGCAACAAATGTTTCCTGATATTGCATCACAATTGCTGTGCAGCCGAGCACTGCAGGGCCCCGACATATCCGCCCTAAATAGCAGAGAATCACCTCATCTGTCAAGAGTCGGGGATGCAGCTCCCACATGAGAAGAGAACTTGAAGATGTGCAGCGGATCTAACTTTTGACCTTCTCCTTATTGCCTTTTCATGGCTGCTCATGTGCTCCTGTTGCCTTTTCTCCATCACTATCATAGCATATGGTGATACGGAACTGTAAACTTTATCATGGGGATGTGCGCAGTGTTCATTCTATCTCACATTGACATGCCAAGTTTGGCATGTTTTTCTGCCTTAATTGGTGGGTTTGGAGGGATGGGGAGGGGGGTGGGTGGGTGCACCCCATCTTCGTCGCCTTCGTCGCCCGTCCTCCCCCTCCCTCCTCCGCTCTCTCTTGCTCCTCCTCCTACTATCCGCCGGAGACATTAACCCTAATCCAGGTCCCCCTCATCTGTCCCCGTCCTAACCACGCGGACGATCCCGGGACGTCTCTAATCTCGTCTCTATTCCCCTCCTCCCCCCTTCTTCCTCCCCTTCTCTTGCGCCTTGTGGAATGCCCACTCAGTCTGCAACAAACTGCCCTTCACCCACGATCTCTTCATCTCCCACTCCCTTCAACTGCTCGCCCTAACCGAAACCTGGATCTCCCCGGATGACTCTGCCTCAGTCGCAGCCCTTTGCCATGATGGTCACCTCTTCTCACACACTCCCCGCCCAGTTGGCCACGGTGGAGGTGTTGGGTTACTACTCTCGCCCTCCTGTAGTTTCCAACCCCTCCTCCTACCGCAGTCTCACTGTTTCTCATCCTTTGAAGCCCACTCCATCCGATTATTCAACCCGCTACCACTCAAAGTAGCAGTCATCTACCGCCCCCCTGATAAATCCTTCTCTTCCTTCCTTACCGACTTCGATGCCTGGCTCTCTGTCTTTCTTGAACCCTCATCTCCATCTCTCATTCTCGGAGACTTCAATATACATGTTGATGACCCATCCGACCCTCACGCTTCTAAGTTCCTCACCCTAACTTCCTCCTTCAACCTCCAGCTGTGCTCTACCACCCCCACTCACCGTGATGGCCATTGTCTTGACCTCGTCCTTTCCTCATCCGGCTCACCCTCCAACTTCCAAGCTTCAGTTCTTCCTCTCTCCGATCACCTGATCACATTCACACTTCTTCACCCCCCCCTGCCCCGCCCAACCTTAACCACCACCTCCAGGAATCTCCAGGCCATTGACCCCCTCACCTTATCCGCTAGTACCTCTAATCTCCTCCCATCCATCATGTCCTCCGAGACTGTCGACAAAGCGGTCTCCACTTACAATGCCGCTCTCTCCTCTGCTCTGGACACCCTCGCACCATCCATCTCCCGTCCCACAAAGCGTACCAATCCCCAACCCTGGCTGACCCCTTGCATCCGTTACCTTCGCTCCTGCGCACGATCTGCCAAACGCCTCTGGAGGAAATCTCGTACTCATTCAGACTTCCTTCACTATAAATTCATGCTATCCTCCCTTCCACTCCTCCCTATCCCTTGCAAAACAGGACTATTACACCCAATTGACCAATTCTCTCAGCTCCAACCCTCGTCGTCTCTTCGCCACCCTTAACTCTCTCCTCAAGGTGCCCCCCGCTCCCACTCCCCCCTCACTCTCTCCTCAATCACTGGCTGATTACTTCCAGGACAAAGTGCAAAAGATCAACCTTGAATTCACTACCAAGCCATCACCCCCCACCCCCCCTCTTCACCCATTAACCCTCTCCCTCAACCAACCAACCCAGGCCTCCTTCTCCTCCTTTCCTGAGATCACCGAGGATGAAACCTCCCGCCTTCTTTCCTCCTCGAAATGCACCACCTGTTCCTCTGATCCCAACCCCACCAACCTACTTAACACCATCGCCCGTACTGTCAACCCCTCCATCTGTCGCATCCTTAACCTCTCTCTCTCCACTGCAACTGTCCCTGACACCTTCAAGCACGCCGTAGTCACATCTCTCCTCAAAAAACCATTACTCGACCCTACCTGCCCCTCCAACTATCGCCCCATCTCTCTCCTACCCTTCCTCTCCAAAATACTTGAGCGCGCCGTTCACAGCCGCTGTCTTGATTTTCTCTCCTCTCATGCCATCCTCGACCCACTCCAATCCGGTTTCCGCCTTCTCCACTCGACAGAAACAGCACTCTCAAGTCTGCAATGACCTGCTCCTGGCCAAATCCAGAGGCCACTACTCCATCCTCATCCTCCTCGATCTTTCTGCCGCTTTTGACACTGTCAATCACGATTTACTTCTCGCCACACTGGCCTCTTTTGGGTTCCAGGGCTCTGTGCTCTCCTGGTTCTCCTCCTATATCTCCTACTGCACATTCAGAGTGCACTCTCATGGATCTTCCTCCACTCCCATCCCACTATCTGTTGGAGTTCCCCAGGGATCTGTTCTTGGACCCCTTCTCTTCTCTATCTACACCTCTTCCCTAGGCTCACTAATCTCATCTCATGGCTTCCAGTATCATCTTTACGCTGATGACACCCAGCTCTATCTCTCCACACCAGACATCACCGCAGAGACCCAGGCCAAGGTATCGGCCTGCCTATCCGACATTGCTGCCTGGATGTCAAACCGCCACCTGAAGCTGAACATGTCCAAGACCGAGCTCCTCGTCTTTCCACCTAAGCCCACTTCTCCTCTTCCCCCACTCTCTATCTCAGTTGATGGCACCCTCATCCTCCCCGTCTCATCTGCCCGCAACCTCGGGGTCATCTTTGACTCCTCCCTCTCCTTCTCTACACATATCCAGCAGACTGCCAAAACCTGTCGTTTCTTCCTTTTCAACATCAACAAAATTCGCCCTTTCCACTCTGAGCACACCACCCGAACTCTCGTCCACGCTCTCATTACCTCTAGTCTCGACTACTGCAACTTGCTCCTCACTGGCCTCCCACTCAGCCATCTATCCCCCCTTCAATCCATTCAGAACTCTGCCACACGTCTCATATTCCGCCAGAACCGATATACTCATATCACCCCTCTCCTCAAGTCGCTTCACTGGCTTCCGATCAGATACCACATCCAATTCAAGCTTCTCCTCCTTACTTACAAATGCACTCACTCTGCTGCTCCACCCTACCTCTCTACCCTCATCTCCCCCTACGTTCCTGCCCGTAACCTCCGCTCACATGACAAATCCCTCCTCTCAGTACCCTTCTCCACCATTGCCAATTCCAGGCTCCGCTCATTTTCCCTTGCCTCACCCTATGCCTGGAACAGTCTTCCTGAATCCCTTAGCCAAGCCCCCTCCCTACCCATCTTCAAATCCTTGCTTAAAGCTCACCTCTTCAATGCTGCATTCGGAACCTAACCTTTCGAACATATAGGTTGCCCCAATCTGTCTGACTTATATGATTAACTGTACATTTGTCTTTTTAGATTGTAAGCTCTTCGAGCAGGGACCGTCCTTCCATGTTATACTGTACAGCGCTGCGTAACCCTAGTAGCGCTTTAGTAATGTTAAGTAGTAGTAGTAGTAGTAAGTAGTAGTAGGACAGGAAAGTGTGCCTGGTAATTGGTCATGGGATCTTCTTAGAAGTTTTCTTAGCTGTTATATCTGTTAGCTCGGTTGTGAGGTGCTATGTATATAATAGAATAGTTCCTAATGGTTGAATTGACATGTATGTCCCTTAATGTTAACAGTTTAAATATGCAGTACGCTTGAGAACAGATAGCGAATGCTACATACCTGTAGAAAGTATTCTCCGAGGACAGCAGGCTGATTGTTCTCACTGATGGGTGACGTCCACGGCAGCCCCTCCAATCGGAATCTTCACTAGCAAAGGCCTTTGCTAGCCCTCGCGCGCCGATGCGCATGCGCGGCCGTCTTCCCGCCCGAAACCGGCTTGTGCCGGCCAGTCTCATATGTAGCAAGACAAAGACAAGGGAAGACACAACTCCAAAGGGGAGGCGGGCGGGTTTGTGAGAACAATCAGCCTGCTGTCCTCGGAGAATACCTTCTACAGGTATGTAGCATTCGCTTTCTCCGAGGACAAGCAGGCTGCTTGTTCTCACTGATGGGGTATCCCTAGCCCCCAGGCTCACTCAAAACAACAACCATGGTCAATTGGGCCTCGCAACGGCGAGGACATAACTGAGATTGACCTAAAAAATTTACCAACTAACTGAGAGTGGAGCCTGGAACAGAACAAACAGGGCCCTCGGGGGGTGGAGTTGGATCCTAAAGCCCAAACAGGTTCTGAAGAACAGACTGCCCGAACCGACTGTCGCGTCGGGTATCCTGCTGCAGGCAGTAATGTGAATGTGTGGACAGATGACCACGTCGCAGCTTTGCAAATTTCTTCAATAGAGGCTGACTTCAAGTGGGCTACCGACGCTGCCATGGCTCTAACATTATGAGCCGTGACATGACCCTCAAGAGTCAGCCCAGCCTGGGCGTAAGTGAAGGAAATGCAATCTGCTAGCCAATTGGATATGGTGCGTTTCCCCACAGCCACTCCCCTCCTATTGGGATCAAAAGAAACAAACAATTGGGCGGACTGTCTGTTGGGCTGTGTCTGCTCCAGGTAGAAGGCCAATGCTCTCTTGCAGTCCAATGTGTGCAGCTGACGTTCAGCAGGGCAGGAATGAGGACAGGGAAAGAATGTTGGCAAGACAATTGACTGGTTCAGATGGAACTCCGACACAACCTTTGGCAAGAACTTAGGGTGAGTGCGGAGGACTACTCTGTTATGATGAAATTTAGTGTAAGGGGCCTGGGCTACCAGGGCCTGAAGCTCACTGACTCTACGAGCTGAAGTAACTGCCACCAAGAAAATGACCTTCCAGGTCAAGTACTTCAGATGGCAGGAATCCAGTGGCTCAAAAGGAGGTTTCATCAGCTGGGTGAGAACGACATTGAGATCCCATGACACTGTAGGAGGCTTGACAGGGGGCTTTGACAAAAGCAAACCTCTCATGAATCGAACAACTAAAGGCTGTCCTGAGATCGGCTTACCTTCCACACGGTAATGGTATGCACTGATTGCACTAAGGTGAACCCTTACAGAGTTGGTCTTGAGACCCGAATCAGACAAGTGCAGAAGGTATTCAAGCAGGGTCTGTGTAGGACAAGAGCGAGGATCTAAGGCCTTGCTGTCACACCAGACGGCAAACCTCCTCCATAGAAAGAAGTAACTCCTCTTAGTGGAATCTTTCCTGGAAGCAAGCAAGACGCGGGAGACACCCTCTGACAGACCCAAAGAGGCAAAGTCTACGCTCTCAACATCCAGGCCGTGAGAGCCAGGGACCGGAGGCTGGGATGCAGAAGCGCCCCTTCGTCCTGTGTGATGAGGGTCGGAAAACACTCCAATCTCCACGGTTCTTCGGAGGACAACTCCAGAAGAAGAGGGAACCAGATCTGACGCGGCCAAAAAGGAGCAATCAGAATCATGGTGCCTCGGTCTTGCTTGAGTTTCAACAAAGTCTTCCCCACCAGAGGTATGGGAGGATAAGCATACAGCAGACCCTCCCCCCAATCCAGGAGGAAGGCATCCGATGCCAGTCTGCCGTGGGCCTGAAGCCTGGAACAGAACTGAGGGACTTTGTGGTTGGCTCGAGATGCGAAGAGATCCACCAAGGGGGTGCCCCATGCTTGGAAGGTCTGGCGCACCACTCGGGAGTTGAGCGACCACTCGTGAGGTTGCATAATCCTGCTCAGTCTGTCGGCCAGACTGTTGTTTACGCCTGCCAGATATGTGGCTTGGAGCACCATGCCGTGACGGCGAGCCCAGAGCCACATGCTGACGGCTTCCTGACACAGGGGGCGAGATCCAGTGCCCCCCTGCTTGTTGACGTAATACATGGCAACCTGGTTGTCTGTCTGAATTTGGATAATTTGGTGGGACAGCCGATCTCTGAAAGCCTTCAGAGCGTTCCAGATCGCTCGTAACTCCAGAAGATTGATCTGTAGATCGCGTTCCTGGAGGGACCAGCTTCCTTGGGTGTGAAGCCCATCGACATGAGCTCCCCATCCCAGGAGAGACGCATACGTGGTCAGCACTTTTTGTGGCTGAGGAATTTGGAAAGGACGTCCCAGAGTCAAATTGGACCAAATCGTCCACCAATACAGGGATTCGAGAAAACTCGTGGACAGGTGGATCACGTCTTCTAGATCCCCAGCAGCCTGAAACCACTGGGAAGCTAGGGTCCATTGAGCAGATCTCATGTGAAGGCGGGCCATGGGAGTCACATGAACTGTGGAGGCCATGTGGCCCAGCAATCTCAACATCTGCCGAGCTGTGATCTGCTGGGACGCTCGCACCCGCGAGACGAGGGACAACAAGTTGTTGGCTCTCGTCTCTGGGAGATAGGCGCGAGCCGTCCGAGAATCCAGCAGAGCTCCTATGAATTCGAGTCTCTGCACTGGGAGAAGATGGGGCTTTGGGTAATTTATCACAAACCCCAGTAGCTCCAGGAGGCGACTAGTCATCTGCATGGACTGCAGGGCTCCTGCCTCGGATGTGTTCTTCACCAGCCAATCGTCGAGATATGGGAACACGTGCACCCCCAGCCTGCGAAGTGCTGCTGCTACTACAGCCAAGCACTTTGTGAACACCCTGGGCGCAGAGGCGAGCCCAAAGGGTAGCACACAGTACTGGAAGTGACGTGCGCCCAGCTGAAATCGCAGATACTGTCTGTGAGCTGGCAGTATCGGGATGTGTGTGTAGGCATCCTTCAAGTCCAGAGAGCATAGCCAATCGTTTTCCTGAATCATGGGAAGAAGGGTGCCCAGGGAAAGCATCCTGAACTTTTCTTTGACCAGATATTTGTTCAGGGCCCTTAGGTCTAGGATGGGACGCATCCCCCCTGTTTTCTTTTCCACAAGAAAGTACCTGGAATAGAATCCCAGCCCTTCTTGCCCGGATGGCACGGGCTCGACCGCATTGGCGCTGAGAAGGGCGGAGAGTTCCTCTGCAAGTACCTGCTTGTGCTGGAAGCTGTAAGACCGAGCTCCCGGTGGACAATTTGGAGGTTTTGAGGTCAAATTGAGGGTGTATCCTTGCCGGACTATTTGGAGAACCCACTGATCGGAGGTTATGAGAGGCCACCTTTGGTGAAAAGCTTTCAACCTCCCTCCGACTGGCAGGTCGCCCGGCACTGACACTTGGATGTCGGCTATGCTCTGCTGGAGCCAGTCAAAAGCTCGTCCCTTGCTTTTGCTGGGGAGCCGAGGGGCCTTGCTGAGGCGCACGCTGCTGACGAGAGCGAGCGCGCTGGGGCTTAGCCTGGGCCGCAGGCTGTCGAGAAGGAGGATTGTAACTACGCTTGCCAGAAGAGTAGGGAACAGTCTTCCTTCCCCCCAAAAATCTTCTACCTGTAGAGGTAGAGGCTGAAGGCTGCCGGCGGGAGAACTTGTCGAATGCGGTGTCCCGCTGGTGGAGCTGCTCTACCACCTGTTCGACTTTCTCTCCAAAAATGTTATCCGCACGGCAAGGCGAGTCCGCAATCCGCTGCTGGATTCTATTCTCCAGGTCGGAGGCACGCAGCCATGAGAGCCTGCGCATCACCACACCTTGAGCAGCGGCCCTGGACGCAACATCAAAGGTGTCATACACCCCTCTGGCCAGGAATTTTCTGCACGCCTTCAGCTGCCTGACCACCTCCTGAAAAGGCTTGGCTTGCTCAGGGGGGAGCGCATCAACCAAGCCCGCCAACTGCCGCACATTGTTCCGCATGTGTATGCTCGTGTAGAGCTGGGTAAGACTGAATTTTGGCCACGAGCATAGAAGAATGGTAGGTCTTCCTCCCAAAGGAGTCTAAGGTTCTAGAGTCCTTGCCCGGGGGCGCCGAAGCATGCTCCCTAGAACTCTTAGCCTTCTTTAGGGCCAGATCCACAACTCCAAAATCATGAGGCAACTGAGTGCGCATCAGATCTGGGTCCCCATGGATCCGGTACTGGGACTCGATCTTCTTGGGGATGTGGGGATTAGTTAAAGGCTTGGTCCAGTTCGCCAGCAATGTCTTTTTTAGGACATGGTGCATGGGTACAGTGGATGCTTCCTTAGGTGGAGAAGGATAGTCCAGGAGCTCAAACATTTCAGCCATGGGCTCGTCCTCCACAACCACCGGGAAGGGGATGGCCGTAGACATCTCCCGGACAAAGGAAGCAAAAGACAGACTCTCAGGAGGAGAAAGCTGTCTTTCAGGAGAGGGAGTGGGATCGGAAGGAAGACCCTCAGACTCCTCGTCAGAGAAATATCTGGGGTCTTCTTCCTCTTCCCACGAGGCCTCACCCTCGGTGTCAGACACAAGCTCACGGACCTGTGTCTGCAACCGTGCCCGACTCGACTCCGTGGAGCCACGTCCACGATGGGGGCGTCGAGAGGTAGACTCCCTCGCCCGCATCGGCGAAGCTCCCTCCGCCGACGTAGTCGGGGAGCCTTCCTGGGAGGCGACGGCAGCCGGCACCGCACGCGGCACCGATGCCGGAGACCTCACCTCGGGCGATGGGCCAGCCGGCGCCACGCTCGACGGTACCGGTGGCGCAAGCACCGCCGGTACCGGAGGGGTAGGGCGCAACAGCTCTCCCAGAATCTCTGGGAGAACGGCCCGGAGGCTCTCGTTCAGAGCGGCTGCAGAGAAAGGCATGGAGGTCGATGCAGGCGTCGACGTCAGAACCTGTTCCGGGCGTGGAGGCTGTTCCGGGCTGTCCAGAGTGGAGCGCATCGACACCCCCTGAACAGAGGGTGAGCGGTCCTCTCGGCGCCGATGCCTGCTGGGTGCCGACTCCTTCGGCGACCCAGAGCTCTCGGTACCGACATGGGAAGGGGACCGGTGACGATGCTTCTTCGACTTCTTGGGACGAAGCATGTCACCGGAGCTTCCCGGCACCAACGAGGAGGACGTAGAATCCAGCCGTCGCTTCCTCGGGGCCGAGACCAAAGAAGGTCGGTCTCGGGGGGGCTGTACCGCAGGAGCCCTCAGGGTAGGGGGAGACCCACCCGAAGGCTCACCGCCACCAGCAGGGGAATGGACAGCCCTCACCTGCACTCCAGACGAAGCACCACCGTCCGACGACATCAGCAGACGAGGTCCCGGTACCACCGACGTCGATGCAGCTGTCCGATGTCTCGGCGCCGATGCAGAGGGCCGATGCACTCGATGCCGAGGATGAAGGTCTGGACGCTGAAGACGTCGATGCACTCGATACCCCCGGTGCCGATGCCAACGAAGAGCCCGAGAACAAAATGTTCCACTGGGCTAACCTCGCTACCTGAGTCCGCCTTTGCAAAAGGGAACACAGACTACAGGCCTGAGGTCGGTGCCCAGCCCCCAGACACTGAAGACACGACGCGTGCCTGTCAGTGAGCGAGATTACCCGGGCGCACTGGGTGCACTTCTTGAAGCCGCTGGAAGGCTTCGATGTCATGGGCGGAAAAATCACGCCGGCGAAATCGAAAGACGAAATGGCGAAATTTGGCACAGAAAAAAGGAAATTTCGACCAGGGCCTAAGTAAGGCCTACCCCGACGACGAAAGAAAACTTAACGGGGCGAAAAAACTCGAAGTAGAGGAAGGAAAAAACCAAAAGAGGTTAATCCAAACAATTTTTGGAGTTTCTCACAGAAACGAGTCGAAAACGACGCACGAGGTCGACTTTTCGGGGCACGAACGGTAAAACACAACCGTACCGAGCGCGGAGAAAAGAAGACTGGCCGGCACAAGCCGGTTTCGGGCGGGAAGACGGCCGCATCGGCGCGCGAGGGCTAGCAAAGGCCTTTGCTAGTGAAGATTCCGATTGGAGGGGCTGCCGTGGACGTCACCCATCAGTGAGAACAAGCAGCCTGCTTGTCCTCGGAGAAATACTGTTTATCCAAGAAATACACCTTTTGGTAAAGCATGAATATCTACTCTCGCGTAAAACAAAGTATGCAGAAGTGCATTTGGCCTCCAGTCACACCCAAACTGCGGGGTGGGCATTCTTCTTGGTAAGGCCTACCAGTGGAATGTCCGAAGGATCTTGGATAAGGAGGAGGGTAGGTTTATCTTGTTAGTAGTGGAGGTGGCTGGGAATGTTTTCACCCTCCTAAATCTATATGCACCTAACCAAAATCAAAGTGATTTCTTTGATCATACATCGAAGCTTCTGACCAAACATAAGAGTACCCTACTAAAAGGGGGGGGGGGGGGGAACATCAATATCACAATTAACCCTACTTTGGATAACTCTGCTGCAATGATAACATGCAAAAAAGGACCAAATTCAATTGTGATCTTTCATCGCTCAATGAAGCCTCTGTGACCTGTGGAAAGAGGCACATGGGGACAAGAGAGACTATACATTTTACTCCTCTGCCCATGATACCTACTAGAAACTGGATATGTGGCTTGGAGATTCTATGGTTCATAAATATACTTGTGCAATTGAAATACAACCAAGAACATGGTCTGGTCATGCTGCTATCACGGTGCATATAGTAACAGAACAAAAAAGAAAATGATCTATTCCTTGGCATCTGAATGATGCTGTATTAGGCGACACTCGTAATTTGCAGAGATTAGAAAAAGATTTGTTAGAATTCTTGCAATTTAATGCCAGATATGCACACTCACACTCCCCCCTCGCTATATGGGAATGTCTGAAAGTAGTACTGCGAGGGAAGCTTATATGCCTATAGGCCCATATTCATAAAGACACTCAACAGAAAGAGAATGCATTAAGAGTGGAAATGGACTTGGGAAAAATCCACTGCTTATTTCTAGGATAAGCAGTATAAATGTATTGTACTTTTTGGGGATCTTTCCAAGTACCTGTGCCCTGGATTGGCCACTGTAGGAAACAGGATGCCGGGCTTGAGGGATCTTCGGTCTGTCCCAGTATGGCAATACTTATGAAATTCAGTCGCTGGAGCAATTATGTAAAGGAGGACGGGGCTCCCCTGGCCACTATATGGCCCTCCACAGGGATAGACTGGGTCTATATGAACTGGAAGTCCATACCATCAATGAACAAATTGCAGCACTCTAAACAGGAATACTTTGAGTTTAATAAGAATATTAATTCCGGTATTTACATACTGCTTATACCTAAGCAGTTTACAGTTTCATTTTACAGCTGTCCAAACCCCGACAAGGGCTACTTGTTTCACGAACCCGCTGCTTCAGGAGATAGAACTAGAACTTTAGCGGATTCATGAAACAAATGGCCCTTTTTGGGGTTTGGACAGCTGGAATTTTTTCATGCATTGCAGTACTTGGACAGCCATTTTATGCACTGGAATAGTAGCAATTTGATGATCTGGTATTATGAAAGGATGCCTCGCCAGTTAAGCTAAGTACTTGTGTGACTTTATTTTGATATAAGTCATGAACTACCAGCAGTGTTTGGTGGAATTTTGGGGATTTTACATGGACATCGGTGTGTGGGTTTTTTTTGATGACTAAAACAGACTCTGTGGGTTTTGGCTATTTTCTCCATTTTTTTTTTTTTGGGGGGGGGGGGGGGGAATGCAACTCTTTTCTCCATTTTTGGAGTTTATTTTGTTGCTCTTTCAGGAAAAAAAGACATAAGAATCGCCACACTGGGACAGACCAAAGGTCCATCTAGCCCAGCACCCTGTCTCCGACAGTGGCCCATCCAGGTCACAATCACCCCACAAGATCCAAGGAGCAAAGCATTTTGTACTGCTTGTCCCAGGAATAGTGGATTTTTCCCTACGTCCATTTAATAATATTCTATGGCCTTTTCCTTCAGGAAGCCGTCCAAACCTTTCTTAAACTCTGCTAAGCTAACCGCCTTAACCACATTCTCCGGCAACGAATTCCAGTCGAATTACGCGCTGAGCAAGGAGAAATTAGACCTTACCTGCTAATTTGCTTTCCTTTAATCCCTCCGGTCCAGGATTGGACTGATGGGTTGTGCACGCCTACCAGCAGGTTGGAGACTGAGAAAAAAACTCTGACTCTAGCGAGCCAATAGGAGCCCTGTTCATGTGACCCTAGCCTCAGTATTTGAATAACAAAGCAGAAGGAAAAAACAGTCTGTGCCCCAAGGAATTCAAGCAGCCAGAGAGCACTAGTAAGGACATGCTCTAACAAAGGCTCACCGACAACTCT
Source organism: Microcaecilia unicolor (assembly GCF_901765095.1). NCBI lineage: Eukaryota > Metazoa > Chordata > Amphibia > Gymnophiona > Siphonopidae > Microcaecilia > Microcaecilia unicolor. The sequence goes on along the minus strand of NC_044041.1, from coordinate 96,460,782 downwards.
TCCCAGAGAAACGGTATGGCCTTATTATAATGGCTCACCGAGTACCCTAACCAGAGCATCGGTATGGCCAGATTATCCTGGCTCACCATGTACTCTAACCAGAGCAGCGGTATGGCCTTATCACAATGGCTCACCGAAAACCCTAACCAGAGAATCGGTATGGCCTTATCACAGTGGCTCACCGAACACCCTAACCAGAGCATCGGTATGGCCCAACTATTGTGGCTCACCACGTACTCTAACCAGAGCAGCGGTATGGCCTGAATAGAAAATCCATTATTTTTTTTTTTTTTAACTTGCAAACAAAACAGCTCTGCAACCAACAATTGAACATAGAAACTTAGACAGAAAGATAGAACACGGGAGAGACCTGGGCCGGTCCGGAGGGATGAAAGGAAAACAAATTAGCAGGTAAGGTCTAATTTCTCCTTCCTTAGCATCCCTCCGGACCGGCCCAGGATTGGACTGATGGGACGTAACAAAGCAGTAGTCCTACGGGAGGGACCCCAGCAGACCCGCTGAAATTACTCACGACACAAAAATCGCCTCCTGCCGACACTGCACATCAAGCCTGTAGTGTTTAGAAAACGAATGGAGAGAGGACCAAGTCGCTGCCTTACAAATCTCCGCTGGTGGAACCAATGAACACTCGGCCCAGGACGCAGCTTGCCCTCTAATTGAATGAGCTTTAACAGAGTCCGGGACAGCTTTACCTGCCAAAAGGTAGGCTGACCCTATCATCTCTTTGATCCACCTAGACAATGTGGGCTTAGAAGCCGCCATCCCCTTACGGTGACCGGCCAACAGTAGAAAAAGATGGTCCGTGCGCCGAAAATCCTCAGTAACTGCGAGATACCGTTTAAGCACTCTTAACATCCAGAGTATGTAACTGTTGCTGCTCCTGCGTCCCTGAGGCCGATCCCAGAACAGGAAGAAAAACTGACTGGGACAGATGAAAACGAGATACCACCTTAGGCAAAAAGGAGGGAACCGGACGAATAACCACTCGCTCCTTGGAAAACTGCAGAAATGGAGATCTACATGAAAAAGCTTGCAACTCCGAGACTCTCCGAGCCGACGCAATAGCCACCAAAAACACTGTCTTAAGCGTCAGATCCTTCAAAGAACATGCTTGCAAAGGCTCAAAAGGTGGTTTCGTGAGAGTCGAAAGAACCAGAATAAGATCCCAATATGGAAAGACTGATCTTACCGGAGGACAAAGAAGGCTGACTCCCTTCAAAAAATGGGCCACCTCAGGAAGACTAGAGAAAGATTTACCCCGAATCCGACCTCTAAAGCAGGAAAGAGCTGCCGCTTGCACCTTAAGAGAAGAAAGAGACAGCCCTTTATCCAACCCTCGCTGTAGAAAACCCAACATCTGAGGCACAGATGCCCGAAACGGAAGAATGTCAGCCTCTGCACACCAGGCCTCAAAAATTCTCCAAGTGCGAATATAGTTTAGCGAAGTGGAACGCCGAGACCTAAGCATGGTGGAAATCACCGGTCCTGAAAAACCCTGTTTAGCTAAACGGGCTCGTTCAAGAGCCAAGCCGTAAGACAAAATCGACCCGGATCTGGATGTGGAACTGGCCCTTGAACCAGCAAAGTCCTGTGAACTGGTAGCTGAAGAGGAGGCGCCACCAATAGGTGATGTAGATCCGCGTACCAAGGACGCCGCGGCCAATCTGGTGCCACCAAAATTACCGGTCTTCCATGATCCTCGATCATCTGTAGGAGACGGCCTATTAGCGGCCACGGAGGGAACGCGTAAAGAAGGTCGGAGGGCCACTGTTGCAAGAGAGCGTCTACCCCAGCCGCTCTTACATCCTTTCGACGACTGAAGAATCGAGGGACTTTCGTGTTGAGACTGGAGGCAAACAGATCTAGAACTGGAGTGCCCCAGCGCTCCACTATCAACCGAAACGCCTGATCGCTGAGAGACCATTCCCCAGGATCGAGAGTGTGGCGACTGAGAAAGTCGGCTTGAACGTTTTCCACTCCGGCCACATGCGATGCTGAAATGGCCGAGAGGTGAATCTCCGCCCAGGCAAGGAGACTCTCTGCCTCCCGACACAAGAGACGACATTTCGTTCCCCCCTGACGGTTGACATAGGCCACTGCCGAGGCATTGTCCGAAAGAACTCTGACCGCTTTGCCTATTAGTAGAGCACTGAAGTGCTGCAGAGCTAACCGGATCGCTCTGGTCTCCAATAAATTGATTGATTGAACTGCTTCCATTTGAGACCAAAGACCCTGGGCCCACTGCCCCAGGCAATAGGCTCCCCAGCCTCGGAGACTGGCATCTGTCGTTAACAGTATCCAGCGAGGAGATTCCAAAGGCATGCCTACTGTGAGATTCTTCATCCGCAGCCACCAAAACAGCGAGCTGCGCTCTCTGTTGCGGAGAGGCAGACGCCTCCATAGTGAATCCCCCTGAGCAGGCCAACAAGATAGAAGAGACCACTGAAGAGGCCTCATATGGAGTCTAGCCCAGGGTACTACTTCTATGGTGGCTGCCATGGATCCGAGAATCTGAAGATAATCTCGAGCACACGGACGCTGCTGTTGAAGAAAGGCACGAATCTGAGACTGGAGTTTTAGAATCCTGGCCTGCGGTAGAAAGACTCGGCCTCGTGTCGTGTCGAACGTGACGCCCAAATACTCCAGAGATTGAGAAGGAACCAACCGACTCTTGGATACATTTACTACCTAACCTAGAGACTGCAAGAACTGCATCACTCGTTCTGTGACGCGACAACTCTCTTGATTTGTCTTTGCTCTGATTAACCAGTCGTCCAGATATGGATGAACAAGGATCCCTTCTTTCCTGAGGGCCACAGCCACCACGACCATAACTTTGGTGAAAGTGCGGGGAGCCATCGCAAGACCGAAGGGCAGAGCGCGAAATTGGTAATGCCGACCTAGAATTGCAAAGCGCAAGAACTTGTGGTGAGCCGGACGAATGGGAATATGCAAATAAGCCTCTGTGAGATCCAAGGCTGTCAAATACTCTCCCTGGCGCACTGCGACTATGACTGATCGCAGGGTCTCCATACGAAAACTTGTGACTCAGTGCGCGATTGACAGGCTTGAGGTCCAAAATAGGGCGAAAAGAGTCTTCCTTCTTGGGAACTACAAAATAAATGGAACACCGGCCTTGCCTGTACTCGGAGGGAGGGACTGGACAGATAGCTTGAAGATCTAACAGCCTCTGTAGAGTATCCCGAACCGCCCTCGCCTTGAGAGGAGAGCGACAGGGAGATTCCAGAAAGGTGTCTGCAATAGGCCTTGCGAACTCTAAGGCATAACCGTCTCGTATAACTTCCAAGACCCACTGATCTGAAGTTATGTGGGCCCACCTCTGATAGAACTGAGAAAGACAAGCTCCGACAGGCACCAGAGGAGAGGCCCTTGCCCCTTCATTGGGAAGGACGGGTCTGGGATCTAAAACCTGGAGTGGAGAAACTCGCTCCTCTGCGAGCACCCCGAAAGGACTGAGTCCTATTGTAGAACCAAGATTTGTGAGGTTGAAAACCCCGACCAGCCTGAAACCTACGGAAACCTCTACCTCAACCTCTACCAGAGAAGGAACCTCGACCGGACAGGCGAGGTCTATCTTGCGGCAAACGAGGAACTTTAGCATCTCCTAAGGAATTAACCAACTTATCCAACTCTTCCCCAAACAAAAAGGAACCTTTAAATGGAAACTTGCTCAATTTGGATTTGGAGGCCGCATCCGCCGACCAACCTTTCAACCACAGCGATCGGCGAGCAGCGACTCCCAAAGCCAAAGACTTAGAAGATGCTCGCAACAAATCATACAAGGCATCAGCCAGAAACGCCGCCCCCGTTTCAATCCTAGCCACCTCTAGATCAATAGCTTGAAGATCATCCGAAGTCCTGTCCAGAACTCTCTCTGCCCACCTAAAACAGGCCCTAGCCACTAAGGAACCACAAATGGCAGCCTGCACTGCCAAGGAAGAAACATCAAAACTATTCTTGAGCAGAGAATCCAGACGTCTGTCCTGAACATTCCGAAGAGCTGTTCCGCCATCTACGGGGACCGTATTACGCTTAGTCACCGCCGACACCATGGCATCCATGACCGGCACCTTAAGCAAAGACTTATCCGCTTCAGGAACCGGATAGAGACGAGACATAGATCTGGTCTGCCGGAAAGTCGCATCTGGGGACTCCCATTGAGCTTTAATAACATCCCAAATATCCTGGTGCATAGGAAAAGTCTTGAAAGCAGACCTAGAGCCTTTAATCAAGAAATCGACCTTACGGACTTCCGAAGCTGGCTGTAAATCTTCAAAGTTCAAAGTAGAAGACACCATAGAAATTAGCTCCTGCAAATCATCCTTATGGAAAACTCTGGCTACAGAAGGATCTTCTCCTTGAGCAAAAGAACTAGCCTCAGGATCTGGATAAGAAGAATCCTCCCAGATATGTTCTGCCAGATCTTCCTCTTCTTCTAAGAAGGGCATTTCCTGATCATGAACTGACTCCAAATGCTCCCGCCAATCTCCCTCCCTAGATCTCTTAGGGGGAGGGGGAGCAGACATACTCAAAGGACCTGGCTCAGCTGAAGAATCCCCCTTCTGCAGCAAAAAAGCCTGATACATCTGGAGCACAAACTCAGGAGGAAAACCCCCTGCCTGAGTAGGCCCAGCCTGCATCAGTGCTCCTGAAGAAAAACATCCGAAGTAGGTACAGAAAGACCTGCAGGCTGCGACGGAGATTGGGAGGACAAATTCAAAATGGCCGCCATTCGCACCAAAACCGCCGTTCCGGAGTCCGGGGGCGCACCTGACCCTTCAGCAACTACGGGATCGGAGCGCGCTGGTGAAGAGACCGAACCAGCTGACTGAACCACTGCAGGCAAAACCGGGCCCGAAGCTCCCGCTAGCGCTGTACAATACTTACAAGCGCCTGAAGATGAAACACCCCGACGCTGACAAACGGAGCAGTGCTTAAGTTTTTCCGACATCGCTGACGCGCGCGTACCCAATTCGCGCCAAAACTCTTTTTTCTTTTTTTTTTTTTTTTTAAATAGCGCTAAAATTAAACAGACAAATCACCCGAAAACAAATAGTGATGGGAGCCAGACCAGGTAATAAAAACTGTACTTTTTATGTTTCCCTGCTGATGGAAACGCTAACCAGCCACACCACACACACTTGACAGTAACAGAGCTGCCTGCTCGTTTAATCAATGGGGACTTAAGAGGTCTGTGGCATTAAAGCAAATTTAGTTTCTTTTCACATCTGGCTGCCTCTCCCAAAGGTAAAATCCCCTTGCTATTCAAAGGGCAACCCTTCCCTTAGAAATTGAATTAAATAATAAGGGAGGTGGGGAGGAAAAAGGGGAGAGGGACCCGGGGCACCCGAGTTTGCACCCCTGAGGCTGAAAGCCAACCAAGCTGAAAACAAATCCTAACAAGCCTCAAAGAATTCCTGTGGCACAGAATAAAAGCAGAATAAAGCCAACAATAAAGAAAAAGCTGAAAGACAATAAAGAGAGACTAATGGGCTCACTCCTACCTGCTGGGAGACTGAAAAAATACTGAGGCTAGGGTCACATGACCAGGGCTCCTATTGGCTCGCTAGAGTCAGAGTTTTTTTCTCAGTCTCCAACCTGCTGGTAGGCGTGCACAACCCATCAGTCCAATCCTGGGCCGGTCCGGAGGGATGCCAAGGAAAGAAATATTTTCTCTTATTTGTTTTAAACTTACTGCACTCCAGCTTCATCGCACGCCCCCTTGTCTTAGTACTTTTGGAAAGCGTAAACAGATGTTCCATATCTATCTTGTCCACTCCACTAATTATTTTATATACCTCTATCATATCACCACTCAGCTGCCTTTTCTCCAAGCTGAAGAGCCCCAGGAGCTTTAGCCTTTCCTCATAGGAAAGTCGTCCCATCCCCTTAATCATCTTTGTCGCCCTTCTCTGCACCTTTTCTAATTCCACTATATCTTTTTTGAGGTGCTGCAACCAGAATTGAACACAATACTCTAGGTGTGGTCACACCATGGACCGATACAGTGGCATTATAATATCCTCATTTTTGTTTTCCGTCCTTTTCCTAATAATATTTATCTTTCTATTTGCTTTCTTAGCCGCAGCAGAACACTGAGCAGAAGATTTCAACGTATCATCAATGATGACTCCCAGGTCCCTTTCTCATTCCGTGACTCCTAATGCTGAACCTTGCATAACGTAGCTATAGTTTGGGTTCCTCTTTCCCACATGCATCACTTTGCACTTGTTCAGATAGATAATTTAATGAGGCCAATGATAATACCTGGGAATCCCTTTGGGAAAGACTGACATGTTTGGTCACACCAATGCTATTTAAGCTTTGAGGCCTTGTTTATTTAGAGATGTTGAGATTTTTTATAGAGCCCCCACATCTTGTTAGCAAACTGCATGTTTCATGTTTTTAGGGGGATATATTGAAAGTTTGCTAGCTCTTATATATGTTTTCTTTTATACTTATTCTTAGCCATACCAGTATCCATTCTGAAATCCTTTTTCTCTACACTAACAAAAAACGTATTTGCTTATATTTGGAGAAAGAAACCCCCACAGTAAACAGACCCTGTATCAACTAAAATCACACAAGAGGATGGGGGTGCCCCATTTTGAACTATATCAGAAGGCAGAGTTGTTGCAAATCGTGGTTATCTGGCAACAAGAGGCTAATACACCTTGGTCATGAATTAAACAGCAATGTCTGGGAGAGGTCCCATTATGGACCGTACCTTGGCTTCCTCTGGAGCACCTAAAACCCCTTATGCCATGTCTTAATTTTGTAATGCAAGCTCCACTGGCAACATGGGTTAAAATTAGATCCTAGGTGTTTCCATAATAGTGTTACCATCTTTCTATATCAATTTTATATGCAACTCGCTTTACTCCTGGGGCGACTGATAGTACATATGTTAAATGGGCTACAAATTTCCTGACTGAGGGAGAACTTCTTTCATTTCAAGAACTACAAGAGGCATATGGGCTGGTGGACAGGGAGGCCTTTCATTATAGACAACTAAGATTTCATATTTTGTCGAGCTAAAGAGGAATTATGTTTAGCAGCAACCAACTTAGAATTAGCATTAAATTCAGGCACTGGTGGTGGTGGTGGGGTGAGGGTGTCTTGATTATACAAGACTTTATTGAAGGATGAAGTCCTTATAGCGAAATATATCACTATTATTATTCTTTATTAATTTCAAATTATACACCAAGTATTACACTGGTAAAGAAAAGGTACATTTGTCCATAATTTTTAAAAGAAATATTCAAAGAAATAATGAATCCTAAGTACACACTAGTCCTCAAAATTAGATCCAAGATTTACAATAACCGGAGAATATAGTAACAATTTTAAAGAAAACAAAAACCGGTCTGGGTTTTTTTTCCTTTTTCTATTCAAGCATGTTCTTTTCACTTCAAAGATCTTTTAGCAGTTATAAATTCACTAAGTTGTACAGATTCAGAAAAAACATATTTGACCGATCGATAACAGACAATGCACTTACAAGGGTAACGTAAGAAAAATGTTGCACCTAGCTGGAGAACTCCTGGTTTCAATAATAAAAACTGTCTGCGTCTTTTTTGAGTCTCCTTAGAGACATCAGGAAATATACATATCTTAAAGCCCATAAATTCTTTTTCTCTATTTTTAAATTATTTCTTCATTACCATAATTTTATCAATAGGAATAGCTAAGGTAACTAACAATGTAGCCGGAGCTACTAAGTCCTCTGTTGGTGTCTCCAAAATCACTGATACGTCAAGTGGTTCCTCTTGTTGTTGTATAGAGGGCCCAGATTTCGATTGTGGTAAATAATTAACTTGACTCATAGGTGGAAAATTTTCATCTGTGAATCCTAAAATTTCTTTCATATATCTGGCTAACATTTCTCTTGGAGGAATAGTTACAGCTCTCGGAAAATTCAAAAGTCTTAAATTGTTTACTCTGAGAGTTTTCCAGATTTTCGATTTTTTTTCCTCATATTAGTAAAGTCTCTTATCATATTAATTTGTACCTCCTGCGTTTTTTCCACTTGTACCGAGGTCTTAGATTTTCCCATTAACTCTTTATTCTCTCTTTCTATTGATTCAACATTTTTTTCTAAGTTTTTTTTACTCGTGACTCCAAGTCCAATATTTGTGGGCACAGTACTTTCCATAAATTAGCAATCAAGCCCCATAAACTTTCCAGGGTAATCTCCGCTGGTTTATCTTGAAAGAAAATCAAAGTACCTTGTCTTTGTGTCTCCTCGGCCAATGTCTTCTCTGCTTCTGTATTAGTAAAACCCCCAATCTTCCTCCTGCAAGCTGAACACTATTTTCCAGGCTTGAACGAGGGCTCTCAAATCCTTCCGCCCCTCGACTCTCCGTTGATAGATCATTTCCCCCCAGAAGCTCCGCCGTTAGCCCAATTCCTGGGTACTTCGGAGACGACGCCGAGACCGGAGAGAGAACAGCCTGGGGTTGCGGAGGGGGTGCTCGTTGGTCGGGGCTAAGGGTGACATCATGCACAGACGGCGTCTCAGTTCCTCCGTTTGTCCCGGACGCTGCCAGCGTGCTGCCCTCCAACCTTCCAAAAACCTCCAGTCTCCGCAAATATGCATCAAGAGGGCCGATCTGTGAGGAGGTAAGTCGACCTGGGGGAACAGTGGCTGTTGACCTGCCTCTGCGCTTCGGCATTTCGCAAGAAAAAAATCAGAGCGTGGAGACCTACGACCAGTTCAGGCAGCCATCTTGGATCACGAAATATATCACTAAATGGGTAACACTGCTGGCATGTACTTATGAACCCTGACAACAGGAGAGAATGTTTCAATATCTGTTCAAGGTTTCGAATGCCACTCATATTATTGTAAATGGGTATAAGATATATATATATATATATATTACCATTGGTATTATACACCTGAGCAACTGTTTAAGAAATATAGAACAGGTACAACATTATATTGGCGCAGTTATGGGGAGCGAGGCTCCTTTTTTCACATCTGGTGGACATGTCTGGCAGTGCAAACCTTCTGGAAGGCATTACTTCATGAACTAAATACATTACTGCCCATTACCTATTTACTAAGGGCTGACTGCTGTTTATTACATTAGAAGCCCGTGGGCATGTTTTTACAGCAGCTAAAACTATCTTAGCTCAACTTTGGAGACAGTCTGCTCTGCCACCACTTGAGACTGTTTTAAAAAAAAAAAGTGGACTATTATTGCCTGATGTCCCAATTGACAGCTTCAAAGTATGGCAGAATTACATCCTTTTGTAAGATATGGGATATTTACACTACCTGTAGAAAAGCTACCCAAACTGAGTTTGTTAACTTGTTTAACAGGAATAGCCAATCATGACCTGTCCAGTTTCTTTGATGACTATATATGGTGATGGAGGGGAAGGAGGAATCAAGTTTCAAAATGCAGCAAGCTGTTGGATATATTATGATTTCAGATTGGTTACCTGTTAATATTGCTGCTTTCCTGCTTGTAATATTGATGCTTACTGTTGGATAAACAAACATTTTAAAAAATCCAGTTCATTTCAGAACGGATGTGGCTACTAGACTCATCATAATATAAAACCAAGTACAAAAGAAAGGTACCTTTCCAAGGACAATATCTGAGAGACCTGATTTTTTAAGAAACAATGCAGCTTCAGTAGGCCCCACTCTTCCAGCATGGGCAGGATCTACCTGCAAATAAAAAGAAAACCATTCATGAAGCATTCCGATGCTTAAAGAGAACAGTTTATCAACATATTAATTTGGGTCAGTGTCAAAAGTTACTTGAACAAAGAGCTTTTACCAACAGGACTGCATTTTTTCACTAATGCAGTATTTATCAATCTTTGTTATCCTGCACTACACCTGTCACTGGGTTCACTTTGTCATGGCTTATCACCCTCCCATTCCCCCAACATAACCACTTTCCCTTCTCTCGTCCCTAACCCATTGGTAAGAAATTCTGCTCACTGACACCACCTGTTGACCATAGACAACTGAGCATAGACTGGGAGAAAGAAAGATTAAGGGGCCCTTTTACTAAGCAATGGTAAAAAGTGGCCTGCGCTAGTTTTGGCACGTGAAATTGGCATGAGCTAGGCCATTTTTTACTGTGGTGGGAAATAGGCTTTTTAAAAAATGGGGCAATAATATTAAAATTAGCACACAGCTATTTATTGCCTGAGCCCTTACCACCACCTATTTAGAAGGCAGAAAGGGCTCACGTGCTACCTGTGTGGTAATCGGGCAGTATGTGGCAATGTGGCTAAGCTGCAGATTACTGCCAGGAATGTCCCCCGTGGTAGAAAATAAGGAGAAATTAGACCTTACCTGCTAATTTGCTTTCCTTTAGTCCCTCCAGACCAGCCTAGCGACTGACTGATAGATTGTGCACGCCTTCCAGCACATGGAGACTGAGAATTCTGACTCATCCGAGAGAGCCAATAAGAGCCCTTGCTAGATAGACGAATCCAGCATACAGTGCCAAAGCAGAAAGATAAAAAGCCAGAATCTGTGCACCCAGGAACCTGAGCAGCCAAGGACACAAGACTAATAACAAGCCTTTGTGACATACATAATAACAAGTCTGTGTGACATACCTAAAGTGCCTTTTTTTTTTTGGTCAACAAAAGAGAACCATAAACCAACAACATAGCTCCCCTCGAAAAAACAAACATTCCTTGAAAAAACTAACATACAGATGCCTACGCATATATATACACATATAGATACACAGCTGAACGGGAGGGATCTGGGCCAGTCTGGATGGACTAAAGGAAAGCAAATTAGCAGGTAAGGTCTAATTTCTCCTTCCTTAGTGTCCTTCCGGACCGGCCCAGCGATTGACTGATGGGAAGTACAGAGCAATGAAGTCATGGGCGGGACCCCAGTAACCCCACTGTGAAAACTTGCACCCTAAACACTGTATCTTGATGACCCAGCACATCCAACCTGTAATGCTTGGAAAAAGAATGCAACAAGGACCAAGTCACCGCTCTGCAGATTTCCAACGGAGGGACTAAACACCGCTTGGCCCAAAAAGCTGCCGGACCCCTAGTAGAGTGGGCCTTTACTCCTGTAGGAACTGGCTTGCCTGCCAAAGTATACACAGAAACAATCATCTCCTTGAGCCAACGACAAATAGTGGGCTTAGGAGCCGCCTGCCCCTTTCATACTCCTCTGATATGAACAAGCAAGCAATCTGTCTGCCGAAACTCATCCGTGAGCTTCAAATAGCATTTGAGCACCCTTCTGACATCAAGACACTTGAGGCAGCGCTGTTCTTCCGAAACTGTGGAAGACCCCAGGATGGGCAAAACCATCGACTGAGAAACATGCAAACACGACAAGACCTTGGGAATAAAGGAGGGAATCAGCCGCAAAACCACACAGTCCTTCGCAAACTCCAGGAACAGCGACCAACAAGAAAGAGCCTGCAACTCCAAACTTCTCCTAGCTGAAGCTATAGTCACCAGAAAAAAACACCTTGAGAGTCAAGTCCTTCAAAGTACAGGACATCAGAGGTTCAAAGGGAGGACGAGACAAGGCCAAGAGAAACAAATTAAGGTCCAACAAGGGAAATATAACCCGTGTGGGAGGCCGTACAAGACCCGCTCCCCTTAAAAAACAAACTACATCTTGATGGAAGGCTATGGATTTACCCTGAACTCGACCCCTGAAGCAAGATAAGGCTGCAATCTGAACTTTAAGAGAGGAAAGCGCCAAACCTTTTTCGAGTTCCCGTTGTAAAAAAAACCAGAACCTGTGCTACGGAGGCCCAAAAAGGAGAAATACTTGACTCGTCACACCATACCTCAAAAACTCTCCAAGTCGTGATATAATTAAGAGAAGTGGAATGATGTCGAGACTTCAGCATGGTGGCAACTACCCTCGCCGAGTAACCTCTCTTAGCCAACCTCGCCCGCTCAAGAGCCAAGCCGTAAGACAAAATCAGCCGGAGTCTAGATGAAGTACTGGTCTCTGAACCAATAGCCCTGGGCGTTCTGAAAACCTACCAGACTCCGGAGGTCGGTGTACCAGGGCCTGTGAGGCCAGTCCGGGGCTATCAGAATCACCCGACCCCTTTGAGCTTCTATTTTTTGGATCAGGTGACCTAAGAGAGGCCACAAAGGAAAGCATACAGCAGGCCCCTCTGGCCATGGCTGAAGCAGCGCATCGATTCCCTGAGCCTTCAAATCCCTCTGGCGATTGAAGTACATTGGCACTTTCGCATTGACTGCTGAAGCAAACAAATCCATGTCCGGAAGTCCCCAGCGACACACCAGTTCCTGAAACATGTCGTCACTGAGAGCCCACTCCCCGAGATCCAGAGTGGTGCGACTGAGAAAATCTGCCTGTACATTTTCTATGCCTGCCACGTGAACCGCTGAAAGAGGTAAAAGATGAATCTCCGCCCAGCTCATTAACTTAGCAACTTCTTGCTCTAACTGAAGACTTTTTGTCCCTCCTTGGCGACTGACAAATGCTACCGCTGTAGCATAGTCGGACATGATGCGAACAGGCCAGCCTTTCAGGAATGGACAGAATGCTTAAAGCCTGTCCAGAGTAACCCCAACGACAGCCAACTTGGAGCGAGATCAGCAAGGAGACTCCAGAAAGGCGTCTCACAAGGGATGCGCAAACTCTAAGGCATACCCTTCTCAAATAACCTCCAAGACCCACTGGTCAGTGGTAATCTGGGCCCACCTCTGGACTAACTGCACCAAACGTGCTCCAACAAGAACCAGAGGCTGGGCCCCAACACCTTCATTGAGGGGGACAAGTGGGAGACTGGAAAGAGGTTCACAAGTCTTTACCTCCTCTGCGAGCACCACAAAAGGACTGAGTCCTTTGGAAGAAACGTGACTGCTGTGCCTGAGCCGACCTGCCCCGTATGACACACTGAAAATCACACCCTCAACTGCAACTCGAAAATAGGCCATGACCTGAAGACTTAGGCCGGTCTTCCAGAAGTCTCAGAACCTTAAGTTTCCCCTAGGCTGCATACCAACTTTTCTAAATCCTCACCAAATAACAGGGAGCCTCAGAAAGCAAACTTGCTGAGCTTAGACTTAGAAGCTGCATCCGCTGACCTCTCAGCCACTCCCAACACCATAGACTTAGCCAATGCTCGCAACAGGTCATACAAGGCATCTTCTAAAAAAGCTGAACCCATCTCCAGCTTAGGTACTTCTGCATCTATAGAGGTCAAATCATCAAGAGGTCCTATCAAGCACCATCTCGGACCACCGGAAGCTCTAGCCACCAAGGAGCCACAAATGGCTGCCTGCACTGCTAGGCCGAAACATCAAAACTACTTTCGAGTAACACCTCCAGCCAACAATCTTCCACATCCTTAAGCACCGTACCCCCATCTACAGGCACTGTACTGCGATTCGTGACTGCCAAGACTACTGCATCTACCACCGGGGGCTTCAAAAGAACCTTGCCAGCTTCTGGGACCAGATAAAGGCAGACCATGAACTTGGCAGATCTGAACACCGAGTCTGGGGCACCCCAATGAGCTTGAATGACATCTCTGATATCTTGATGCATGGGAAAAGTCTTACCTGACTTGCGGACTCCCTTTATCATAAGGTCTACCTTGCAGGGCTCAGAAGCCGGAGGTTCCTCCTCCTCAAAATGTAAAGTGTAAGATACCAAGGAAATTAATTCCTGAAGATCTTCCTTGTGAAAAATTCTAAGCACCAATAGATTCTCCCCCTGAGAGAATCCATCTCGGCCCCTAAGTGATCAGAGACTTCATCTAAGGGATCCCCTTGAGAAAATTCCTGGTCTGCAAGACAGGGAAAGTCTTGATCTGAGTCTGACTCTAAATCTTCCTCCCAATCCCAGGACCTCCTAGGCCTTTTAGCTGCCACCACCTGACCCTTCCCCAGATTACCTGGACGAGAGGAAAGAGGAGATGACTTTTGCAATAAAAAAGCCTTGTACATTTGCATAACAAACTCCGGGGGAAATCCTCCCACAGGTCTGGCAGAAAGAATAGAAAAACCACTAGACTGCGGATGTACAGGAGGAGGAAATCAGGGAACCAGCTGCTCTGCCGAGGAAGACAAAATGGCAGCGGTTCCAAACCGCAGGAACGTCTGAGTGGATCGCCGAGTCAGCTCCCCCCGAGATCAGCAAAGCCAAGGTAGAGGGACCCGGGTCCAAGGCTCCTTCTATGGTGGTGCAAAATTTACAATGGCCATTCCCGCCAACACCGCGGCGCTGACAGACCACGCAGTGCCAAAGCTTCTCTGCCATGCCAGCAAAAAATCTGCGACACACCTCGAACTCCCCGCTGCTCTCGAAGCGTTTTTTTTTTTTTCAACACGCTGCCAGCAGAGGGGAGAGCTTAGAGGCACTATAAGAAACGGGAAAGAGGAGAGCCACCTTGCCTGCTCACTGTCCGTTCCTGCAAGGCCCTTTTTCTTTTTAACAAGATTAAACAAGGCTGCCTCTCCCAGACTCAGAATCTCTTCCCCTAAACAGTCTGAGACGCTAAGGACCCACACAGTGAGCCAACAAGACGCAGGGAGGACTAGTGAGGAGGGACCCGGCCTCCGAGGTGTAACACCTTCGAGGCAACAAGAGGCCCCCTCGGACCACTGCCTCCAAACAAGGTTCCCAGCAGATAGGTGCACAGATAAGAAGTGGGGTTTTTTTTTCCTTTTTTTTTTTTTTTAGTAAATACAGAGAAAAAAAATGAAAAAGAAGAGAGAGACTGACAGGGCTCACCACCTTCCACCTGCTGGAGACTGAGAATACTGGATTCTTCTATCTAGCAAGGGCTCTTATTGGCTCTCTCGAATGAGTCAGAATTCTCCACCTGCTGCAAGGCGTGCACAACCAATCAGTCAGTTGCTGGGCCAGTCCAGAGGGATGCTAAGGAAAAAATGATTTTCTACCATGGGAAACTGTGTGCATCAACTTTGGAACTACTGCCTGGCGCCCGCACTACCCACAGCATTAGGACCGGATTTGGTGCACGCGCAGTAGCCCTACCTTGGCTTAGTAAAAGTTCCCTGTGGTGAAACAGGGGACTTTCTTGCATGTGATCTGTAATGGATCCAGCACCAAGTATAAGCGAATCATGGACCCGGAAAGACGAAAAGGAGCATTCAGAACGTCCCACTGTGCTTGAATGATGTCCCTTATATCTTGGTGCATTGAACAGTTTTACCAGCCTTCCTAATTTGAGAAACAGATCCACCTTACGCTCCCTAATTACCTCAGAATCCTCATCAAAGTTTAATGTAGAAGTGACCAAAACTATAAGATCCTGTAAATCCTCCTCAAGAAAAATCCTTACAACAGAAGGATTTTCACCAAGCATGAAATAATCTGTTACTGGGTCTGCAGGGGCAGCTTCCTCAGAAAAAATCTGTCTCTTCTATTGCAAGAAAGCATCTCAGGATCAAACTCCATATCAGTTTCTTCATCTACAGCCCAAAGAAACCCTAAGACATTCGAGAGAAGATCTGAGACCCCCTGACCCCTCAGGAGGGAGAGCTGATCAGATTTGTGCATCAAAAACGCTATATACATTTGCAAAACAAATGCTGGAGGAAAACCTCCTTGAAAGTCTATCCCGAGATGTCCCCTGTACCAAAGACACGTCTAAGAGCTAAAGAAGAGAAGTCTGAAGCTGAGAAATGTGGCTGTGAAATGGTGGCACTTCCTGCCAAAACTAGAGCTGGAGACTGAACAGCTGTTTGTACCAGAGGAGAAAATGTGGCTCCCGATACTCCAACTCTGAAAAAGTAGTCAGAACCTTCTTAGAAGTAAAAAACTTGCAAACGCCAGATGCCATAAGCCCCATGCGCTGGCATACTACACAACACCGCAACTTCTCCACTATTATATTAGAGCGCGTCCTTTTTTTCTAAACACAAGAAAACAAACAAAAAAAGAGCTCCAAAAGAGCACAACTACTAATTATTGCTGCAATACAAGATGCAGCAAGCCAGAAACTGAGCTGCTTTTCTCTTTTGGCGCTTTTGAATTTTTTTTTTTTTTTTTTACCACAGTGAAGCAATGCGGCTGTCTCCCCCTGTCCTCAGAATACCCTTCCCTCAAAGGGGCTGAGGTTAGTGCTGAATAGATAACAAATTTTTAGCAAATTGCAGTAAGTATAGAAGTCGGGAAGTAGTTGTGGGGGAAGGGACCCTGCCACTCGAGTGTAACACCCCCAAGGCTTCAAGAGATCCCCTGCGGGCCTCAGCCTCTGTTATCAATCAAGCTTGCCTCTCTTTTCTTAACTGTTGAACAGAAGAACATAGAGCTGAAATAATATAAATATATGGAGAAATTAGGACTTAACTGATAATTTTCTTTCCATTAGTTCTTCACAGTATTCCAGGACGAGTGGGTAGTTATGTCCATCGACCAGCAGGTGGAGATAGAAAATACAGAACTGAACACCCTGCTAGCAGCTCAGCTCCTCAGTATCAGTCCTCAAGCAAGGAAGAAAGAACGCCCAATCAGGAGCATGGTCAGCAACAAACACATCCAGCCCCAAGAACTATCCGAAGACAAGGTCCCTGGAAAACAGGATACAAAGACTGTGCATAGAGCCACCAATCAGGGCGTGGAACCATGGAAGGGCTCCTGGAATAGTGTGAAGAACTAATGGAAAGAAAGTCCTAATTTCTCCTTCCATTACGTTCATTCCCACTATTCCAGGACGAGTGGGATGTTCAAAAGCTATCCCTATGAGGGTGGGAAGCCGAACCTGCCACAAGCAGAACTGACACCCCAAATGTAGCCGCTGCCTGCGTGGCCCCCGCTATACCATCATGCTACTGAAGGAAAGCAGAGAAGCCTTTGCCCGAGACGTAGTCACACGACCAGGAGAGCGTGCCTTCCAACTTTAGGAGGAGAAGAGCCTCCCAGAATACAGGCCGAGACCATGGCCACCTTCGCCCACCGGGCAAAGGAAAACTTGGATGCCATGAGACCCAACTGCTGTTTACCAAACTGCACAAAAGGTCTAAGCAAAAGGCAGAAGACATCGGGAACCTCAAAAAAACACAGGAGAGCCCTGTGAAAGTCCAGAAGCCTGCAAGAGGCATATAGACGACTAAATAAAAAGAAACCTCCCCTCCGAAGGGACACCACCTTGTAGTGGTGGAGGGGCTTCTGTGTTTCAATGACAGAGGGCTATGTTGAAGGGTTACCCATATCAGACAGGCCTCTGAGGAGAAACCAGACAAAGAGAGTCCCAAACTAGGGAGAGTAGAAAGATGGTGACCTGAAGCTCGTACGCTCAACGGCCCAGCTGTCCTCTGAAGTTTTGTCTTTGTTTACTTGAAATTTCCTCTCTGCAATTGCAGTTACCTTAACTGAGAGGAAGGGGACAATGCGGTGTCAGCCACCGATGGCCAGTGTTTTGTCCCCTGTGCAGCAAGTGTGGGACCGGTGCGCGATGAGCTGCCCACAGATGACTGGGTTGATGAGTCCATTGATTAGTGCCGGTGAAGGAGCGTCGATGCTCTTGGACCTGGAAACAACTTAATCGCTCTCAAATCATTTAACCACCATGTCCAAAGGAGTAGAGGAGTAAGTTAGGAGTGTATGCTGAAACAGAAGTCGTTTACAGCTGAACCTGTGTCGGCGATGCCACTCCTAAACCCGTAAGAGCTATCAGCTTGGAGTTTTTGGCTCCTGTGGAGGTTACATTGAATATCATCTGGAAGGTGTGCCAGGACCTAACGGTGGTAGTAAATAATTTTGCTTCAGATATAATCTTATTAGTGAGCCACATGGATAATCTAATCAAATCTTATGAGAATGAAAAATTGATACAGCAAATGAAGTTCTACAGGAATAGGAAACGGTTAAGATTTTGAAAATGTTAATGGACCAGAAAAATTTGAGTAAAATGAATATTGTTACAGATGATTAATATCGAAATTGTTGTTTTCCCAGAGTTCCAGGTATGACTCCTAAAGTTTTTGTTCCCTCTGAAATGATTCCTCTTAGTATATTAATTCAAAAGGAGTGAAGCCTGTGAAACTGGGATTACCTTAATCAGTGGGAATTAGATCAGAGATTTAAGAGTTTTTATTGTTAAATAATTTCTGGTTTTAAAAGGGGAAAAAATGAAATCAGGTGTATTGTTTCCAATAATATTGGACAATAAGTATGTTTCCAACGAAATTAATTGACTATACACCGTTTTGGGTTTGAGGAGGCCAACCAGATGATCAATGTGGAATAATGATTCAGATAAATAATAACTGGGGATAATCAGGTTAATACCACGTTTTCTTGGTTTACTGTTTAATTGATCTCGTCTTGTTTCACACTCCCTATTTATTTTGTGGTCTAAGAAAGAGAAAGATTGTATATAATTCATTTGTCTAGTTGAGATTGTTTTCTTCTAATATTGTATTAATGTACAGTCATCTCTGTATTACTGTTTGCAAGTGACCCTTGTAAAATGAAAAATTATAAATAAATGATTGAAAAAAAAAAACCCAACAAGCACTCGGTCAAGAAGGATGGTACTGCCCGAAACGAGACCCCTGCCACCAAAACAAAGACGGAGAAAGGGCCTAAGGAGGAGCCTGATGTTGCAAGAAGCAACAGGCCAACGGAAGCGCCCCAATAACACAGAGTTCTATGTGAGAACTATCAGGATCACCTAGCGACGGGGCACAAATGGAGAGTGCTGCAGCACCCGAAAGACCAGCATAAAATCCCATTCGGAAAAGGCACGCAAAGGGCAACATAAGCAACCCACACCTCTCTGAAAACGAATCACAACCAGAAGAGCCGCTAAAGAAGAGGTCTGCCAACGACCCTGAAAGCAAGACATGGCTGCCACTGGAATGCACAAGGAACCCAGCGCTAGCCCTTGATACTCCCCTCCTGCAAAAATGCCAGGAAATGGCCCAAGGAGGAAGCCAAGTACTGTCAGGCGCCAAGGAAGAAGAGCACTTCCTAGCCTGCAGCAGGAAAGCCAGGACTGAATCCAATAATCCTTCTTCCTCAGCCGAGCCCTCTCAAGGGCCAGGCCGGAAGACCAAAGGGAGAAGAATCCTCCATGACCACCAGGCCCTAACAGAAGAACCTCGAACCTGAGGGAATCGCAGTAGCTCTCCAACTAGGAGCTTCACGAGATCTGCATAGCACAGGAGCCGTGTCCAGGCTGGAAAGCAGGAGCACTGTATCCCGAAGGTCTGCCACTCTCCCCCACTCCCGGCCTAACCAGCACAGGGGAAGGCCTACAGGAGTCCCTCACTCAGACACAAATGCAGCAGGGTGTCCAGACCCAGAGAGTCCTCTTCCCTGCGACGGCTGAAGAACCGAGGAACGTGACATAGGAATAGGCCAAGAGAACTAAGCACCATCGACACATCAGCAGCTGTAACGGCTCGACCGACTGCTCCCAATCGTTGGAAGTCCGAGCGTGCCGCTAAGAATGTCGGTCTCCACGAAAGGGACCCCTCAAAACAGCTGAAATTCACAACAGGTGTCTTTCTGCCCCGGTCATTAACCAGCTGGGCTCCAGAGCCAGCAGACTGCTAGGAGCCCCCCCCCCCCCCCCCCACCTTTAACTAGAAGAGGCCAGTGCCATATCAATGTCCGAAAAGGCCCAAACCAAAGCATTCCCAACAGCGGGGCAAAAGCCTCCAGAGCTTAGCGCAGCACTCACAGCTCCAGAGGATAGAGGGCCAATGCGCCTCTACTGGAAACCAAGAGCCATGCCAGGGGACCCCCGCAAAAGGCCCCCCCAGCCCAAGAAACTGTCAACTGTAGACCCCACTTCCCAAGGCAGGAGCGGGGAGGGCCTCCCTAGGGTCAACGACTGGTGAAGCCGCAACCACCTCAGGTCTGTCTGACCGCCAGCGGCAAAGAAGCCAGAGGCTGTAACCCTCTGAAATCGGAGACCAGGAGCTGAACAGAGCCCTATAAATTGGCTGCATCAGAGGGTAGGGTACCACTTCCAGGTCCGCTGTCACAGAACCAAGGAGCTGCACAAAAATCCCAGGCTGGAAACTGGGAACGAAGCAGAAGCGAATCCAGTGCGCTAAGTTAAAGCGCCGTCCCTCTTTGAGAAACACTCAAGCTCACAGGGAATAAAAAAAGAACACCTAGATGCTCCAAGTTGGTGTGCTGGCACCAGCCAACCCCACTGAAATTGAACATCTAAACCAGAAAAGAAAAACCAGGAGGCGAACCATTGTAGAAGGAGCCTCTATACAGGCTTGGGAAAAAGGAGGCTCTGATTAGCCAGCTGTTCAAGTGCAGGAGGAAAAGAATCCTACATCCCCGCAGAAAGACCGCTACATGCACGACCTAGGAAAAAGGTCCCCGGGCCCGTGAGGAGACCAAATGGTCGGGACCAGAATTGGAAAAGAACTGAGGAAGCAGCTCGCAGAGGGGAAGGTAATTATGCCTCCGTGGTCTCAAGAGCAGAGACAACTCTCTCTGAACATAAGGGGAGCACAGACCTCAGTGTCACCATCCGAAAACGGACACCGGTGGACCCCTACAGACCCCGATTGGGTTGCACTGCTCCCATCTTCCTGGGAACCCCAAAATAGGAGAAGAACTGACCAGACCATGCTCGGTGGGAGGGATGGGAACAATGGCCCAAAGGGCCAGCAGCACCTCAACTGAGCTTCTGCTCTGAGCTGCCAGAGGCCCCCCCCAACAAGGAGACTGTAAGAAGAGAGGAGCTACCGGAGGGGAAAACTCCAACTGGAAGCCATCACCCAGAATAACCAGCGCCAGAGCTGAGGAAAATGTACACCATATGTCCCAAAAGGCCTGAAGCGGCCCCCTGTAGGCCCAGAGGGACCATCCGGCCTGGCTACATTGGGATTGCCAGGAGACAGCAGCCACTCACTCTCAGTGCCCTGCCGGCTCTCCGTTCTCTGGAAGGAAGATAGCCGGGTCCGAAACTGAGCCCTCTGGCCAAAGGTCTGATGACCAGAACTACACATGGAGCTGTCATGACCAGGGTACCTGCTGAGCCCACAAGGGCCGGTCTTGACGAATGGAATTTCCTTCTGATCTTACAGACATCTATGGAACACTGTGATGTTTCAGATTCGATCCCGGGCAGAAAACTTTGTGCTATAAAGGAACCATTTTGACCCCAATTGCTCGTAGTCATATTCTCAATTTATAAATAGATCCGGGGTGGCATGGTGGTCTACAGGCGTGATGTGGGTGACTATATTTAAAAAGTTTTGTTTTGGGGGAGGGAAGGGGGGGTTTCATATTTTGGAGGTTCTATTGTATTCTTAATGCTTGATATGCAAATATTATTGTACACCTTTTGCTATGTATAATAAAAATATACTTTCAAAAAAAGAAAAACAAAATCAAGAGTTGATAGAGAATAGGAGAAAACAATGACAGGGACCAACACAATTAGAAAAATAAAATGATCAAACAAAGGTAAAAAAAAAAAAGGAATTTTATTTTTTATCAATCAGAATGTCAGTTTTTGGAATGTATATCTACCAGAACTGGTTTTAGACATGGCTGGGGCCAGCAAGAAAAACCTCACTCACTAGGCTTCATTCTCCAGGATAGTGATGGTAAATTTCCAGCTTTGGGATGAGACACCCTCTGCCATCTTCATCTTCTCTTTGCCAGTGGTACCAATTTCATGACACATTCAACATAATGTGCAACAACAGATGGATGCTATGAATATTTCAGAGTCTTTCAGGTATGGACAAAGTTTTCAGCTTGTACATGGCATTTTATATGAGGTAAGGCTACATGTCTACATAAGATACTTAGTACTAAATTAAATGCCCCCAACTCTGTGACAATCAGCATTCCTCTAATTCTATTTTTGGCAAATAATTCCTCGTTTAGGAGAGAGTGAGAAGCAGAAAATTCCTAGATCTTAACACCTGTACTGCCATGGACTGTATGTGACTTTTATAAATTACACTCTCTCCATATCTCAGCATACAGATGCAGAGCATCACTACTTCAAATTCATGCTTTTGATCAGTTTTCCCCTCCACCTCTGTTAAGACCTAAGTTTACCCACCAACACTGCCCTTTAGTACATTCTAAAAATCCTAATTTGAAACCACATACAGGTCAATGTCCAATAGGTCCTCTTCCTATTCTTTCCTAAAACTTGATGTTGTGTGGTTTTGTATAGAGCTTACAAAAGAAGCACAAGGGTGTACACATGCAAGAAGTACGTGCATGCAGATATTATTGAGGGCAGAGTTTGGACAGATATGTAATGTACACTCATATTTTAAAAGACATGTGCACAAATTTACACCATTAGAGGCGGTCTAAATTTGTGTGAGAACATATGCACCTAGAAGCCTATGCTGCCTTTATTAAATAACTAGTAAAAAAGGCCCGTTTCTGTGAGAAATGAAACGGGCGCTAGCAAGGTTTTCCTGGGAGTGTATGTTTGAGAAAGTGTGCGAGAGATGGAGTGTGTGTGTCAGAGAGAGAATGAGAGAGAGAGAAAAAGTGTGTGTTAGTGTGTGAGAGAGAGTGTGTGTGATGAAACAGGTGGTAGCAAGTGTGTGTTTGTGAGAGAGAGAGAGTGTGTGGGAATGAGAGTGTGTGCCAGGGTGCCCCCCTCCCCCAAGGTGGCCCCCTTCCCTCCCTCTTCCCTGCCTGCCAGATGCAAGTGTGTGTTTGTGACAGACAGAGTGAGTGTGTGCGAGCGTGTTTGTGAGAGAGTGGGTGTGTGCGTGTGGGAATGAGAGTGTGTGCCAGTGCCTGCGTGTCTGGCAGCCTGCCTGCCAAGGGGCTTCCATCCCTCTGCCTCTCTCCCCACCTTGTACTCCTCCTGCAGCCTTCCCTGCCACTTGATCAGCGTTATTCAATACTCCTCTCCCTGCCTGGTAGCACTGAGATGTTGTCCTGCGTGCCTGCCTGCCTGGCTGCCAAGGGGCCCTCCCCCCCTCGTACTGGTCCTGCACCCCTCCATGCCACTTCATCAGCGTTATTCACGACTTCTCCCCCTGCCTGCTAGCAGTGACCTGTTTTACCTCCTGCTCATCCGGCCTTCTGTTGGTTGTTTTTGGAGGGTGTGAGCATGGAATCGCGGCAGTGTCGTCAGCTGTTTTGTTTGGACGGCAGGGTCGGGAGGGCGCAGGACCGCAGCGTGGGTCGTCAGCTGTTTTGACGGCAGGGTCAGGAGGGCACAGGACGCCAGCGTCAGGAGGGCGCAGGTGGCGCGTACATTTTTTGAGGCCAGCAGCGTGGGGATCGCAGCGGATCAGCTGGTCTGATGGCACTCCTCCCCGTGTAGGTCGGTGTTTGCCGCTGTACGTCGGGGGGGTGGAGGGTCTGCGTAGGTCGCTGTTTGTCGGTGTGCGTCGGGCGCGGGGGGGGGTGAAGCGTTGGACGGCGGTGGAACTGGGGATTAGTTGAGTGTCATAGCCCCGCCCTCAACGTCATCACGTTCAGACGTGAGGGCGGGACAGACAGTCATGGTGAAAATTTTGGTCTCTGCCACCTCAAAAACGGAAGTGGCAGCTTCATTTAGAACGTTGGGGTTGCGAATTATGTGCGGAAGGGGCGTGGCTGAGGGGCATGGCTGAGGGCGGGTCTATGAGTGAGAGTGAGTGGTGCATGAGTGAGAGTGAGTGTCCCTGCCACAGTGAGCTTCAGAGCTTCAGAATGTTTCAGGTGAGATTTATTTATATAGATAGGTGCCTTTTTTCCAACTTTTGACATAGGTACCCCCAACAAAAAATTAGCCTTCACAATACTTCAGAACCAAACTAGGGAAGTTAAGTTTCACCTAGTACTACCACAGATCTCCCAAAGGCTTCAAGTGCATCAGCAGCACTGTCATAGTATAAAGGCAGATTTAACATTTCATTGCACACACCCTGCCAGATGTTACCACTTAGTACTCTGTTTTTCCACATGTCACTAGAAAGTGCCAAAAACTGCATTAAGTTTTCTGAGATTTCTCTAGAAGACGTGGATAGGCATCTCTCTCTCTCTCTCGCTCCCAGATCACTGCAAAGTAACAGAGCAGCCCATGTACTGTATCTTCAAGGCTGGCTTCATGACATTACACCCTACTAACCACAAATAAATGGGGCCTGCAGATATTAGCAAAATGAACAATTGTATTATCAATGAATGTCTCCCCATCCTTTAAACAAATTCTCATGCTGATTTCCTTTCACTGCATTTCTAACTACAGTACCTTAGTTGTAAACCTTTTTTTTTTTTTTTTTTAATTAAAATACAGGGTGGGAGCTGCCGAATGACTCAGCAGAACATTTTCCCCTACTCTGTACAAGACCCAGATTTGTTTCCCAAATCTGGCTCTTCTGTCTCCTGACAGCTGGAACTGAGGGATACCACAACCTTGCCTCTCAGAAGGAACCCCAATCTTTGTTCAATTGAACACTTTTCTTTGTGAGAGGTCAAAAATAGAATGGAAAACTGTTGTATTTGTTGGAACTCACATTTTACTTTGCAAAACATTTCTTTAATTAAAAACAAAAATGACTAGGTCTTCCCCTGCCCCATATGTAATCCAGTATCTCTCCCTCTCAAGTTCCCCCTTCCCCCCACCACTCCTGGTCTATCAAACTTGTCTTTACTCCTAGAGGTCACTAGTACCAGCAGCAATTTACATACACTGCCTGCAGCCAGTGCCAGAGTCTTCCCTCTACCATGTGCAGCCCTGAAACAGAAAACTATGTCAGAGGAAGTGAGATACAGAGAAGGGAAGACTCCAGGCAGGCTGCAGGATGCCTGTGTGAATCGCTGCCTAGCAACTTCTAGGAGTAAAGACAAATTTTAAGGTAGATTTTTTTTTTGGGGGGGGGGAGTAGGGAGCTGGACACATGAACGGAACATGCACAAGAAGTGCTGGTGGGGGGGAAGGTTCAGGCCACGGAGCATGCTTGCTTGGGTAACCCCACCAGCAAAGGTAAAATTTTTAATGGGGGCATGGAGGGAGGAGAGAGGAATGGGTGCCGCCCCCCCCCCCCCAAAAAAAAAAAAAAGAAAAAAAGAAAAGGGGCTGCTGGCTACGCCCCTAGTCCAAATTGTTATACTCTAAGCCAAAGTGGAAGGGTGGAGAAGTTTTTATGCTGCTTATATGCTTTTCTGCAAAAAGCAGATGATCAGATGTTAGCAATAAATAATAAAATTAAACTGATGCCCAGGTGAGATGAATTCCAATTAAGGAAGAAGCCCAAAAAACTGAAGGAAGCTTAAGTCAAAAAGAAAACTACACCTCAGCACCCAGGGAAGAAGTGCCTGCTGTATGATGCTATCACATTGCTTAATTGTGGGAAAATGTGGGATACAAATGTAAAATTAATTAATTCAGTGAAGAAACAGAAAGTTCCGAGTGACCAGCTATGCAGCAGTTTGCTCCCTTTAATACGCACCCCACAAATGCATTGAAATTGGTACACTTAAAAAAACTCACCTAGGCCAAAATAGCTTACCTTACTTCTAAAAAGGGGTGAACTCTACAATAATTAGTGCCTCTCCTTCCACCAGTCATGGTAATTGAAGCACACATTGTTAAAACATACCTGTTTGTAATAGGACTCATATACTGGGTTTCCACTGGAAAGCTAAAAAAGGAAAAAAAGAAAAAAAAATTCAGATCTCGGTGAACACTTGTACTGTAACATACAGAAGACATATTTCTACACAGAATGCCAACAATTACTCAATTCATAAGACCCAGAAATTCTCCTGACTTGTGCCTCTAGGCTCTGCCTAACACATTATTTCCCTCATCTGATGTGTTTACGAAGAATTGCTGGACTATTTCCCATAACTATTCTATCCACAGAGGAGCAAGGTTTGAAAGCGCTGACTCTGTCACTGTACATAAACCAGTTCTACCAGCAAAAAAACATGCTGTTCCAGCCAATACTGCGTCTTTTTCCTAGTATCATCTCCTACCTTTGTCATTGTGTATTAAAAAAAAAAAAAAAAAAAAATTAAGGGAGAGGCAGTAACGAGTTTGCTACCTTTTTATTATTCTTTAAATGTTTCTTTGATAAAATGGGGCTTGGATCTTTAGTGATCAAGGACCAACTAAAGCATTATATTTCAATTTATGTGAAAGCGCCTTACAGTATATTGCTCTGGGAAACACAATATAAAACTTTGATGAGACTGTATGTGTCTCCTCACAGGGCATATAAAGCAACACTTATGGCCAGATGATAAATGTTTAAAATGCTTGCAGTCAGCAGTGACTTTAGGACACATGTTCTGGCATATGTCCAGTTGTACAGCGCTTTTGGACATCACACTGTGCTCATGTTTTTGCAATGTAGGTTTGTTGGACGCAGAGGCCCTTAATGCTATTTGATTCTTTCGCAGCAGCCCACATGCCTAAAGGACTTTTTTATTGCTTCCTCAGACTATTATATCTTTGCCCAAATTGAATTCTTCTTCTACTAATTTGAGTTCAAGTTCTGAACCTCCCATTTCCTCTCATGATATGCAGTTTTCTAAATAGCATATTCTGACAGCTTCATGGTCTGCCTTTTCTAAAATGGTATTACCTTTTCTAAAATTCTCTCATGCATTAATCCTTCTACTTCTTCACTTGACCCCCTTCCATCTAAACTTCTGAAGAATTCACTCCATGAGCTTATCTTATGCTTTTGATGGTAAATTCATGTTTAGGCTTTGGAATAATGCCCTTCCTTGTCTTGGAAACCAGATCTTATTTGGCCAATTCTCAAAAAGGCAATATAGATCCATCCTTACCTGAAAGTTACAGGTCAATATCTAATATCCCCTTTGTGGCTAAGACCTCATTAAAAATGTAGATTTTTTTTTCAACTAAAAAGATTTTGTTAAGAAAAATCTTTGCATCCGTGACCATCCAGTTTCTATCTATCATCAACATAGCACTAGAACAGTTATTACATCTATCCTTAGAGAGGTTCATAAGATTCTGGATAACGTTAAATATGCACTCATTTCTTTGACTAACAGGACTCTGAGAACTGTAGAAAAGGGTCCCGACAGGAAAGCATCTGAAGCTCAGATACACGTCTAGCCGATATCATGGCCACCAAAAAGACTGAGAGTCACATCCTTCTCAGAAGCTTGCTTAAGTGGCTCGAAAGGCGAACGCTGAAGAGCCTTCAACACCAGCCCCAGGTTCAAGGCCTGACACGGCGACCGCACGGGAGGACGGAGCCGAAGCGCTCCTCTGAGAAATCGGGCTGAGCAGCAAGGGATAAGCCAGAGACTTTCCCCCGGAAGCATGCCAACGCTGCCACTTGAACCCGAAGGGAATTGTAAGCCATGCCTTTTTGTAAACCGTCCTGCAAAAAGTCCAGAACCTGCGCAACTGTAGCCCACATTGGTGTGATCGCTTTTGAAACACACCACGCCTCAAACTTGCACCAGATCCGAGCATAAGCTGCGGAGGTAGACCGCTTGCAGGCCCGCAAGAGAGTGGAAATGACCTTGTTAGAGTAGCCCTTGTCTCTCAATTGCGCCCTCTCAAGAGCCAGGCCATTAAGACCAAATCGGCAGGGATCCTCCATAGACACCAGACCCTGAACCAGTAGGTTCGGCAAAAGCAACAAAGAGAGTCCAAAATCTCCCGCAAAAAACACAAGAGAACAACAAAACAAGCGGAAGATATCCAGAAGGACCAGACTGAAGCCACAGATGTTGGAAACCAAAATAATTTATTACGACCCAACACAGTCCGTGTTTCGGCCGAAAGGGCCTTTTTCAGGGGTCTTCAGATTGGCATATACAGGTATTCCTCCAAAGAATCCGAATAGACTTGCTGGTATGCAAAGCTACTGCCGGTGTTTTGCATACCAGCAAGTCTATTCGGACAGCTAGCGATCGTCTCATTTTTGTGAGATTCTTTGGAGGAATACCTGTATATGCCAATCTGAAGACCCCTGAAGAAGGCCTTTTCGGCCGAAACACGGCCTGCTATGTGAGCTGCGGACAGCAGAGGCAGGTGGAGCTCGGCCCAGAGGAAAATCTGAGCAGCCTCAGTGGACTGCGTGCCACCCCGACAATTGATGTAGGCCACCGCTGTCGTGTTGTCTGAGAGAACTCGGACAGGAAGTCCCTTCAGAGTCTTGTGGAAGGCCAGAAGAGCCTGGAATATCGCTCTCAGTTCCAAGTGATTGATGGACCACCCCACTTCCACAGGCGTCCACTGACCCTGAGCATAGCTGCCCTGGCAATGAGCTCCCCAGCCCGAAAGGCTGGCATCCGTTATCACCAGGCACCAAGAGGGGAGCGCGAGCAGCATTCCCTGTCGCAGCATCCTATCGGAGAGCCACCAATCCATACTGTACCGGGCCGCAGGGAGCCACATTAGTCTGCATTGGTATTCCTGGGAGATTGGAGACCATTGTTGCAGCAGAGCACTCTGCAGAGGTCTCATGTGAGCTCTCGCCCAGGGAACCACCTCCATGGTGGCCGTCATCGAACCCAGGAGCTGAACAAAGTCCCAAGCTCGAGGGCGAGGCATCCGCAGGAGCAGACAGACCTGATTCTGAAGCTTGCATCGCCTGTGATGAACCCTGAGGCCGTGTCGAATTGGACCCCCAAATCCTCGAGAGATTGAAAGGGGGTCAGGTGACTTTTGAGCGAATTGATCACCCAGCCCAGCGTCTGAAGAACCATTCTAACTCTGGTCGTGGCGAGTCGGCTCTCGTCTGCCGAATCCGCCCTGACGAGCCAGTCGTCTAGATACGGATGAACTCTGATACCCTCTCGCCTGAGAAAGGCAGCTACCACCACCATCACCTTGGAAAAGGCATGGGGAGCTGTGGCTAGGCCGAAAGGCAAGGCCCGAAACTGGAAATGTTAGCCCAACACCGCAAACCAGAGAAACTGCTGATGCGGGGGCCAAATAGGAATGTGCAAGTAAGCTTCCTTGAGGTCCAGAGACGTGAGAAACTCTCCTGGCTGTACTGCCGCAATGACGGAGCGCAGGGTTTCCATGTGAAAGTGTCGCACTCTTAGGGCCTCGTTGACTCTTCGTAAGTCGAGGATCAGTCGGAAAGACCCGCCTTTTTGAGGGACCACAAAGTAAATAGAGTAGCGACTGCAGCCGCGTTCAGCGGAAGGCACTGGAACCACCGCTCTGAGTTGCAGCAAGACTTGCAAGGTCTCCTCTACCGCCGCCCGTTTGACGGCAGTGCCGCATCGGGACTCCATAAAAGCAACTCTTACCGGGGCACCGAATTCCAATCGGTAGCCTTCTCTGATCAAGTCTAGGACCCACTGATCCGAAGAAATCTTGGTCCACTCCTCGAGGAAGAGGGGAAGACGATCCCTACTGCAGGAATCTACAAGTGGACCGGCGTCCCGAAATTGTGGAGAACGCCCCTGCGCTCCTGGCTGTTGGCCGGCTGCTGCGGAACGTTTGTCCAAGCGAAAGTAGTTCCTCTGCTGAAAACGGGAACATTGAGAAAACCCAGCAGAGCGTCACGGGCGAAACCTGCGAGCTTCGCGGAAACGTGGCCTGGAAGAGGAGGGAAAAACAGGAGTTTTGGAAGAAGGCCACGGCCTATCCTGAGGTAACCGTTGGGATTTAGAGTCCCCCAGGTCTTTAACAATCTTCTCCAATTCATCTCCAAATAACAGAAGGCCCCGAAAGGGTAACCTCATCAGCTTTTGCTTAGAGGCCATGTCAGCCGCCCAATGCTGCAGCCAAAGAAGACAGCGGGCAGAAATCCCACAGCCATCTGCTTAGCCAAAGCTCTGACCAGATCATAAAGGGCATCAGCCAAAAAGGACAAGGCAGACTCCATTCACGGGCCAATCTTAGAGAGGGCACCCACACCATCCTCGGGCTGATCAACCGCCTGATGTAACCAGGACAGGCAGGCTCGGGCTGCATAGGAACTGCAAATAGCCGCCCTTGAGGAAAGGCCCGAGATTTCAAAGGACCGCTTCAGCGTGGATTCTAGCTGTCGGTCCTGCATATCTTTCAAAGCGACCCCTCCCTCCACCGGGAGAGTGGCCTTCTTAGTCACGGCCATGACCAACGCATCCCACTTTAGGCATCCCAAAAGGGACCAAGTGATCTTCACTCAGAGGGTAAAGCTGACCCACAGCCCTGGCTACCTTCAAAAGCCCATCAGGGTCAGACCATTGAGCTGAAATAAGCTCTTGGATGGAGTCATGCACAGGAAAAGCCCTAGACGGCTTCTTAGTACTAGCCATCCCAGGATTAACAGAGGAGGCCTCACCCTCAGCAGGATCTTCAATAGAAAGGGCCTGCAAGACGTCAGAAATGAGAGCTGGCAGCTCATCGCGGTGAAAAATCCGTACCACTTTAGGGTCATCCAAGTCCTGTGGCAAACAGATACCCTCATCTGGATCATCCATCCATGAGGGCCTGCCAAACCCGTCAGACTCCCCACATCCTGACCACAGGGGAGATGCGCCACTCTCAGACGGAGAATTTACCCATCTATGTTTAGCGTCAGTCCAACGCTCGGGGGAAGAAGTAAGCTCCTCAGCCACCACAGTGCTATCCAAACATGGAGGTAATCCAGTCCGCATCGTAGTGTCAGACGCCTCCAGCATAGCTCTGTTTAACATAAAGGCCTTATGCATCAACAGCACAAACTCAGTGGAGAAAAACTCACCCTGCCCTCCGCCCCCAAATTAGGAGAAGCGAGAGAAGGAGCTCCCCTAGCAGCCTCGTAATGAGGCGCCCCCTTGCACTCAGACTCCTCCACAACAGCGAGGGTTGAGCCACGCGGCATTTCCAAAATGGCGCCCGCTGCCAGCTCCATCGAGCGGGAAGAATCACTGCGCTCGCCATGCCCGTACTAGCACGAGCGTCCAAGGAGCATGTACTGCAAAGCCCCGCTGCTGACCTGCGTTTACCACAGCAGGAGCAGCGCTTAACTGTTTCAGCAGCCATCGCCCGACCGGACGGAAATATAGAAATAAAATGGCGGCCTCTCGCCAACTGACCCCACACAGGACGCTGTCCGTGGGAAACTCCCCGGAGGAGCTGGGCACCACTCTCACCTCGGAAGACCGAGTCAACGAGCTCCGGTCAGGCTGCACAACACCAGAATCTCTGCAAAAAGCCTCAGAACAGCAACGCTGAATAAGCACGCACTTTTTTTTTTTTTTTACACTGTGAGGAAAGTTGGAGGCAGGCAGCAAATGAGGGACTCCGGGAGGAGGGGGGATGGGGTAAGGCAGGGACAGGGAACAAAACCAAGTATGCCTTCAAAGTGGGCACCACCAGCCACAACACCCCCGCTCTACTGGCAAAGCACAGGAGCCACCCCAGGCAGGGATCCAGGAGCTGATCAAGCGACGCCCACACCTGCTGGGAGATAGAGATATACTGGAGGCAGGAGGAGCTAGACGTCCAGGGTCACTGTGGCTTTTCAGTGTTCTCTATCTCCACCTGCTGGTAGGCGGATACAGCCCATCAGTTAATGGATTCATCTGCTGCTGATGACAAGGAATCAGTCGTTTTCTCAGTCCATTGGCTATTTTAATTCAATCTTTTGGAAACAGTGCCCATCTTTTCACAGACAATATGCAATGTATTTCCATAGCTGATCTTCAATATCCTAATTCACTCAAAGTTAATCATTGTCTAAAGTAATGCAGATTACAGGTTGGTCCTTAGCACCATCACCTATTCTTTTGGGACATACACTTTTGGTTGAGCCTACTTTGAAAATCTTGGGCCTTACCTGGGAATCAACCAGCTTTTGACCATCAAGTTTCCCAAAATTCTTGTCTCATTTTTTTTTTTTTAGCTTTTAGGTCAATTACATCTTGTCATTTCCCGATTAAAGGAGCTCTTCTTGCTCTAGATTTTGCTTTAGTTATTAGCAAGCTTGATTATTGGAACTCTGTTATAATGGACTTTCATCTGTACTTCTACGTTGTTTACAATTTGTTCCTGACATGGAAATTAAGCTTGTTGCTGGTGCACCCAAATATTACTGCATTACCCCTTTACTTAGGGAAATATACTGGTTGCCAGTTACTTACCAAATTAGGGGCCCTGTTTACTAAGCCTCGCTGTAGGCGCGCACACTTTTTAGCGCGCACTAACGATAGAGACACCCATTATATTCCTATATGGGCGAGTGGTCTCAAAGGGGCACATATGGTTTTCATTTTTTCTTTCTGAAATCTCACTGTCAATTAACCGCCTTCCCTCCCTTTTCCTCGTCTATTTATTTTATTTATTGTAAACTGTTCTGATTGGATTTCAAAGGACAGTATAGTAAATGATGTAATAAACATTTTCTGAAGTGGGTGTGAGAATACCTTTAGTATCACTATAACTCCCACACTGCAACCAGTAAGGAGAAATTAGATCTTATCTGCTAATTTTTTTTCCTTTGGTCCTCACCAAACCAAACCCTGAGAGACTAGTTACATGAATTGCCAGAGGAAGGCTTAGGTTTACCTTCTGGAAGCCTCCAAGGCGTAACCTCCTCCAAATCCTTCACTAATTTCTCTAGGTATTGTCAAACAATGATTTACCCCAGGAAGGGAGCTTGCTGAGATGAGATTTAGATGCTGAGTCTGCAGCCAAATTCCTTAGCCATAAGAAGAATCTGGAAAATACTGAGAGTGCCATTCCTCTTGCCAGAGCACTAGTTAAATCATAAAAGATTATCAGCTATATAACTCAAAGCAGCCTCAAGCCGAACTCTCCAATCGACACCCAATGGAAAAAAGGCTCTGGCCACACAGGAACTACAGATCGAAGCTTGGAAGCTACTTCCACCTTGCAGTCCTGGAGGTCCTTAAGAGTCGCCATGAATTCAACTGAGATAATTTTCCTTGTTACTGCTGTCACTAAGGCATCCACTCTGGGTTCCCTGAACTTCTCCTTTTCCTCAGACACTAACAGATACAATTTAAACATGGGTGGTTCTAATATGGCTTAGATTTTTTTTTTTTAATTGGGGTAGCTGTCTCCTTGGCTAAATAGTACAAAATCTTTTTTCATTTAATAGGGGAATGTATTTATTTTTAGCACTTGATATACTGCAAGTGATCCCTGAGGCAACTATGCGGTTTACAATTTATTTTATAGGTACTTTGCACTGTCCCTAATGGGCTCACAATCTTAAGTTATATATTGTACCTGGGGCAATAGAGAGCTAAGTGACTTGCGCAGGGTCACCTGGAGATGCAGAGTGAATTGAACCTGTTTCCCCAGGATCTCAATCCATTGCCGACCATCAGGCAGCAGCAGGAATCAAAACCCAGTTCCTCAGGTCTGCAATCCACTGCACTAACCATTAGGCCACTCTTCCACTCTCAAGATTTTGAATCTTGGGTTGGCAAAACAAGTGGCCCATGTAGGGCAGCTGTAATATGTTTATGTATCATAGCACTGGAAGAAAGCTCTCTTATGCACTGGAGCAGTAGTAGTTTTGATGATCCAGTATAGGGACAGGATGCCCCTTCAGTCAAGCTAAGTAGCATTGGAACTGTATTTTGATATAATTTGTGAATTACCAGCGGTATTTATTGGGACTGGGGGTTTAGATGTGGACATTTTTGGGTTTTTTGATGACTAAACAGACTGGCAACTTTTTTCTCCATTTCTGGAAAATTTTTGGTTGCTCTCTTTTTTCTGGAGTTTGATGATTTATTGAGGCCAAGGATAATATCTGGGAATTCCTTTGGGAAAACTGACACATTTGGTCAGATCGATGCACTCAGAGCTTTGAGACCTTATTTAAATTTTGAGATATCTAAAAACTTGGAATATGTACCATATAGTTGGATTTATCATCAATAAAAAATGTTAAACCTTAAATTTTGAGATATCTGTAGCCCCCCATAGTCTATGTTAGCCATTTTGTTAGCAAACTGCATGTTTCATGTTTTTTGAGGTATTTTGAAAGTTTGCTAATCCTTGTGTATATTTTCTGTTCAGTTTTGAATGCCATATGTCGCTAAGGACAGAAAGACTTGAAACAGTTCAGAAGAAAGCAACAAGAATGGTATGGGGTTTGCGCAAAGAGACTTGATGACCTGAATATATACATTCTAGAAGAAAAGAGGGATGGGGAGATATCATATAGGCATTTCAATACTTGAAAGGTATTTAATTAATATACAAACAAATCTTTTCCAGAGACAGGGAAGGCACGAGCCGAGACTACAGGTGGTAGGAATATCATCAGGCAGTACTTTTTTATGTAGAGAGTAGGGAATGCCTGGGATGGCCTCTTGGTGGAGAGTAGTGGAGACAAAAACAGTGAAAATTCAAAACCGTTTGGACAAAGGTAAAATTATGTCTTACCTGATAATTTTCTTTCCATTAGTCCCTCAGATCAATCCAGAGACTTGTGGGTTATGTCCCTCCACTAGCAGGTTAGATAGAGAGAACACCGAAGTTCGCCCACAAGAGGGCATGTGCAGCCAGCCTCACTTCAGTATACGATACCAAAGCAGTAAGAAACCATTTGAATCATAGTTCACTCTCCTGCCTCTCAAAAAGAGCAAATAATCTGAAGGAAAACCCTCCAGCTGCTTCACAGTAACAACTGTTTTCCAAGAACTTGTTGAATCCAAACTTCCAGACCAACAGAAGAACGCAAACCTAAACCACATGAACTATACCAAACTCTGCCATATATACATCATACAGAATCAGGTAATGCGCACCCCAGGGAGGGCCTCTGGATTGATCTGAGGGACTAATGGAAAGAAAATTATCAGGTAAGACATAATTTTACCTTCCATAGCGTCCCCAGATCAATCCAGAGACTTGTGGGATATACCAAAGCAGTCCTCAAGAAGGGTGGGACCGCATACTCCCTGAAGACAGCACCGAAGCGCTGAAAAACGCATCCTGACACGCCGCGACATCAAGTCCATAATGTCTAGCAAAAGTGTGTACCAACGCCCAAGTAGCCGCTCTAGAAATCTTGTCCAACGGCACCAGCGGGTACTCCGCAACGGACGTGGCCTGAGCTCTAGTGGAATGCGCACGAATCTGAAGAGGAATCGGCTTCCCCGTGGAAGATACGCAGAGCCGATCACTTCCCGTACCCATCGAGCGATCATAGCCTTAGAAGCTATCTGTCCCTTTTGTGTATCCCGCAAACAGGACAAAGAGCTGAACTGACTTCCGGAAGGAATTAGTAACCTCTAAATATGTGAGAAGAGCCCTCTGACATCCAAACAACGCAACTGGCGAAAATCCTCCAGGTAATCTTCCCGCTTGAAGGTTGGTAAATGCACTTCCTGATTAAAGGTGAAAACGCGAAATCACCTTCGGCAGAAATGACGGAACCGTAGGGACCAAGACTCCAGCTTCCGAAAAACGCAGAAAGGGATCCCTGCACGACAGAGTCTGCAGCTCCGAAACCCTTCTGGCCGAAGCCATGGCCACCAAAACCACCATCTTCAACATGAGATCCTTCAAAGACGTCTTACTCAGAGGCTCAAATGGGGCCCACTGTAACGCCCTCAGTACTAGGTTCAAACTCCATTCCGGTACCACTGGCATCTGAGGGGGTCGAACATGACTAACGCCCCGGAGAAAACGAACCACATCCGGATGAGCGGCCAACGATCAACCACCTAACTGGCCTCGGAAACAGGCCAATGCTGCCACCTGTACCTTAGGAGAGCTCAGAGAGAGAGGGCCTTCTCAAGCCCCTCTTGCAAGAAGGCTAAGATGGACGCGAGAGGAGCCGACTCCGGCGAAATGGCTCAGGACGAGCACCAAGCAACAAAAGTTCGCCAAACTCTAGCGTACGCTGAAGTAGATCGCTTGCGCGCTTGCAGCATCATCACAATCACTGACTCCAAAATCCCTCTGCGTCTGAGCTGCGACCACTCAATAGCCAAGCCATAAGACCAAACGGAATGGAATCCTGCATGATCACTGACCCCTAAATCAGAAGATCGGGAACGTCCGATAGCCGCAACGGGTCGTCTATCAACAGACGCACCAAATCCGCATACCAAGGACGCCTGGGCCAATCCGGAGCCACCAGAATGACCACTCCTGAATGCTGTGCGATCCTGCCGATCACCCGACCGAGCATGGGCCATGGAGGAAAGACATACAGGAGATCCTGCAGCCACCTTTGCAATATCGCAACTATTCCTTCGGACACGAATTCCCTGCCCCTGCTGAAAAAGCGAGGCACTTTGGCATTGGAATAACAGGCCATTACATCCAGTACTGGCATCCCCCAATGAGATGTTATACGGTCGAACACTACTGGAGAGAGCTCCCACTTCCCCACATTCAACTGGTTCCAGTTGAGGAAATCCGCCTGCACATGCAGGACTCCCGTGATGAGAGCCGCTGACAAAATAAATCGCCGCGTTTCTGCCCAGCGGCAAAAGGCAAGCGCCTCCGTTGACAACTGAGCGGTCCGAGTGCCCCCTTGACGACTGACATAAGCTACCGCTGTCACTTTGTCGCAAAGGGCTCGTACCGACTGGTTCAGCACCAAAGTCTCAAAGGCTTGTAGTGCCAGCTGAATCGCCTGCAATTCCAGAAGACTGATTGACAACCGAGCCTCCGATGGACTCTGATGAAGCAGGTTGGAACTACAAAACAAAGGGAACAAATTCCCATTCCCCAATTGCAACTGGGGACAGACTCGACTGTGCCTAAAGGAAGAAACGTTGGTAAGGTGGCAAGAACTGCCTGACAGCGTTTGAGCTTGCATGTAGACTCCAAGAAAAAATCTGTAGTGAAGTCCAGGTTGTAACTGTACAATAGAAAAACTAAGACACATCTGAGCTGAGGTAATCTTGGTCCACTCCTCCTGAAACCAGCACAGGAGTCCTGCCTGAGGAGTGAACTGAGACTCCAGCATTGGAAGATGCAGCAGGCATAGGCTGACCTGGAGTTGAAACAGAGCTCATTCTACCAGCAGCCAGGTGGCTTGTCGTAGTGGAAGTGGAAACCCTGAAAGTGGTTTTCCTGGCCCCACAAAACCTACAACAAAACCAAGTGGATTAAAAAATCAGCCTTAAACTCATCCCCTGGCAATCTCCGAGACTTGGAAGTCCCTCAGGTCTTTACCCAACTGCCCTAGATCTTCTCCTGTCCCAAGATTACTTCCAAAAGGCAGGTTGCCAAATGTGACTTGGAAGCCACATCAGTGATCTGATGCCTAAGCCAGCGCTACTTCTTACAGATAGAGACAAGAATTGGCTGGTGTGACTGTGCCCTATAACTGCTGTGCATTGGAGCTAACAAGTACGGCTGAGAACCAGAGACAGATGATGTAGCAGAATATGGCTGTTGTGAAATACCTAATCCAGGAAAGGGTACTTATTATTATGAAAAAGAAATAAGCAGTTTGTGTAGAGACTTCAACTATTGTTGTGTGTAAATAAATGTGATCCGTTTGAGAGCATATACAGATAAATAGAAACAAAATATAGATATTATATGGGCATAACACTGTTTGTTGTTATTGTGTAGACAGACAAAAAGCATTATAACTCAAAAAGCTTTAGGTAGAATAGAAGGCCTCATATAAATAGAGCACAAGAGGATAGCAGATACATTACCACATTCAAACTTTTCAAAATTCCTCTGGACCTTCTACGACTTTTCTCTGCACCCACTCGACTTGCGAAAATCTTTCTTAAGGGTCTGTCATGTGAATGTCTACTTATATGCACTTATAGAAAGCACATCCAATGATACATGAACAGCTAGACTATTTTACATTGCAAACATTTCTGAAACCTATCATATTTGAAAATATCATTTCCTTATAACCTTTATAATTATCCCAAAAATGAATGGGATTCGCACATCCATTTACCTTCCTCCGCAACTTAATCAAAACTATACTGGAAATTTGTATCATGATAGCCGCCATGGTGGCTAAAAAGAAGGAAAAAAAACAATTTTGCAAAGTCAGAAAAACAATTTGTAGGCAGACGAATCTGCGCTTGCTAAGATTAAGACAGTTCACAAATCTTCTTCACACACAGTGACGTCGGAGAGAAAATGGAAGGGAAAGAATTTCCTTTAAAGTTCTCCGGTAGCAGAAAATACAAATATAAATCAAAAGAGAGTTGAACAGAAAGCAGTAAACGGTGGGAATTTATTAAAAATCAAAAGTGAGAAATAATGAGTTTTATCTTGTCAGCGGCATTGCTTATCTTTAAAAGTTTAAAGAAAACTGTTCAGTGCTACAGACAAGTATTATAGCCAAGTAGCAGAAGAAAATACAGCTGTTAATCAAAAGAAAGTTAGTCAGAAGACAGTGAACAGTGAGACTTCATTATTCAGATGTTTGAAATAAAGGAAAAAATAAACAGAGGATCACATTTTTTTTTCCCTTTTTGTTTCCAGTCTATGAATAACAAGGTAAGGAAAAAAGTAACAGAATAGATAACTATCTGTAAACCACTAGTTTGCGGGAGTTCATAGTGAATGTTTAAAGAAGCAGGCTAGGGCTTCCGGTGGCTTTAGGGGGAAGCGCCGTAGAATTCTGTCTTAATCAGGCAATAACTAAATCATTACCATGCTACAAGCAGGGTGTGAGAAAAAGAAAACACAAAAGTAAGAAATAATGAGTTTATCCTGTTACACAAAAGTTTTAGAAATAGCGGCACCTCTCTGCCAGGGGAGGGGAGGGGGAAAGAGTACTCAGCATGACCTTGAAGTACAGAAAAATGAAACTGTCAGGCTTTCCCAGTATGAGCGTTTACACAGAGAAAAGCAGAGATGCAGCTTTAAGCATGAAGCACAAAAGAATGCATTTGTAGGTCTGAGTAACTCGGGCTCAAACCAGATGGACACAAGACCATTCTGTTTTGTTTTGTTTTTTTAAGAATGAGGTGCACAATATATTTAAAAAGTTAGCTAAAAACAAATCTATTACAGGGGATTCTGGAGTTGAAAAGCCTGATGAACTGGGACAGTCCCTGCTCAAAGAGCTTACAATCTAATATACAAAAAATAAATAAAGTAAGCAAATCAAATCAAATCAATTAATATGAACGGGAAGGAAGAGAGGAGGGTAGGTGGAGGC
Source organism: Microcaecilia unicolor (assembly GCF_901765095.1). Classification (NCBI taxonomy): domain Eukaryota; kingdom Metazoa; phylum Chordata; class Amphibia; order Gymnophiona; family Siphonopidae; genus Microcaecilia; species Microcaecilia unicolor. Next base: position 96,421,755 of record NC_044041.1, on the reverse strand, counting down.
GAGTGGTTACAAGTGGTTACGAGTCAAAAGCAATGTTAAAGAGGTGGGCTTTCAGTCTAGATTTAAAGGTGGCCAAGGATGGGGCAAGACGTAGTGGTTGAGAAGAGGGATGAAACACTGGTGGAGAGAGTGCAAGAGTCAATAGCGTGAAGATTCCTAAATGTATTGGCGGAGATTGGATGGGACTTCGGGGAGGATATGCTCAGATACTGCTCCTACTGTATTAATAAAAGATTCTGACTGCTTGTCAAATAGGATTTGTTTTGAATGTTAATTGGCCTCTCCATATGATGATCACCATGATGCATCCAACTCAAAAAGAGTAAGATTTTCCACTGCGCTGTTTTGCATGTCCTGAATTGTTTAAACTAAAGTGACCACTTAGCAAAAAATAATATAAAATAGACCTCAGAAAACTCAGAACACCCATCATATAGTCAATAAATATGGTTGTTCAAATATGGTAGCGCTTATTTAAATCACTGAAACCTATGTGCTCAAAATAATATAATGTTTCCAGTCATAGCCAGAGTTCATATATACTGCAAAATGTTATGGTCTGAGTGGTCACTTGCAATATACATAACAAACCGGAGCCTCCAATTAACCCCCCCCCCCCCCCCCCCCCCCCCCACTTATCTTAGATTTGAATTTCAAATGCCATTTCTTCTCCCTCTAAGCAATGCCATCGCTGCTTTCAACTCAAGACCCTGAAGCAGGAATTTCGAAACCTGTATGGAGTTGGGCGTTAGAGGGAGAATGAATAAACAACATTTGAAATTCAAATGAACATTTAAGATGTGTGTTTTTGATTGGAGGCTCCTGTTTCATATTTTCAGCACATAGAGGTTTCTAGTAATTGAAATAATAGCCACCATATTTGAACAGCCATATTTATTGGCTATATAATGGGTATGCAAATTTTCTGAGGTCCTTCTATTTATATTTAATTTTTTTGCTAAGTTTAGTTTAAACAATTTTGGCCAATTATTAATTGATTATGGTATCTGATATGAGTATATATTTAGTGTTTGGGATTTTTCTGTTGAATTGGTTTGTACTATAGTAGGGCATTAAAGCACTACAAAAATGCAAGATTTTAATTGAGTGTTTAAATGTTGTATTGTTGGGGATTTTGTTGTAAATTGCTTGGGATTTGGTTAGTAAGGCAATTAATAAATTGAAGTAAAAAGTGTAGAAGTAGTTGGGGGGAGGTATATAAGAGGGGAGGTGAAGGGGTGCAAGGATTAATAGCTAAAAAAGAAAACGGTGACAGTATGAGTTTGTTATATAATTGTACATTCTGTTTTTGTTTAATCTTGATGGGTGACATTTACAGTTTGTAATTTCTTTGCCAATAAAATAGTTTAAAAGTAAATTGAAGTAAATAAAGGGGCCTTTTACAGAGTTGTGGTAAGCCCAATGCGGGCTTATTGCTCACTCTTCTGAGACTACCACCAATCCAGTGCAGCCGCCGGCGGTAGTCCTGCCCCGAGTGCGTGCCATTTCTGGGAGAAAAAGAAAACTACTACTACTACTACTACTATTTAACATTTCTAGAGCGCTACAAAGTGTACGCAGCGCTGTACAAACACAGAAGAAAGACAGTCCCTGCTCAAAGAGCTTACAATCTAATAGACAAAAAGTAAAGCATTTAAATTTAAAATATTTAAGCAGTCAAGCACAAGAGAACAGTCACAGAAGGACAGAAGATGTTGAAGGGTGGTCAGTGTGATTAGGTGTAACTCTGGTTGGAGTAGTGGGAGAAGGTGATAGGAGATATACTATAGGATGTCATTCTGAGGCCAGGCTAAGTCTAAAGCAGGAGAAGGTATTCTCTGCAGCCTATCTGTGAGATGGAAAATGCTCTCTGAAGCTGCTGCTATAAGTTGTTAGTTTTCTCTCCCTGAAAGAGATCCAAGCCACACCCACGAAGTTCAAACTGTCAGTGGGGAGGGTGAGGGGAGGAAATGGCAGTGCTTGATGAAAAAGAGAGCTCAGTTTGATAGGAGATATACTATAGGATGTCATTCTGAGGCCAGGCTAAGTCTAAAGCAGGAGAAGGTATTCTCTGCAGCCTATCTGTGAGATGGAAAATGCTCTCTGAAGCTGCTGCTATAAGTTGTTAGTTTTCTCTCCCTGAAAAAACCCCTGGAAATGGCTTGTGCGGCAGTAACCCGGTGGTAATTGAGTATCACCGTATGCTGCCCGGTTTGCATGGAAGCCCTTATCGCCACTTCAGTGGGTGGTGGTAAGGGCCTCCGTTGCATGTCCATGCGGTAAGAGTTCTCTTACCGCATAGGGGTAAAAAGAGCCCTGGCGCTGAAGGAGTGGAACGCCGGTACTACCTGAATACTACTGAGCAACAGGACAACCTCATGTTTTGTGCCTACTGATGGACTTTTACTTATGCACTCTACCTCTGCTTTTGGCTGTTTGGCCACACCTTATTACTGCACTGGACATTTGTGCCTTATCCAGTTTTACTGTTTACTAACAAGACAAGTTTGCTGTTTACTAATGTACAGACAGAATGCAGGGCTATTAGATATATAGCTTGTAACAGTAGTTTGCAAGGCCTATACAAGACCAGCTTGCACGTAGCAACGCCATCTGAATAGGCGACCTTGGAGGGTGCTGACACCCCCCTGCATTCCTGAGCCGCACCTTATCTCCTGTGCTAGAAAGGAGCATTGTGTGTGTACAGAATAAGCTGCTAAGTTTAGTTTTTCTTGCCAGTATCATTTCAGTGTTATGACGTGTGTACGTACTGGGACTACAATTTTGTACTGTAAGAACTACAAATGTTTACTGCGCATGACAGGTATGACGTGTAAGGGGCCAAATGCGCAGGCCCAGTAGGGAAGTATAAATGTAAGCGTCAGATGATTTATGACACACAGTGTCCCGAGGCTACTCGGTGCTGTTCACTTGCTAGCAATAAAGTTGCCTTGTTTGGAACCAAAATTTGCCTTTCGTCTCCTGATTTCCCACCTGTTTCATTGGCGACCCAGATGGGACAGAAGTAGAAAGGGGAATCGGATTATATTCTTCCCCTCCCCCACTGCGGTCGGATCGGGTCATCGACCCCCACCTGAGAAGGTGGTGAGTGGCCACCGCTGATTTCAGCGTCCATCTCCCGGAGGAGGGCCGATCCACTCCGCCTGACTGTAGAGGGGGCTGTGTGGTTCCGACAAGGCACCTTTTTCCATTTCAGAGAGAAGCGTACGACGGCGCAGCCTGCGACCCCGGCGGACAGGCGAGTATACTCTACGTAGTGACCGGCCCAGTAAGGACCGAAGAAGAGGCGTGATCACCCTCTTTTAGCCAGTGACTAATACGGACTATTGGTATCCGACTAGGTCCCGAAACTCACTAGGCTCCGACGACGAAACCGAGCGGCGAACGGGAGGGTTTCTTGTGGCGTATGAAAGTGTGTGAATGGGCTTGCAGTTCCAGGCCGGGCGACCGCGTCCTGGTCAGGCCGAGTGTTGACCCTTCTGTGTCTGGTGGAACGAGACCCCTTACTCCTCCACCTCCCCTTTCCCCCTTTTGTCCGTCACCTGTCCTTTGGCACTCAGGTTAGGATGGGCGGGGGTGGGTCCTCACCGTTAGATTTAATGACGGAACACTTTAGCGAAGTGTTCGACCTAGATAAATGTAGCAGGGCCGGGATGATACAGAGATGTCAATTTATGTGGCCAGGGCTAGGAATTGCTGGATGGCCCCCGGAAGGGTCATTCGAGTATGAAAAAGTGGCGGCGGTCATGAATATTGTTATAATTGAGGGAAACCCAGGCTGTCCCGAGGACATTCCATACATAGAAGCGTGGTTGGATGTAGTCCGGGATCCGCCGGCTTGGGCCCAACGGAAGGTAGAAAAGGCCGCCCTTATGTTGGTAAAGCAGAGAAAAGGCCGGAAAACCAAACTTAGAACCCTGCCGACCCATGCCTTCGCTCTCCAAAGCTCGGCAACCGCTGCCGTCCCGAAGGCCGCAGGGACCGCCCCCATACGGCCTACCGCCCCTAGCACTGAAGCCACTGAGACCACGCCCCCTGCTACCAGAGTCAAGGCAGGAACTACGCCCAGTACCACCAACACACTTTCTAGGAAAAAACCCCCAAAGAAAACCGCAGGGAAAGTTCAGGGTTCGGCCGAGAAGAAGCCTCCAAAAGCCCCGATACTTGCTACGGCGGAGGCATACGAAGACGACATTGCGCCGCCGCCCTATGCTCCTATGTACCCTGACCTTACGGGCCTAGCAGAAGGCCCCGCTGACGCCGAGACTTCCGGGTCAGAGTCGGATGCCGGGGGGGACGTCCCGCCCAGCCTCACCTGAGTCACCTGGCCTCGCAACCACACGGAAGAGTAAACGGGTTGTGAAGAACATTACTCGGTTCCCCCAATCGAGTCCGCAACAGGCCCAGGCCCTTCCGTCCAACCGAAAAGGGGGAACCTCCCACTTATTCCCAGTTCGACAGTCCACCACCTATACCCCTAACCCGGCGGAAGGGGGGGGCCAGCCCATCGAATCAACAGTTTATAGCCACGTTCCCTTCTCAAGTGCCGATTTGTATAACTGGAAATTCCATGGGCCGTCCTACGACCAGAAACCCGAGCAGCTGATAGAGCTGGTGGAAGGCATTATATACAGCTATAATCCAACTTGGGCAGACCTTAGGCAGTTGAGCGCCCACATCCTGACCTCTGAAGAACGCCGCCTTTTACAACAAAATATGGAGCAAGCCATCCGGGATGCGAATCCGGCCCATGCCAATTTACAGAACCTAATAGAAACGGAGGCGCCCATCGCTGCCCCTACGTGGGACTACCGAACCGCCGAAGGCCAAACCTTTATCCGCCGATACCAGCAGGCGTACCTGGCCGCCTTAAAGAAGGGGAAGCAGAAGGTTACCAACATGGGAAAAATCCACAGTGTAGTCCAACAAAAGGACGAGAGTCCAGGGGACTTCCTTGAACGACTTATGGAAGCATTCAGAAGGCACAGCCCGATAAATCCCGAAGACCCTAAGAACCTCCCAACCGTGGTTATGAGTTTTGTTAGCCAGTCAGCACCGGATATACGAAGAAAGCTACAGAGAACGGAGGGGTTCGAAGGGATGAGCCTAAGCCAACTGAAAGCTATAGCTGATCGCGTATTCGGATATCGCGACCAGGAGGAGAAGGTGGAGGCCCGGAAGGAATCGACCAGACGGATGCGGGAGAAGGCAGATGTGTTGGCCACGGTGCTGGAAGAACGAATGAGGTCTAGACCAAAGGGGAGGGGCAGGAGAACAAGAGGAACGCGGTCCCCCATAGGGCGTAACCAGTGTGCAAATTGCCGACAAGAAGGACACTGGTGGGCTGATTGTCCAGAGGAGATACGGGACAACCCGAGAGAAGAGGAATCATGGGACCGGCAGAGAGAGGAGGAGACCGGCGACCGCACGGGGGCCCCTAGGCGAGGCCGTGGAAGGGGCCGAAGAGAGAGAGGACGGGATGACCGGAGGGAATGGCAGATGGCTGTGGACGCTACCCGAGACAGCACAGCATGAAGAAACCGGGAGGGCAGAGTCCCCACTGACCCTCTGGTGGAAATTCGGGTGGGGACAGAATCTATGAAGGCCTTACTAGACACGGGGGCCCAGCGATCTGTTATCACCACTGCCATAGCCCCAGCCACGAAAGAAACTATACCAATTGTGGGAGCCTCCGGGAAATCCCTTGCGGCCCCCCTCCTCAAAGAGCGCCAAGTCCAGATCGGAGGGACGATGGTGTCCCATCAGTTCATACACATCCCTGGATGCCCGGTCCCCTTGATTGGTCGAGACCTACTCTGTAAGCTCCAGGCCACCTTGAAGTTCAAGACTACGGGTGAAGTGGAAGCTCGCTTTGAAGATCGGCCAGTGACACTTATCTGTCCAGTAAGAGAAGAATGGAGACTACACGTTCCCCCAACTGTAGGACCCGGCGACTGCCGTTACGACCAGAACACCCCTTTCGCCCAGCAGAGGCGAGCCATAATGGATGAAGTGCCTGATGTATGGGCAGAATTGAACCCCGGCGGACTGGCCGTTAACGCTATCCCCATCTGGATTGAGCTCAAACCAAATGCTCAAGTTGTCAACCAAGGACAATACCACATCCCCTATGCAGCCCGGCATAGTATGCATACACATCTACAGAAACTCCTTCAACAGGGAGTCCTTAAACCAATCAGATCCGCATGGAACACCCCATTGTTGCCCGTTAAGAAACCAGGAACATCCGAGTACAGACCCCGTCCAGGACCTGAGGAAAGTCAACAACCAGGTAGCCGACATAGTTGCCCTCGTACCAAATCCATACTCCATCCTAGCCCAAGTGCCATCTCAGACCAAGTGGTACAGTGTCATTGATTTGAAGGACGCCTTCTTCTCCATCCCTCTTGCTGTCGACAGCCAAAAGTTGTTTGCCTTCACGTGGGAAGACTTGCAGACGGGAACCAAGCAGCAATATACATGGACCCGTCTTCCCCAGGGGTTCAAGAACTCGCCTACCCTCTTCGGCGACCAACTCGCCCAGGACCTGAAGACGTATCAGGACGAGTATGGGCCGGTCGTCCAATACGTGGATGACCTGTTGGTGGCCCGTGAAACGTACACCGAATGTGCTGAAGCTACACTCTACCTCTTGAAGACCCTGGAAGCCCAGGGGTACCGGGCCAGTCGCAAGAAGGCGCAGATATGCGAGATCGAAGTCGAGTATCTGGGGTTTCGCCTCCGAGAAGGAACCCGAAGGCTCGGTATCCCCCGAACCCAAGCTATTCGCAACCAACCCACTCCTGCAAACAAGAAGGAATTACGGGCACTCCTCGGAGCCGCTGGATATTGCCGCATTTGGATCATCAATTTTGCTATCCTGACCCACAGTTTGTATGCCAAGCTAAAGGGGCCTGAACTCGAGGGCCAGGATCTCCAGTGGGAGAAAAGCGAACTGAAAGCCCTTCAGGACCTTAAGGATGCCCTTGCGGCTCCACCAGCGCTCGGACTGCCAGATGTGACTAAGCCGTTCCACTTGTTCATCGACGAAAAGAAGGGATTGGCACTTGGAGTCCTCACCCAACTGGTCGGTACCTGGCAACGCCCTGTAGCATACCTCTCCAAGAGCATGGACAACGTGGCACGAGGATGGCCGGGCTGCCTACGAAGCATTGCGGCTGCTTGTCTCCTGATACACGAGGCCAATAAACTCACATTCGGCCAAACACTTTTTGTGACCACACCCCACACCATCCGCGGCCTACTCGAGAGCCACGGACCCAGATGGATGACCAACTCCCGATTGGTCAAATACCAAGCCCTCCTGTGCGAAAATCCGGAGGTGCGGATCCTGGACACGACCAACCTCAATCCTGCCACCCTCCTTCCGGCCCCTGAACCACCACTCCACGACTGTGAAGAGGTAATGGCCACTGTGCACTCGAGCAGACCTGACCTGAAGGATCAACCCTGGCAAGGGGGCATCACCCTTTTTACCGATGGAAGCAGCCAGGTGATAGAGGGAATTCGAAGAGCTGGCTATGCGGTGGTATCTGAGGACCATGTGATCGAGGCTATGGCTCTGACACCCGGAACATCAGCCCAGAAAGCGGAGCTAATCGCCCTCACCAGAGCCCTCCTGTGGGCTGAAGGAAAAGTTGTCAACATTTACACCGACTCCAAATACGCTTTCCTCACCCTCCAGGTGCACGGAGCCTTGTACAAGGAGAGGGGATTTCTGACAGCTGAAGGGAAAGGACTTGCAAATGCCGCTGAGATCTGCCAATTACTCGAGTCGGTATGGAAGCCGAAGAAGGTGGCTGTGATGCACTGCAGGGCCCACACTGGAAGAACGGACCCTATCGCCCGGGGAAATCAGCGGGCAGACGACGCTGCAAAAAGGGCAAGTCAGCTCCCCTACTCCTCTCACCCTCCTGACCCCGTACTCGTCGTCCAGCTCCCTACGGAGACCCCTATTTACACCCCCCAAGAAACGGAATGGGCCCAACAAGAGGGTCTACAGTCACGCAATGGCTGGTGGATACTACAGGATGGGCGCATATGGATACCCGAAGCCTTGGCCTGGACGGTGGCCAAGGAGGCTCACGACCGCACCCACCTGGGAAGGGACGCCCTGGGGCGCTTACTTGAGAAGACCTACTACATCAACAAACTATCCCTGTGGACCAAAAACGCTTCCAGCCGATGCGCGACTTGTGCCCGGAACAACCCTCGAACGGGGCCCGGCCCTATGCCAGGACATGTTCTCCGAGGCACCAGCCCTTTCCACGTGTGCCAGATTGACTTCACACACATGCCCCCGGCGCGCGGCTACAAAGCTATCCTCGTCGCCGTGTGTACCTACACCGGATGGATTGAAGCCCAGCCTACTAGAACGGAAATGGCTAAAGAAGTTACCTCCCTACTGCTTCATCAAATCCTACCCAGATACGGCCTCCCCAAGCAAATAAACTCTGACAACGGCCCCGCCTTCGCTAGTGAAGTAACACAACAACTCAGTACAAGGCTGGGTCTCGATTGGAAGTTGCATTGTGCCTGGAGACCCCAAAGCAGTGGAGTAGTGGAGAGGGCTAACCGATCCCTGAAGAACCAGCTAGCCCAGCTATGCCAAGAAGCAAAAGCCAAGTGGCCCGACCTGCTTCCACTGGCCTTGCTGCATCTTAGGTGTACCCCCAAGGCTACCGGCCTTACTCCCTACGAGATGATGTATGCTAGGCCACCACCACTACCCTCCTTTCCCGACTCCTTGCAGATACAGGGTGAGAGTTCCTTAGTGAAACAGATGAGAGCCTTACACCAGGTAGTGCAAGACATCCAGCAGTACACTGAAAGAGTAGCTCCCTTGGTCCTCACCATCCTACGCACAGGTTCAGGGTGGGAGACGAGGTCTGGGTAAAAGAGTGGGATGAATCTGACTGCCTAAAGCCAAAATGGAAGGGGCCCTCCCTTGTTCTCCTAACGACCTCCACCGCTGTTAAAATTGCAGGAAGCCCAGTGTGGATACATTGGACCCGATTGAAGCCTGCTGCTCCCACTAGCAGCACCCTGAAGCGTTGGACTGCGCACCAACATCCTGACGCTCCATTACGGCTGACTCTAAGAAAGACGTGAACCACCAGATTCATGCCTGCCCAGCAACAGGAACTCAGTTTCTGGACCCACTGCGTTTTTGGCTCTCTCTTTATCGCAGCCTTCATCGTGGGCCTCATTATCTTCTTGCTGCAAAAGCTCGGATACCTCCCACCACATATATAATGCTGACCATCTTCCTTCTCCTGTGTGCAGTTCCGAGCTATCATCCTGCCACCCTGAGCCTGAATTGCACTGAATGTTTGCGCCTCGTGCGCCACCGTATAGAGGGAGGATATCACCTAGTCACTACCCTCATTCACCAGACGCAGCCCCCGGAAGGCGATTGCCAGTTTCTCCCGACTTGTGCCCTCATCACTCCGAATGGCCTCCAACAGTTCCACAGATGCCTCCAAGGAAATCTCACTATCTGCCACAGCCCTACCAAACCAAGATACTACAATGTCACCCTCAGCGTAGGACTCCCTGCGTATGTGGCCGGACCTCCGGGAGTCGAGGGAGATGGCATTCTGTATTACATTAATTCTACTCGTATCCTTGTCGGTGGCATCCAAACTGTAGCAACCCTCACCTTCGACGTCTGTGCCGCCATGGACAAGCACCCTTGGTCTCGCAAGTGTGGTAGCCAGAGTTGGCGAGAGGCATACGTTAAGGACCACAAGTATGTCTGCCCCTTCAGTCCAGACATGAGATGCTGCTCCCCGTGGGTGTGGCTCCCATGCGCCGGCGACACTCGAGCCTCGGGCTGGGACCGAGTATGTGCTTATACGGGAGGAGGATATGCCGGATGCGCCGGCCTGGGCGAATTTCGTCGAGGTTCTGGTAACTATGTGTCCCTAGACTGGCCCATCCGAGGACACGACATGCCCTGGAGAGGAACGTGGGGCCTCGGCATTGACGGCGGAGGAATGGATCCGTTGACATATATTACCATATATCAGAGTCTCGAAACGAAGCCTCCTACGCACTACCAGACTACTGTTGTCGGCTACCAAGACGTATTTGATGAAATTGCTCATGCTGAGCAGACCGAGACTAAATTCCCCATTTCCCCAGAAGCCCGAAATATGTTCCTCAATTTGGCTGAAAACATCGCCCTCTCCCTCGGAATTGCCAACTGTTTCGTCTGTGGAGGCACCGACATGGGTGAACAATGGCCCTGGGAAGCGAGAGAGATCCGACAACACACATGGGATGCACTCAACACCACTAACATTACCTTTCCCCAACGGCCGAAGCCGTACGAATGGGCCCTGAGAACAAATATCATAGGTACCCTCTGCGCTAGTCGAGCGCCATCGAAGCGTTACTCTGTACCAGTGGGAGACTCTGCTTGTACGGGGGTTCTTCAGTATAATGGCAGCCGGACGACCTGGTGGCAAACGGACAACCTGCCCGCCCCGGAGCCTATCTGGACAGAACCCACCTTGAACACGACATGGACATACGGAGGGAACGCCTCCCTCAAGTGGGTAGCCCCGGCGGGCTACTACTATATCTGCGGACGCAGGGCCTATGAACAACTCCCGACCCGCTGGTACGGTACCTGCCTCTTGGGCACGGTCCGACCTAGTTTTTTCCTTCTGCCCATACAAGTCGGCGAAACTTTGGGAATCCCCCTATACGTGGAAAAGGGGCCTGATAACCCTACCCGACGAAAACGGTCTTTCCCAATCATCAAGCCCAAAGTCCAGATTGGAGACTGGAAGGACAACGAGTGGCCGCCTGAACGAATCATTCACTACTATGGACCGGCCACATGGGCTGAAGATGGTACATACGGGTACCGCACCCCTATCTACATGCTGAATCGCATTATTCGCCTACAGGCCGTACTCGAAATCCTTACTAACGATTCTGCCCTGGCCCTCAATATCCTAGCTCGACAGAACACTAAGCTCATTACCGCCGTCTACCAAAATCGCTTGGCTCTTGACTACCTCTTAGCCCAGGAGGGCGGGGTGTGTGGCAAGTTTAACCTCAGTAATTGCTGCTTACAGATTGATGACCAGAGCCATGTCATCAGGGAGATAACTGACCGGATGGTCAAACTAGCCCACGTCCCCGTCCAGACCTGGAACAGTGCGTGGGATTGGACTTCCTCCCTCACCAGCTGGCTCCCAACCTCCGGGAGCCTGCAAGGCCTCCTCGTCATGGGTGGCCTGTTCTTGCTGTCTTGCCTAATAATACCTTTGTCTCTCCCCTTAGTTTTCAGGTGTCTCCGCTCCACCATGGAAAGCATCGCTGACCGCCGTGCTGCTGCCCAACTTATGGCTCTCCAGATGTACTCCCCCATTCCCCAGTCTGATGAAGCTGACGATGAAGCACCTTGTGGCTGATGTGCACTTTGAACCCCCTGAGTCACTCAATGGGCCATCACCCTTGTGCCAGCAAAAGACCGGCTACAAAGGGGGGGGGGATTCCACTAGGGGCCCTCCGTCTCAACCCCGGCGAAGCAACCAACGGCTGCGCAAGGGCTTAGGGCTCGCTTGTTGCCTCCCTCGCTAACTATCCTTGTCCTTTCTTCCTTTTCAGGGTTCATGGAGGTGATACTCTCCACCAGAATGGATGTTCAAGTATCAAAAGGGGGGAATGAAGGAGTGGAACGCCGGTACTACCTGAATACTACTGAGCAACAGGACAACCTCATGTTTTGTGCCTACTGATGGACTTTTACTTATGCACTCTACCTCTGCTTTTGGCTGTTTGGCCACACCTTATTACTGCACTGGACATTTGTGCCTTATCCAGTTTTACTGTTTACTAACAAGACAAGTTTGCTGTTTACTAATGTACAGACAGAATGCAGGGCTATTAGATATATAGCTTGTAACAGTAGTTTGCAAGGCCTATACAAGACCAGCTTGCACGTAGCAACGCCATCTGAATAGGCGACCTTGGAGGGTGCTGACACCCCCCTGCATTCCTGAGCCGCACCTTATCTCCTGTGCTAGAAAGGAGCATTGTGTGTGTACAGAATAAGCTGCTAAGTTTCGTTTTTCTTGCCAGTATCATTTCAGTGTTATGACGTGTGTACGTACTGGGACTACAATTTTGTACTGTAAGAACTACAAATGTTTACTGCGCATGACAGGTATGACGTGTAAGGGGCCAAATGCGCAGGCCCAGTAGGGAAGTATAAATGTAAGCGTCAGATGATTTATGACACACAGTGTCCCGAGGCTACTCGGTGCTGTTCACTTGCTAGCAATAAAGTTGCCTTGTTTGGAACCAAAATTTGCCTTTCGTCTCCTGATTTCCCACCTGTTTCAGCGCAAGGGAAAAACAGCCCCTACTGCTAGCGTAGGGCCCTTTTTCCCGCAGCTTGGTAAAAGGACTCCTAAAAGATGTAGTTGGTGTGCATTAACAGCGGTGGTCAAACATCAGTGGGATTTGGACCCTGACTTTGCTGGTTGTCAGGTCACCGCTGTAACCACTACGTATAATTTTGCATATCGCCTCATTTAAATTTGCATGCAAAATCAGCATTATTGCCAAAAAATTCATTACCATTACTACCATTTAGTAACTAGGTCCTCAGGTGTCCATCATATCATATGTCTTCAGTTGTATTAGCACATTTACCCCCCTGTTTACTAAGCCGCATGCTAATGCCGACCCAGCCCATTCAGAGTGAATGGGCTGTGTTGTATTAGCACACCGGCAGCTGCTAGTGTGGCTTAGTAAACAGGGTGTTGCTTTCAAATATACAGGTGAAAGGCAGGGTCGTGAGTTCAATCACACCTAACATTCAGAAAAGTTTTAAAGTGAACCAAGAAGAAAAAGATAAGCTCTCCAAGACATGTAATTTGTGTGTGTGGAGGGAGGGAGGGGGGCGGGCAGGCTTATTCCTCAAGAAATAAGTATGAAAATTGAATTGTTTTGAATTCTTCCTTGGACCAAACAGGAGAAGAGCAGGCAGGCTCAGCTTCCTGCGGTGTAGCTAGATCGTTTTCTCAAGCTTAACTCCTGACCACTGCATAATCTGTAGGTTCTGTATTCCTTGCTAATGGTTCCTTATTTAGGTCTTGCGTTGGTCTGTACTGAGGGGTAAGAAATTACATGAAAATGGAGAAGGGGAAACTGAACATGGCAAAGACTGAGCTCCTTGTCTTCCCACCCAAACCCTCCTCTCCTCTTCCCCCACTCTCTGTCTCTGTTGACAACGCCCTCATCCTCCCCGTCTCGTCAGCCCGCAATCTCGGAGTCATTTTCGACTCCTCCCTCTCCTTCTCTGCCCATATCCAGCAGACAGCTAAGACCTGTCGCTTCTTCCTCTATAATATTAGCAAAATCCACCCATTCCTCTCTGAACAGACCACCCGAACCCTCGTCCACTCACTCGTTACCTCTTGTCTTGACTATTGCAACCTTCTCCTTGCTGGTCTCCCGCTTAGCCACCTATCCCCCCTTCAATCTGTCCAAAATTCCGCTGCACGTCTTATCTACCGCGTGAACCGATACTCTCATATCACCCCTCTCCTCAAGTCGCTTCACTGGCTCCCGATTCACTACCGTATTCAGTTCAAGCTTCTCCTAATTACCTTCAAATGCACTCAATCTGCAGCCCCCCATTACCTCTCTACCCTCCTCTCCCCCTATGTCCCCACCCGTAACCTCCGCTCTCAGGACAAATCACTCCTATCTGTACCCTTCTCCACCACTGCTAACTCCAGACTCCGTCCCTTCTGCCTCGCATCACCTTATGCCTGGAACAGACTCCCCGAGCCCATACGCCATGCGCCCTCCCTGCCCATCTTTAAGTCCTTACTCAAAACCCATCTCTTCTCCCTTGCTTTTGGCGCCTAACCACCTTCCCCATTCATGATACACTGACTACATAGTTTGTTACCTTTAGATTGTAAGCTCTCTTGAGCAGGGACTGTCCTTCCCCATGTTTTAACTTGTACAGCGCTGCGTAACCCTAGTAGCGCTATAGAAATGCTAAGTAGTAGTAGTAAGATAAATGAACATTTTGTGATGCCTAATTTCCTCTTTTGATACAGAAATTTGTACATGGGTATGATAGTATATAATGAATCATTTAAGAACATAAGTAGGGCTAAATATAGTGTAACATATAGTAACGTAAATAATGTCGGATAAAGAACTGCATGGTCCATCCAAGGTGGCAAGAGCTACACCTGCCAATCTTCAGGTTACACTCCTTCATGATTAAAGATCGGCATCACAGGGTATTTGCCACAATGTCAGCCACAGAAGTTATATATGTCTTCTTGGAAGAGTAGTTTTGTGTTTTGTCCACAGCATAGGCACTTTCACTGTCAATTCACGGTTAAACCAACAATCCAACAATGTTGCTAACTATCGACATTTTATTTGCTAAGTTTAAAATAAAGATGTCATCAGCTCCTCCATTGAGATCTATAACACATGCACTCATAGTATATGATATGAATGTGATATAAAATATGCATACTTGTTCTGGATTCGTCATTGCCATTTTAAGGACGCAGACTGTAGAAGTCTGCCCAGCACTGGCCTTACTCTCCAGCTACTGGAATTACCATCAAAGCCCACTCCAGACCATCCAGATCTGTCTTGCCATATTTGGGACGGAGTCCGTAGAAGTCTGCCTCGCACTGCCTTACTTCCCTACAACCGGAGTTGCCGTCTAAGAACCGCTCAGTTTTGTTTTTATTCCATCTTCTTTCTAGAAAAATTCTCTTCCATAGCGTCCCCAGATCAATCCAGAGACTTGTGGGTTATGTCCCTCCACTAGCTGGTTATATACAATAGAGAGAACACTGAAGTTCGCCCTCAAGAGGGCATGTGCAGCCAGCCTCACTTCAGTATTCTCTCTATCTAGCAGGTGAAGAGACATGCTGTGCAGCTCTGAAGTGATTTGGCTCCTATCCCGTTCCCTCAGGGGTTGTTGAGCTTGATTTGGGGTTGAGGTGCTTTGCGCACGTTAGGGTTACACCTGGTGGTGCCAGGTCCCTACTCGTCTCCCCCCACTAGCAGCAAATTTGGGGTTGAGTTGCTTTGCGCACGTTGGAGTTACACCTGGTGGTGCCAGGTCCCTACCCATCTCCCCCCACCAGCCTACTGCTGCTTAGTTCAAATATGGTGGCTATTATTTCAATTACTAGAAACCTCTATGTGCTGAAAATATGAAACAGGAGCCTCCAATCAAAAACACACATCTTAAATGTTCATTTGAATTTCAAATGTTGTTTATTCATTCTCCCTCTAACGCCCAACTCCATACAGGTTTCGAAATTCCTGCTTCAGGGTCTTGAGTTGAAAGCAGCGATGGCATTGCTTAGAGGGAGAAGAAATGGCATTTGAAATTCAAATCTAAGATAAGTGGGGGGGGGGGGGGGGGTTAATTGGAGGCTCCGGTTTGTTATGTATATTGCAAGTGACCACTCAGACCATAACATTTTGCAGTATATATGAACTCTGGCTATGACTGGAAACATTATATTATTTTGAGCACATAGGTTTCAGTGATTTAAATAAGCGCTACCATATTTGAACAACCATATTTATTGACTATATGATGGGTGTTCTGAGTTTTCTGAGGTCTATTTTATATTATTTTTTGCTAAGTGGTCACTTTAGTTTAAACAATTTTGACCAATTAATTGCTGATTGTTTATGGCATCTCTCTTCATTAAAGAGCATAAAGTGTTTTAATGCAATTTAATAAACAGACCCAAAGGTTAGTTATAGAGGCTTGATGCATTGACGTCATCTTAACTCACATTCATCAATTCTGAACTGTAAAAACAATGATTACACACAAGAGTAAATTCTTCACAAACAGAGGCCTTCAGCAGGCCAAAATATATTTTCTTCAGCATAAGAAAAACACAAGTAAAAGTATTCACTAAGCTTCATACCTGGCCTTTGTACTCAATTTATTCTGTACTTTTCCTAATCTTTGACCTCCATGATCAGAAACCCTATCTTTATTTCTAGGTCTCATGTGTTTAAGATCTCTCAATAGTAAGGCTTCTCACCAAGGCCCTCCCATCAGCAGAATATGGAAGTATGCCTAAAGAAAGAAAGCATGATGAATAAAAATGAAGAAGTCTTGCATGAATGTTTGGCTATAGTACTCCATCAGTACGTAACACAAAGCAAGCAATTAGAAAACTAGACACGGTGAATTTCTGGCTTTCTTTTAGCCTAACTAGTTACACGATGACACGGGACTAACAGAAAGAAACACTCAGGAAACAGTGAGGATGATGCTTAGAGAACCATGTCAAAAGGTGAGCTCACAGCACTTCCACAAATTATAACCCTAAAATGGAAATGCATGTAGTTCTGGTTTATACTTGTCCTGAACTTTGCTAACAAGCATCTTACATGTCCAGTTCCTTACACTAATGAACTGCTGTATTTCACAAGTTGCACAAGTGCCAGATTTGTCTTCCAAGAACAGTCAAAAACAGTGCAAGAAGTAAACAGTCACATAGGGAAACAAGAACAGCTGTTATTTGGCAAAGGTTAATGCCCCGATACTT
Organism: Microcaecilia unicolor; assembly: GCF_901765095.1. Lineage (NCBI taxonomy): Eukaryota > Metazoa > Chordata > Amphibia > Gymnophiona > Siphonopidae > Microcaecilia > Microcaecilia unicolor. Next base: position 96,405,124 of record NC_044041.1, on the reverse strand, counting down.
TATCCATAAGTGAGTGCATGACAGGGAGAGCTGCCAGCAACCAAGGGCAGAACCTATAGCACGCCCCTCTCTCCGCCAAGGCTGAACTTGGAGGTCCCACACAACACTTCTCTCCACCTCATTCCCAACAGACTCCAAGCGAGTGCCTCCCCCAGGCATCTGTTTGGCTAAAACTCAGTCAGTGTTTCTTTTGCTTTCTGGCACATAAGGCCTAAATAACACTAGTCCTTCCTCAGCAAACTAATACACAACTTACAAGGTTCAGTCTGACTCTGGCCTCACTCTGCTGATGTACAACTGAAACAACCCCTCTCCCCCCCCCCCCCCGCCTTCCCTCCACATCTTCCTGAAATCCATATGCACAGACCCCCCCCCCCCCCCCCCACACACACACACATTAAAACTATTGGGCTCAGAGATCTGTCTACCTCTAAGGACAACCTTGATGGCAGAAGTCAAAATCTGAAAGGCTAATGGGATGGATATTGATTACAAGTCCAATAGGACAGAGTTTGAAAGCTATTATCTAATTCTACCCACCTAAAAGACAGGCTAAAAGGTATAAGATGTCGAACGGCTGAACTTTAAAATGACCATTTCTATAGAGTAACAGAATCTGAACGACTCTGCAAGGAGAAGATTTAGCAGAAAGAATCAGTAGTTTAATGACTCCTGACCTACTGCTGAAGCTATTGTGCCTGCAGAACCAGCCACAAACAAGCTCTGCAAGCCAAATGACTTTTGGTAAAATAGGTCATCGGGGTGTGGAAACACCTCATAATTTGGCACACTTGGCAGTTTCTGCTCAACTAGGCTCGTCTCCACAACTTCTCCCAAAGAAGATCAAGGTTAATAACATCAGGGCTGTGTAAAAGAACTGACAAGAGGCTCCCAAGAGTTATCAGGCCTGTATGTGACCAGAAACATTAGCTCCTTATACTGCAAGTTGCCGACTGGTCCTTCAACAACATATTTTTCTTCATTAATGCAAATAAACCACACATAGGATAAACAATATAAACCAATATTTTTGTTTTGTTATTAATGCTGCTTACGAGACCTCATAAGTTTTCCTTCCCATAACTATGGGCTGACAGAGAGCTAAAACAGTGTTATCTCCAAGTCTCCACCTTGCAGTGCTCTGTTTTGCTAACAGGGTTGAGGTCACTCTCCCAACCAGAGATCCTAAGTCACAATATCAATAATTCTCTAACACTATTCGAGAACTGGAGAATAAGGAGGCAATGTTCACAGTCCCTGCAGAAGTTATGGTCCTTGCTCATGAACGACACCTAGCGACTGAGGGTATGTGGCCCTTAGCCTAAGACCATCACTGCAATACCTAGTCTGGTTATAGCAGCGGACTTAGGCTGAGGGCCACATACCAAGGCAAAGCGGGGAGAAAATGCCAAGGTAATTCTGAATTAAAGCTCACAGTACCAGATCCCAACTCTGGCTCTTACCAAGATAGATGTATAAAGAAATAAGAAAAACAAATCTCAACTCTACTCTGAATATTCAGCACACTCATTCACAACCCAGAATCAAACTATAATTTAAAAGAATAACTGACACCTCAAACCTCTGTCAATTCAGAATGCTCATAACAATGCAAAAGCAACTACAACCAGATGAACGCCAAGTGATTCTTCATTTGGCTTTGATTCTGCAAGGTGAATTAATATCTGCAACTACTTCTTGTTCAAGGTTGCACATAACTGATCCTAAGTTATAAAATCAGTGGGTGTGCTTACACTATCATCTCTGACGCCGACTATGGAAGTGAAGTAGTTTGCATTATAGACTGCAGACCCTATTAGCGCTAATGTTGGGGTCCAAGATATTTGACCATGTTACAAGCAAATCCACAACGTATCAGGTAAACAGTGTAATACGTACTTTTTATAAAGCCCAATTCACATCGAGCTGCATTATATAAGGTCTACATTAGCTGTGTCAATGCGGTTTGCTGGGAAGTTCTGCGCAGTACATATCATAACATCTTACATTCTAAATTTAACATTTGGATAATTACATAATGTTTATTTGGCTCCTAAGCACTGTAACAGGGAGAATAGGGAGGAAAAATTATTTTAGTGCAGCCCATCGATAAATGCATAGCTGCGATAACACGTTTGTCATTAGTCATGTGTTGGACATACCTAGTAAGTTGTTGACTGTCTTACAGAATGACCATGGACACCAGCAAATGAAACAAAAATATCAAGGATCCCAGTACACTCTGTATTCACACGAGACTAGCCATAGAGACACCATGTCTGACTCTTTCCTAACCACAAGCCAACTGTTACTCTACTACAGTGTCTGCAAAAGAACTGCAGGAAAACCATGCAGAACTGAAAAACATAACGTGGAAAAATAAAACAGGTCCACAAAAGGACAAATATACTGACAAATTGCTGCAAAAGAACTATACAAGGACAAGATTAGAAAAAGCTTTGAGCAAAGAAGAAATTGCTATATGTCAGAACAGCAGTACGCAAAAATGATTTTGAAAGCTGGGTTTCTATTCCTTAAGGTGCATATTATCAAAACATCTTTTCTGATGTGTTTAATATATAGGAAACCAAAGCACTTTGGACCAGATGTTCTAAGTATTTTGCCAATAAAAAAGAAAATGAGACATATATAAAAGGCTCTCTCATTATCAGACAACAGTACAATGACAAGGAAAGTCTGGCTATTAGTTTTGGTGCCTGCTCGATTAATACCAAAAGAGAAGCTAGGATAATATTCTTACAATAACATGTAAGTAAACTTTAGCTTCATGTGGTAATGATCTGCCTATGTCACACAATGTCAGTAGAATGCTGGATTTGAATCCAGGAGTCCCAGGTTTATCCAATGGGCCAAGCCGAATCGTGTATTCTGCTGTTAACACATTTCCTGATTATACAACGCATACCATTACTCTCAGCCATGGCCTTTCATTTCCCATCCTACCCAAACTAAATGACTCTCTGGGGCTTTCACATGCAAAACAGCGCAGTGGAAAATCTTACTCTTTTTGAGTTGGATGCATCATGGTGATCATCATATGGAGAGGCCAATTAACATTCAAAACAAATCCTATTTGACAAGCAGTCAGAATCTTTTATTAATACAGTAGGAGCAGTATCTGAGCATATCCTCCCCGAAGTCCCATCCAATCTCCGCCAATACATTTAGGAATCTTCACGCTATTGACTCTTGCACGCTCTCCACCAGTGTTTCATCCCTCTTCTCAACCACTACGTCTTGCCCCATCCTTGGCCACCTTTAAATCTAGACTGAAAGCCCACCTCTTTAACATTGCTTTTGACTCGTAACCACTTGTAACCACTCGCCTCCACCTACCCTCCTCTCTTCCTTCCCGTTCATATTAATTGATTTGATTTGCTTACTTTATTTATTTTTTGTCTATTAGATTGTAAGCTCTTTGAGCAGGGACTGTCTTTCTTCTATGTTTGTGCAGCGCTGCGTATGCCTTGTAGCGCTATAGAAATGCTAAATAGTAGTAGTAGTAGTTATCCAAGTCTGTCAATGAGACTGTCTTTTCCTATACTATTATTCTCTCCTCAGCTCTGGATACTCTCGCTCCTCCTATTCCTGGTTCTTAAGGCATACCAAACACCAGAGTGGGCTGACCTCTAGAATCTATTACCTATGTCCCTGTGCCTCAACTGCTAAAAGCCTTTGGCTGAAATACCATGCCCATGCTGACTTCATACATTTCAAATTCTTGCTGACCTCCTTCCAGCCTGTTCTTTCACTTGCCAAACAGGACTACTACATCCAACTAACACTCTCTCTTGGCACAAACATCCGACGTCTCTGCCACACTGAACTCAAAGTGCCTTCACCTCCAACCTCTCTTTCACTTTCTCCCCAGACTATGGCTGAGTACTTTCATGACAAGGTTCACAAGATTAACCTTGAGTTCTCAACCAAGTCATCTCCACCTCTCCTTCCCCCAATCCATTCATCAACCCCCTTTCAACCCCTGCCTCCTTTTCTGATATCACTGACTACTTGTTCCTCTGATTCTATTCCCACCCACCTACTCTGTGCTATTGCTCCTACTGTCATCCCTTCTGTCATATCCTCAATCTTTCACTTTCCACTGAAACTGTTCCTGATGCCTTCAAAACATGCCATAATTACACCACTCCTCAAAAAAATCATTGGACCCTTCTTGTCATTCAGACTATCCCCCTCCACCCTTTCTTATCCAACCTACTTGGATGTGCTAATCATTGCCATTGTCTTGACTTTCTTTCTTCTCAAGGTATTCTTGATCCACTTCAATCTGGCTTTCACCTCTGAAACAGCCCTTGTTAAAAGTCTCCAATGACCTGTTCCACGCCAGATCCAGATCCACTTCCTTCTCAATCTATCTGCTGCTTTTTGACACTGTTGATCACCACCTACTCCTTGATACGCTTTCCTCACTTGGATTTTGGGGCTCTGTTCTTTCTTCCACTTCTATCCCACTATCAGTTGCTGTACCTCAGAGCTCCGTCTTGGGACCTCTTCTTTTCTCCATCTATACTTCTTCCCTTAGTGCTCTGATCTTCTCCCATGGTTTTCAGTATCACCTTTATGCTGAAGACTCCCATATCTACCTCTCCACACCAGAAATTTCAGCAGGAATCCAAGCCCAAGCCTCAATCTGCCTGTCTGACAATGCTGCCTGGATGTCTCACAGCCATCTGAAACTGAACATGACCAAGACTGAACTTCTTTTCTTTCCCCCTAAACCCACCTCTCCTCTTCTCCCATTCTCTCTCTGCATAACACTCTCATTCTCCCTGTCTCAATAGCTTGTAACCTTAGGGTCATCTTTGAACATACCAGACTACTAAAACCTGTCATTTCTTTCTCTATAGTATCACCAAACTTCATCCCTTCCCTTCTGAGCACACTACCAAACCCATTATCCACACTCTTATCACCTCTCATTTAGACTACTGAAACTTGCTTCTCACAGGTCTCCCACTAAGCCATCTCTCTCCCCTTCAATCTATTCAAAATTCTACTGCACGACATATATTCTGCCAGTGTCGCTATGCTCATATTAGCCCTCTCAAGTCACTTAACTGGCTCCCTATCCATTTCTGCATACAGTTCAAACTCATCTTATTAACCTATAAGCGCATTCACTCTGCAGCTCCTCAGTCCCTCTCCACTCTTATCTCTCACTACACTCCTTCTTGGGAACTCCATTCATCGGATAAATCTCTCTTACCTGTACCCTTCTCCTCCACTGCCATCTCCAGACACTGTTCCTTTCATCTTGCTGCACCATACACCTGGAATAGACTTCCTGAGTCAGTACGTCAAGCTCTAGCTCTTTCTTTTCAAATCTAGGATAAAAGTCCTCCTTTTTGAGGCTGCTTTTAACTCCTATTTATTTAGTGCATTTTTACCCCACCTTTTCCCACAGGATGCGAGCTCAAAGTGGCTTACAGTAGACTGGAATGGCGATTGCCAGACCAGTGGAATACAAATACAATAATAAAACAAATAAGTAATCAAATAAGTAGACAGAGAGAAGAAAGCAAAAAGAATAGAAAGTATGGAGTCCAAAATTGTTCGGTCTATTTCATTCCCACCTTAAGTAATTCCGTTATTTGTCCTGTTTGTCTGGCTTGATTAGATTGTAAGCTCTGTCGAGCAGGTACTATCCCTTACATGTTTAGTGTAGCACTGTGTACGTCTAATAGCGCTATAGAAAATGATAAGTAGTGGTAGTAGTCAAAAATGCCAAACCTGGACAGCCTGAGGCCTATATATATATATATATATATATATATATATATACATACATACATACAGTGCACTCCATTTAAGTGCACGTCAGATAAGAGCATGCTTTGTTTACCTGCATGCTGTACTTCGGTCCTGTTTTTGGCACCATCAATTTCTATGGGGACAAACTTCGTTTTAGCGCACCACTAATAAGTGCAAGATTCGCTTATATGCATGGTTCAAGACCGCTCTTCTGCAGGAAAGACTCCGCATAAGCGTGCGCATGTAATATGGAAGCCGATTGGCACACGACAACCAGCGAGATTTCAAATTTACTGCCTCTAACTTCCACAGGCAGAATAAGCGAAAGAATGTTGTTAGTACGTACACCGGGGTCGTCGTCGCGGCGGAACTGTAAGACTTTAACACTAGCTGAACGAATAGAAATTCTTAAAAAATTAGAAAACAAACGAAGTCAAGCATCTATTGCTAAAGAATATGGTGTCAATCCCAGTCACATTTCACATGTCTTGAAGCAGAAAGACCAGCTTCTGGAAGACTGGCAGAACAATACAAATCCACACCAGAAACGAAAACGAGCGGGAAAAGCTGAGGATGTAGAAGATGCTCTTCTTCGGTGGTTTTCTCGAGTCAGGAGCAGACAGCTTCCTGTCAGTGGTCCACTGCTTATGGAGAAAGCTAACCAGCTAGCTGAAAGTCTTGGACTAACTGAATTCAAAGCCATTGTTGGATGGCTGGAAAGATGGAAGGAGATGAACAGCATAAAATTCAAGAAACAACATGGTGAGAAACAAGACGCTGATGACTTTGGTGCTGAAAATTGGGTTGCTTCAGTTCTTCCTACCATCTTGAATGAGATTGCACCTCATGACATTTTCAATGCTGACGAAAACGGTCTCTACTGGCGAGCGATTCCTGATGGACCACTTGCATTCAAACATGCCAAAACTACTGGAGGTAAAACGTTGAAGGACCGACTGACGATCCTCCTTTGCTGCAATATAGATGGGAGTGAGAAGTTGGAACCCCTCGTCATTGGAAAGAGCAAACAGCCCCATTGCTTCAAGAAAGTTAAGCGACTTCCTGTGTCATACAAGGCTAACGCAAATTCATGGATGACTGGGGAAATTTGGAATCAGTGACTAAAGAAGTTAGACACTAGAATGCGGGCACAAAAGCATCAGATTTTGTTGCTTTGTGATAATTGTGCTGCATACGGTAAAATTATGTATAATCATACCTGATAATTTTCTTTCCATTAATCATAGCTGATCAATCCATAGACTGGTGGGTTGTGTCCATCTACCAGCAGGTGGAGATAGAGAGCAAACTTTTGCCTCCCTATATGTGGTCATGTGCTGCCGGAAACTCCTCAGTATGTCGATATCAAAGCTCCATCCGCAGGACTCAGCACTTAGAGAATTACACCCACGAAGGGACACTCTGCCCAGCTCACCACCGCCGAAACGGGGGAGGGGAAATAACCCAGCTCATCCCCACACAAGTGGGGGAGGGGAATCCGTCCAGCTCATCCCCGCGGAGCGGGGGAGGGACACCACACCCGCCGATGCGGGGGATCTGGCTTATCCTGCAACCGCAACCGCGGGAGGAGCTGACTGACCCTAACACCGCCGAAGCGGGAAGGGTACAAAGCTGCCCTACAGCCGCACGAAGCGGGAGGGAGTGCCGGCAGAATTTATGTCTCAATCCAGCCCCGTAAAACGGGGGGGAGAGGAATGCAGCAGCTCACTGTAACACAAACTCGTCTCAACTCTTGAAGAATCCAAGTGAAAAAACTTGAACACGAAGTCTTTCTGAAGTAACTGAAGACTAAACTTGCACCTGAAATGCAATCAGAATAAAAACAGTACAGATATCTGGGAGGGGCTATGGATTGATCAGCTATGATTAATGGAAAGAAAATTATCAGGTATGATTATACATAATTTTACCTTCCATATCATCAAGCTGATCAATCCATAGACTGGTGGGATGTACCGAAGCAGTACTCACCCAGGGCGGGACATTGAAATCCCTGACCTCAACACTGAAGCTCCAAACCGGGCCTCCGCCCGTGCAGCCACCGTCAAACGGTAATGCTTGGAGAAAGTATGAGCCGAAGCCCAAGTTGCCGCCTTGCATATCTCTTCCAAGGAGACGGATCCGACCTCTGCCATCGAGGCCGCCTGAGCTCTCGCGGAGTGAGCCTTCAGCTGGCTAGGCGGCACCTTCCCTGCGGCCACATAAGCCGCTGCAATGGCTTCCTTGACCCATCTTGCCACTGTAGGCTTAGCAGCCTGCAGACCCTTACGAGGACCTGCAAACAGGACAAACAGATGATCCGATTTCCGGAAATCATTGGTCACTTCCAAGTATCTGATGATGACTCGCCTCACATCCAGATATTTAAGAGCAGAGTACTCCTCTGGGTAGTCCTCCCTACGAAAGGAAGGGAGACAGAGCTGCTGATTCACATGGAAGCGAGAAACAATCTTGGGCAGGAAGGAAGGCACTGTGCGAATAGTCACTGCTGCCTCAGTGACCTGCAGAAAAGGCTCTCGACATGAGAGCGCCTGGAGCTCGGAAACTCTTCTGGCTGAAGTGATAGCCACCAAAAAGACTGCTTTCAACGTCAGGTCTTTCAGAGATGCCCTTGACAAGGGTTCAAAAGGCGGCTTCTGCAATGCTCTTAGCACCAGGTTGAGATTCCACGCAGGCACCACTGAGTGCAGAGGAGGGCGCAGGTGATTAACTCCCTTGAGAAAGCGCACCACATCTGGCTGCGAAGCCAGGGAAGCACCCTTCAGGCGGCCCCTGAAGCAAGCCAGAGCCGCTACCTGGACTTTAAGGGAACTGAGCGACAGGCCTTTCTCCAGACCTTCTTGCAGGAACGCCAACACTGAAGAAATTGGAGCAGTGAAGGGAGAAAGTGAGCCTGCTTCACACCACGCTGCAAAGATACGCCAAACCCTGGCGTAAGCAGTAGAAGTAGAGCGCTTCCTCGCTCTTAGCATAGTGGCGATGACCTTGTCTGAGAAGCCCTTCTTCCTCAGACGCTGCCGCTCAATAGCCAGGCCGTAAGACCAAAGGGAGAGGGATCCTCCCTCACCACGGGACCCTGATGTAACAGGCCCTGCTCCACTGACAGCCGCAGAGGATCGTCGACTGAGAGCCTGAACAAGTCCGCATACCAGGGACGTCTGGGCCAATCCGGACCCACCAGGATTACCCTGCCGGGATGCTTTGCCACCCGGTCTAGCACCCTGCCCAACATGGGCCAGGGCGGGAACACATAGAGGAGCTCTTGTGTCGGCCACTGTTGGAGAAGAGCATCTACTCCCAGGGATCGAGGGTCCCGTCCTCTGCTGAAAAAGCGCGGCACTTGGCCATTGGCCGATGACGCCATCAGATCTAGGCTCGGCTGGCCCCAGCGCTTCGTGATGTCCAAGAACGCCTGAGCAGATAGTCGCCACTCTCCGGGCTCCAAGGTATGGCGACTGAGAAAGTCCGCCTTGACATTCATGACTCCGGCAATGTGGGCCGCTGAAAGCTGCTCCAGGTTCGCTTCCGCCCACTGGCAAAGACTCATAGCCTCCTTGGCTAGAGGGGCGCTCTGGTACCTCCCTGGCGGTTGATATAGGCCACAGCCGTGGCATTGTCCGACAGGACCCGTACAGGCTTCAACACGAGTACCGGGATGAACTCCAATAACACCAAGCGAATGGCTCTGAGTTCCAGGAGGTTGATAGACCACTTGCCTCTGCAGGAGACTAGAGCCCCTGCGCTGTCCTTCCCAAGCAGTGGGCTCCCCAGCCCATCAAAGAGGCGTCTGTCGTGACGACAATCCACTCCGGGGTCACCAGAGGCAATCCTGCAGACAACTTGTCTGTCTGCGTCCACCAGCTCAGCGCCTTGCGCACTGCTGGGTCCACGGGAAGGCGCACAGCATAATCCTCCGACATCGGAGTCCAGCGCAGCAGCAGAGATAGCTGTAGTGGTCTCATATGAGCCCTGGCCCAGGGCACTACTTCCATCGTGGCCGTCATAGAGCCCAACAGCTGCACGTAGTCCCAAGCCCGAATAGGAGAGGCTACTAGGAACTAGTCCACCTGAGCCTGAAGCTTGACAATCCGATTGTCTGGCAGGAACACTCTGCCCACTTGGGTGTCGAATCGAACTCCCAGATACACCAGGGACTGAGTCAGGCGCAGCTGGCTCTTCTTCCAGTTGATGATCCATCCCAGGGAGCTCAAAAGAGCAACTACCCGGTCCATAGCTTTGCCGCACTCTGCATAAGAGGGGGCTCGGATCAACCAGTCGTCCAGATAAGGATGGACTTGTACTCCTTCCTTTAGCAGGAAGGCCGCTATGACCCCCATTACTTTGGAAAAGGTCCGCGGAGCAGTAGCCAACCCGAAAGGGAGGGCTCTGAACTGGAAGTGTCGTCTCAGGACTGTAAAACGCAGAAAGCGTTGGAGAGGAGGCCAGATGGGAATATGCAGGTACGCTTCCTTGATGTCCAAGGAAGCCAAGAACTCTCCTGCCTTCACTGCCGCTATAACAGAGCGGAGAGTCTCCATGCGAAAGTGCCTCACTTTCCAGGCCCGATTGACCCCTTTGAGGTCGAGGATAGGCCGGACAGAACCTCCTTTCTTTGGAACCACAAAGTAAATGGAGTAACGTCCCTTGCCAATCTGATTTTTTGGCACCGGAACGACCGCACCCAGGCGGATCAGGTTGTCCAAGGTCTGCTGCACTACCACAGCTTGACCGGAGACTTGCAGGGAGAGAGTACAAACCCGTCTCTTAAGGGTTGGCAGAACTCTAGCTTGTAGCCGTCTCTGATGACTTCCAGCACCCACGCGTCTGAAGTTATAGTGGTCCACTCGCCCAGAAACGAGGACAGCCGTCCTCCAATCTGCACTGGGGCGTGGACCAAGGCCCCGTCATTGGGTACGAGACCCTGGGGGAGGACCGGAGGGAGCACCTCCGGGACGGCGGTCTCTGCGAAAGGAATGCTGCTTGGGGGAGAAATTCCTCTTGAAGGAAGAGGGGGCAGAGGAACCCGACTTGCCCGGGCGGTATGGAGGTATCGGGACGAGTACTAACCCGAGCCCTGACCTCTGGTAATTTCTTGCCCTTAGACGTGCCGAGATCGGTCACGATTTTGTCCAGCTCGACCCCAAAGAGCAGCTTGCCTTTAAAAGGCAATCTAGCCAGGCGGGATTTAGAGGCGTGGTCAGCAGACCAATGTTTCAGCCAAAGCCACTGCCGCGCAGAGACTGTCTGAGCCATGCCTTTAGCTGAGGCTCTCCAGACATCATACAGCAAGTCTGCCAAATAGGCTAAGCCCGATTCCAGGGCCGGCCAATCAGCCCTCAAGGAATGATCCGAGGGGGAAGCCCGCTGCACCATAGTCCGGCACGCCCTGGCCACATAGGAGCCGCAAACTGAGGCCTGCAAACTTAAAGCAGCTGCCTCCAAGAACGACCTTAAGGCCGCCTCCAATCTTCTGTCTTGGGCGTCCTTTAGGGCCGTGCCACCTTCCACCGGCAACGCCGTTTTCTTAGTCACCGCAGTGATTAAAGAATCCACGGTAGGCCACAGATAGGCCTCACGTTCACTCACAGCCAAAGGATAGAGGCGGGACATAGCCCTAGCCACTTTAAGGCTCGTTTCCGGGACATCCCATTGAGCCGCAATTAAGGTGTGCATGGCATCATGCACGTGGAAGGTTCTAGGCGGGCGCTTCGTCCCCAGCATAATGGCAGAGCCAACAGGGGCTGAGGGAGAGACGTCCTCCGGAGAGGAAATCTTCAAAGTGTCCACGGCCTGTAACAACAGGTTGGGCAAATCCTCTGGGCTAAAAAGCCGCGCTGCAGAGGGGTCATCCGCTCCATCCGAGCGGGGATCTATCTCCTCCAAGGAATCCGCAAAGGATCGTTGGGAGACCTCAGACACGCTGCCCTCATCTACATCGGAGGAGACAAAAGTCTTCCAAGGCCTGGAAATCAACCCGAGGGCGTTTACCTCTGGGAACCTCAACCTCTTTATCAGAAGAGGGAGCAGGGGCAGCGTTTTGCATGAGGAAAGCCTGATGCAGCAGCAAAACAAACTCTGGGGAGAAACCCCCCAGACTGTGCACTTCCGCAGCCTGGGCAACAGCCCTAGACGCACTCTCAACCGGCGCTCGCAATAGCGGGGGAGAGACATGCTGCGCATCCAAAATGGCGTCCGGCGCGAAACTCCGTGAAGGAGCCGCGCGGGAAGAACGGCGCTTAACTTTAGCCGCTTTTGTGCCGTCGCCCAAATTAAGGGCGTTCATGGCATTAATGTCTCCAACCTCAAGGGCGGCCCCGAAGAAGCCGTCCGAGCCGCGTGGCCGGCCAAGATGGCGGAGGCGAGGAGCGGGGGATGGGCGTTTATGGCGGGAAAAAACCGCCACGCCGGAGGAACGACCGGGACATTCATCGGTCACTAAACTATCACCCATCAAGGGCGAATCAGGTTGTAAAACCCCCGCATCCCCTCTAGAAGCGCTCCAGCGATCCGGGGAGCGACCCTTTGCGCCCTCGCCCTCCGACGCCATTGCCACGAGGAGAAGAATCGGGGAACCCCCTGCCCGCTATAAAAAGGTAAAATTACCTGCTTGCCGCTCCGAGCTGTAACGAACTGGTGTCCCAGTGAGTAGCTGCAATGAACGTTTAAAGAAACGTCGAATTAAACGCCTTTAAAGACGTTTAAAAATATATATATATATTTTTTTTTAAACGGAGCCAGCGGGAGGGGGGAGAAAAGGAGGGACCTGGCACCACCAGGTTTGCACTTGCTCAAAAGAGCCCTCAACCCCAGGCACTCAACAAAACCTAAAAATTAGGCTTGGAGGCCTAGCCAGAGCTGCTGCTGTGTGTGACCACCACCTGCTGAGATAGAGAACATACTGGGGAGTTTCCGGCAGCACATGACCACATATAGGGAGGCAAAAGTTTGCTCTCTATCTCCACCTGCTGGTAGATGGACACAACCCACCAGTCTATGGATTGATCAGCTTGATGATATGGAAAGTGATGTTTGTCTAATGTCAAGGTGGTCTTCCTGCCACCAAACACTACCTCTCTTGTTATCCGTCGTCTGATGAGCGTTATGGATGACCAGACTGCCAAGGATTAACGTGCTGTTGAACTGGCTCGTAATCTATCACTGTTGGATTCCCTGCAAATGCAGAAAGAAGCCTGGAGTCATGTTACACAGGCAACCATTGTGAACTGCTACAAGCGGGCAAGCTTTGTTAAGGATGTGGAGAGGGATGAAACAGATGCAGCTGTTGCAAACGCATCAGATGAAGAGGTTATTGACATCCCAGCCAGTGTTACTGAAGAGGAGTTTCATCGCTACGTAGCTTTGATTACGATCTACAAACAGCTGACGACAGTACTGATGTTGAGATATGCGCCTACACGCAGGCAACAACGGCTGATGATGAAACAGATGATGAAATGAGCAGCGAGGCACATGCTGACGAAATTCAACAACCTCCTCCTGTCACTTTTGCAAGAGTGCTGGAGTGCTGGAGAGTTTCAACACCGTGCGGGCCTATCTAGAGGCCACTGGATGTCAGTGCTATGACAGTTTTTACCATCTGGCAGACATAGTCTATGTAACTCACAGACAATAGTGTACAGAGGACTATAACTGATTACTTCAAGTAAGCCTAACATCAGTTAACGGAGACTGTATGTATAATAATAAACAGTACTGTACATAAGTTTATCAGATGTCAAGCTTCTTTGGGTCACAACGGTTAAGTGTATTCTCCGTTTAATTGCATGCATTTCTTTGGTCCCAGACCCTTGCAGTTAAGTGGATTGCACTGTGTGTGTGTGTGTGTGTGTGTGTGTGTGTGTGTGTGTGTGTGTGTGTGTATATATATATATATATATATATATATTCATTCAGTGCTGTGTCGAACACAAGTGTTTTTTCTTTCTAATTTTCAGCTTTATTACACCTAGGTTTTAGACATGTATAACCATCTAAGTTTTGATTTTACAAAGTAGGAATACACATCTCTAAAACTGAAAAATGTACAAATCACAAGAGGGCATGGTATAGGTAGAACTAAGATGGGCCTACAAAATGAACATTTATTCACCATTTCAGAAGGTGCATGAATGTCTATGTCCTAACAGATCAACATCAGGATTTATTTACCTGCTACCTAGGTTATTTTGATTTCAGACATGTGCTCCAATTGAGCAGCATTCCACTACAGGGATTAGGGAAGGTCCCTCCTCCCTCCATCTCGAAAGTCAAACTAGCAAGAAAAACTAGGCCTTGTGACAGCTCCAAGAAAAAAAGAAAAGCTTATGTTTCTTTGACCAAATGATCTTTTAGATTTTTTCCCTAAAAAAAATGAATGCTCTCGACACAAGTAACCAGCACATAAACATCCATTTCTCCGTGTATTTTAGCTCTAGGTCAGCAGATTCTATTCTAAGGTATTAGCGGAATTTAAGACGTCCACTACCTGTACAGTATTAAACGCTAAGAGAAATAGGCAGAAAATGTACATTCCAGGGGAGGTGCCTACTATGTGCATACTCTATATGCATAAAGAGAAATTAATCTTATCTGATAATTGGCTTTCCGTTACTCCTTCCCGCTATTCCAGAACCTGTGGGATAGTTGTGTCCATCAACCACCAGCTGGAGATAGAGAACTGAAAACAGAGGAGACATATCTCTCTTGGCATCCAGTCCAGATCCTCGGTATTGACAAGAAGTATGGAGAAACTCAGAATAAACACAGCCTTAAAACAACTTGCTAACCTAAAACTGACCAGATGAGCAAAGGTGTGGATCTTTCTCATCTCTAGACAACTTGTAGAGAACAAGAGATATGTAGGAAGTACCATGAAGGGTAACAGTGTTATTTGACCCATTACTTCGCACCTACTAAACATCTCAAACAGAAACCTCAAGCGGGCCTCTGGAATAGTGGGAAAGACTAAGAGGAATAAAATTAATCAGGCAAGACCTAATTTCTCCTTCCATAACATAACTTCCCACTACTCCAGAACCTCTTGGATGTTCAAACGCAATCCCTAGAGTGGATGGGATCCTGGTGCTGCCACCCTGAGGGCCACAGCCCCAAAACTGGCTTCCGAGCATACCACAACGTTCACCCTGTAGTGCTAGGCAAAGGTAGGCAGTATTTTTTTTTCAAGTTTATTTATAATTTTAACATAACAATAATACAATCCAATGATCATTATCACCCATATGTATGTAACATTACATTTCTCTTCCATCTGCTAGTTTAACATGTAGTTATATAGATACAATACTAAACAGCCTCTTATGAAACCATCCCCCCCTCTTCCCCTACCCCCCTGTATGTAGCAGTCTTACTATAACTCATTTCGTACAGTTTCATATGGTTGCCAAATCTTCTGGTATATATGGAGTTGACCCTTTCGTACGGCTGTCAACTTCGACATCAAGTGCAGGTAGTCAACTCTGGTTAACACCTCTTTAGCAGTGGGCGCTGCCACTGCCCTCCAGGCCCTCGCCAGCGCCATCTTTGCCGCCACAAAAAATTGGATCGCCAACCTATGTCCATATTTCCGGCTTCCCGGGGGCCTGGAGTGCAGCAAGCACACCTCCATCCGCTGAGGGTATACCCCTTGCACCACCCTATTCACCAGCTCAAGTATCTGAGTCCAGTAAATCTGGACTTTGGGGCACTCCCACCATATATGTATGAAAGTTCCATTCCCGCCTGCAATTTGCCGAGGTCTGTGGGTACATTTTATGCACCAGTATAGGTTTTTATATCCACTCTCTATTGTGGTTTGAGCGATGGAAGGTTTGAGCAGGTATCGAAAGCTACCTGTCCACCAGTTGGGCGTAGGGCTATTCTGTAGAGTCTCCTCCCATCTCCTTATATAATATTCCTGTGGCGTTGAGAGGTATAAGAGTGCTCTGTATAGCCGGGTGATACTACCCCGCCCTCCCCCTTTCCCATTGCCTGCTCCAGTCTCGTTGCTGCAAGTTCCAATTCTTCTTTCGCCCTTCGGAGGATGTAATTTCTTAAGCAATGATAGTAAACTAGATCCCGCTCTTCTAACCCATATTCATCTTGTAGTTCCTCGAAATTCTTTATTTTCCCATCAACCCATAATTGGTCCAGTTTATATAGCCCCTTATCTGCCCATTGTTGGTAAATATATTCTGAACCCCCCAGTGGAAAACCCGGCTCGCCCCTAATTGCCATCTGCAAAAAGTATCTCCTCTCAGGGAACACCCTTCTACGCACACACAACCATGTGTTTAGCAAATGACTCATTCCTAATGGTAATCTGCGTAAGGTAGGCAGTATTGACCACATCACCACCTTGAAAATATTTGCTGAAGAAAATATGATAGTCTCCACCCAGGATGTCACTGTATGCCTCATAGAATGAGCCCGCAAAGCCTGAGCTCCCCTGTAAGTAAATAAGCTGATGTGACAGTCTCATTCTGCCGTCTAGCAACTGTGAGCTTGGAAGCCATGAGGCCAAGCCTCTGTTTATTAAAAAGCACAGTCTGTCCAATTTGTGAAACTCATTCATGACTTCCAGGTAACTGAAGACTCTGCACACATTGAGAAGCTTCTAGGAAAAATACTGAACCTCTTTGTCCTCTCTGTGAACGGATGGAAGCTCTAGAGATTGGTTAAGAGGAAATACTGATACCACTTTCAGAAGAAAGGAAGGAACCGTGTGCAGGGAGATCCCCATGTCTGAAAAGTGAAGAAAAGGATTTCAGACAAGAAAGCATGACGCTCCAAAACCCTATGTGCTGACGCAAGAGCCACCAAGAATGCGGTCTTTAGAATAAGATCTTTCAAGGAGGCCTTGTGGAGTGGCTTAAAAGGAGGCTTCTGAAGAGCCCAAAAGTCTAAATGAAGGCTCCACTCTGGACACAGCATATGAAAGGGAGGACACAAGCGGCCCACTCCCCACAAGAGCCAAACAATATCCGGGTGAGCCGCAAAGGACATCTTCTGTACTCAGACCCTGAAACACTTTTAGAAAACCCAATGCCAATCCTTTGTGAAGTCCTGCTTGGAGAAATATAAGGATGTGCGCAATATGAGCGGAGAAGGGAGAAAGTCTGCACTCAGAACACCAGCTCTCAAATGTCCTGCACACCCTCGCATACACCACGGATGTAGAGTGTTTCCGAGCCTGAAGCAAGATACAAATGACTGGATCAGAATAACCTTTTCAACTCAACCAAACCCTTTCAATGGCCAAGCCGTAAGACCAAAGGGGCACGGATCCTCCATGAGCACCAAATCTTGCATCAGTAGGTCATGTACCTACAGAAGACTGAGAGGACCCCCCCATCCAGCAGTCAAATCAGGTCCGCATACCACAGCCTTCACGGTTAATCAGTGGGCTACAACAATTATTTGACGCTGGTGCAGTGCGATCCTTTTCAACACGCAGCCTACCATGGGCCAAGAAGGGAAGACATACACACTAGATGTATCTCCTGCGAGGGCTGCAGTAGGACATTGATCCCCCTCGAGCCTGGGTCTTTCCAAAGGCTAAAGAACTTGGGCACTTTGGCATTCCTTTTTGTTGCCATCAAGTCCAGAAGCGGAAAACCCCATCCATCCACTATCAGCTGAAAACCCTGGCTGGATAGTTCCCATTCTCCTAGGTTCAAGGAGCGCCTGCTGAGAAAGTCTGCCTCCACAGTCAAGGAACCTGCAATGTGAGCTGCTCACAAGCAGAGATTTTTCTCCACCCAAAACTCATGAGGGAGGTCACCTCCACCACCATCAGAAAGCTGTGGGTCCCGCCTTGTTTTTTATAAGCCACCACCATTGATTTGTCAGAGAGAACTTGGACTGGGGCCCCCATCAGAAAGGGAGCAGAACTGCATAAGTCATTCTGCACTGCGCTGAGCTCCAAGCAATTTATCGATCATTGAAACTCCTGTTCCAACCAGATAACCTGCGCTACATGAAACCTGTAATGAGCTCCCTAAACCAACTTGTGGCATTCGTTGTCACCACCTCCCATTGTGTTATCAGAAAGGGAGCTCTGATGGTCAAATTCCTGGGTGACAACCACCACTGCATACTCTTGTCTGGCAACCAGCATTGAAGGAAGACGAAGGTTGTACTTCTGTGAAACTTCCAGCAGCTGAGAAGAGATTCCTGTAATGGCCATATACGAGTCCTTGCCCATGGCGCCACTTCCATCGCCGCTGTCATTAACCCCCAGAACCTGGACATAGTCCCAGACCCTGGGTCTGCCTTGACTGAGAAGACAACCAACTTCGACCTCCCGCGCTCCATGAGGAAAATCCTCTCCCATGCTGTGTCAAAGAGAACACCCAGGCATCTGCAATGAAGTTAGTCTGCTATTCTCAAAATTTCCGAATAGGATGCCTCTCAAGGATCCTTACTCAAGTACTGGTTTCACAGTCCTACAGTTCAACTCCATTTCATTCTGTGCTGTTTGGAACCTTAAGCATGTTACGGGCTCTGAAAAGTCACACATTTGTGCTGAATACTACAAAAACTCAAAACCAACAATGACCTTTTTTCAACAATAGAATGGCTCTACCACTATTCAAGTAAATATTAAATATCCGCACATGGTTCTAAAATAAACATTTCCTGAACAAATTTCTACAATGGAGACCTAATAATAGTATGTATACAGTGCTGAACACAAGAAATCACATGGTTGCATGGTACTAAATAGCATACAACCTAATAGAGAGCACAGAGGATCTGCTCACGGTCAAGTTCTGAAGCACTGTGCTCTACAAACTAAATAACTCTACCAATCAAATTACCATTGCATACCATTTGCTGTACCCTCTTATAAGCCTTCAGGTATTTTCCAAATTAAAAAAAAATCAAAAGCTTGACTATTCAAGATGAAATGCAAGCATGCCCAACTACAGACTTTATAATGTTGTGATCAGGACTGCTAAGAAATCTGGACTACCAAACCCCCTGGACCATTACAGCATAGTGCAAGAACCCAAATAAGCTTGTACCTGCTTCTCTACAGTAAGATTTCTATTGTGGCTGTTAGGTTACTAGGATAAAGAGAAAACGAAAATCAATAAAAAAAACTATATAAATATATATATAAAATATGGGGGTAAGTGCTTAATGCCCTTTAGTAGATTGCAAGCCCTCCTGGGACGGGGAAATACGTAGTGTACCTCACCTTGAGCAACTACTGAAAAAGGGGATGAGCTTAATACAACTAAATATTGTCCATCTTAAGATTTGGAAGTCACATATGACGCAGCTCAGGGCCCTCTGTTTGTGACTCGCAAACTTTCCAAGCAGTAAAAAATTACTGCTCTACCAGCAGGTGGAGATAGAGAGCAATCTTTTGCCTCCCTATATGTGGTCATGTGCTGCCGGAAACTCCTCAGTATGTCAATATCAAA